>NC_034593.1:15506429-15508162 GCF_900095145.1 Mus pahari | reverse complement strand
GAAGGAAGGAAGGAAGGAAGGAAAGAAGGAAGGAAGGAAGGAAGGAAGGAAGGAAGGAAGGAAGGAAGGAAGGAAGGAAAGAAGAAAAAGAAAGAGAAAGAGAGAAAGAAATAGAGGAAGACGAGTTTCCCAAAGAACCAGCTCCTAGTTTTGTTGATTCTTTGTATAGTTCTTTTTGTTTCTACTTGGTTGATTTCAGCCATGAGTTTATTTTCTGCATCTATCTACTCCTCTTGGGTATATTTGCTTCTTTTTGTTCTAGAGCTTTCAGGTGTGTTGTTGAGCTGCTAGTGTATGCTCTTTCTCCAGTTTCTTTCTGGAGGCACTCAGAGCTATGAGTTTTCCTCTTAGCACTGCTTTCATTGTGTCCCATAAGTTTGGGCCTGTTGTGGCTTCATTTTCATTATATTCAAAAAAGACTTTAATTTCTTTATTTCTTCCTTTACCAAGTTATCATTGAATAGGGCGTTGTTCAACTTCCATGTGTATGTGGGCTTTCTGTTGTTTTTGTTGATATTTAAGACCAGCNTTANTCCGTGGTGATCTGATAGGATGCACGGGATTATTTCAGTATTCTTGTATCTGTTGAGGCCTATTTTGTGAACAATTATATGGTGGATTTTGGAGAAGTTACCAAGAGGTGCTGAGAAGAAGGTATATCCTTTTGTTTAAGGATGAAATGTTCTATAGATATCTGTTAAATGCATTTGGTCCATCACTTCTGTTAGTTTCACTGTGTCTCTGTTTAGTTTCTATTTCCATGATCTGTCCATTGCTGAGAGTGGGGTGTTGAAGTCTCCCACTATTATTGTGTGAGGTACAGTGTGTGCTTTGAGCTTTAGTAAAGTTTCTTTTATTAATGTGGGTGCCCTTGCCTTTGGAGCATAGATGTTCAGAATTGAGAGTTCACCTTGGTAGATTTTTCCTTTCATGAGTATGAAATGCTCTTCCTTATCTTTTTTGCTAACTTTTGGTTGAAAGTCCAACCAAAAGTTATTATTTGATATTAGAATGGCTACTCCAGCTGGTTTCTTGGGACTATTTGCTTAGAAAAGTGTTTTCCAGCCCTTTCCTCTGATGTAGTGTCTGTCTTTGACACTGAGGTATGTTTCCTGTATGCAGCAAAATGCTGGGCCCTATTTACATAGTCTGTCTTTTACTCTACATCTTTTTATTGGGGAATTGAGGCCATTTGATGTTAAGAGATGTTACAGAATAGTGACTGTTGCTTCCTGTTATTTTTGTTGTTAGAGGTGGAATTATGTTTGTGTGGCTATCTTCTTTTAGGTTTGTTGAAAGAAAATTACTTTCTTGCTTTTCCTAGGATGTAGTTTNCCTCCTTGTGTTGGTATTTTCCATCTATTATCTTTTGTGGGGCTGGATTTGTGGAAAGATATTGTGTACATTTGGTTTTGTTATGGAATATCTTGGTTTATTAAAGTTTCTTTAATGAATGTGGCTGCTCTTGTATTTGGGGCATATATATATATTCAGAATTGAGAGTTCCTCTTGGTAGATTTTACCTTTGATGAGTATGAAGCGCCCCTCCTTGTCTTTTTTTGATAGCTTTGGGTTGGAAGTCAATTATATTTGATATTAGAATGTCTACTCCAGTTTGTTTCTTCGGACCATTTGCTTGGAAAATTGTTTTCCAGCCTTTCACTCTGAGGTAGTGTCTGTCTTTCTCNCTGAGATGGGTTTCCTGTAAGCAGCAAAATGTTGGGTCCTGTTTG
>NC_034593.1:15497523-15505324 GCF_900095145.1 Mus pahari | reverse complement strand
CGTTCTCCTGTATTTCTTTAAGTGAGTTATTAATGCCCTTCTTAAAGTCCTCTACCAGCATCATGAGGTATACTTTTAAATCCAAGTCTTGCTTTTTGGGTGTGTTGGGGTATCCAGGACTTGCTGAGATCGAGTGCTGGGTTCTGATGATGGCGAGTGGTCTTGGTTTCTGTTAGTAAGATTCGTACGTTTGCCTTTCGCCATCTGGTTATCTCTGGAGTTAGTTGTTATAGTTGTCTCTGGTTGGACCTTGTTCATCCTGTGATTCTGTTAATCTCTGTCAGCAATTCTGGGAGTCCAGCTCTCTCCTGAGTCTCAGTGGCCAGATTACTCTCTGCAGGCAAGCTCCCCTCTTGCAGGGAAGGTGCACAGAGGCCTGGCGTTCAGATCTGCCTCCTTGCTGAAGATGTAGGCCCAAAATGGGGCCTGTCCCAGAAGATATGTCACCTCTGCAGTTTGCACACTCACCTGCACAGGCTAGACTCTGAGGGACCCTGGACACAATATGTCTCTCTCACCTGCTCTGCCAGACAGAGCCCTCCTGGGAGGTCACCTTTCCTCTGGCAGGGAAGATGCCCAGATGTCTGGAGCCTGAAACAGGGTCGGTCCCAGAAGTTGGATTGTTTCTGTCTGTCCCAAAGCTGTGTAGCTTCTGTTGTCCACACTCTTGCCAGTGCAGACTGGAGCCTGAGCGAACCTGAGCAAAGATGGCTCCCTTACCAGCTCAGGCTGTGAGAGCGCTCCCGGGCAGACACCACTGCTCTGGTGGGGATGGTGCCTGGATGACTGGAGCCAGAAAAGGGGTCTTTCCCAGAAGCTGTGTTGCTTCTGCAGTCTGCCCTCTCCCCAGCAAGGACTGGAGCCTCGGTAATTTCATCACACTCAAGCATCTGCTTAAAGGAAGCTCCCTCTCCTCCAGTAGCCACAGTCCTTGACTATTCTATCCATGTTATGAACTGAAGAAGAGAAAGCATAATGCCAAATTAATGAAAGACTCTCAGTCTCTCCATTGTTTGAATAAACCTACTGGTATTTTCTTAGTGAACTTAGCATAGTCCCTGGAACATTGACTGCATCCTATAAATACAACTATGTAGTAAGCATTCTTGTAGTAAGGCAGTTGCATGTAGTTAATATTTTTTTTTTCATTTTGTTGGCACAATATATAAAAAGTCCAAAGTATAAAGTCTTTACTGAGGGTTATTGCTCCAGGGGAGTGGTATTCAAATTTAGTACAGCTTATATAAAATCTTTAGCTTTATTTTCTACAACTTATCGTTAGGAGATTGAATAGCTAGATGCCACAATTGGAGAAAAGACCAGGACATTATGAAACAATGTACTTCCTGGTGCCTTGGTCTTACACACAGCCTCCAGACCTGCGAGAAATGGAACTTTCCTCTTTATAAAGTGCCCAGCCCTGGGTATTCTGTAGTAGTTGCACAAGTAGCCCGGATCCTCCTCTGGAATGCCACTTAACACCCATCCTACTCTTTGTATCGCTCTTGTCACTGCAGTTGTCTCTTATTTGGTCTCCAGGCTTTTGCTCTAATTTATTGTCTGATGAACTTTTCAAATTTATGCTACTGATAACCTCACTCACTCACTTAGGTCTTTCAGAGAGCTATCTCCCACCAGTCTTAGAATGAGTCTTAGAGGAATATACAAACCAAGGTTTGACTGGTCTTACTTTGCGTCTCTTTTACTGGCTTGAGTCACATGTCTTCCTGCAGTTCAGTCCTTTTAGAAAGCAACAGAGTGGAGATGTGTTATACTGAAGTTCCTGTCTTTCAGTGCAGTACATTTTCTACCATGCAGCCTTTTCTGCCTTACTTTCTGGTATCTTATTCTGACATGGCCAAAGAGGCTCTTATAAAGGAAAGAATCAAATGGTATGTGACTGCTCACTCAACTCTAAAAAAACTACTTATTTTTAAAAGTTTTTTCCAAAACTCTAGGATATAGTCAGAGTCTGATAAAGCCAACAATAATGTCTTTCTTTAGACAAAACGTCTTTTTTTTACCATCTTTGCTGCATGAAATCGTATTTGAGAAATGCTTGTGTATTATATTTGCCTAATGATAAGACGGTGCTGCATGGTAAAGATTGTCAATTGTCAAATGCACTTGTTTGCTAAAAAGTCTTCTGACTTTCTGAAATACTTTGAACCCTGACATGGTTGACAAGCCAAGTTAGAGCTGTGAGCCATTAGACCCTCCTGTTGGACTCTGGCATCCTTGGGGTAGCAGCCTAAATGTCGTGAATTCTGAATTGTTACGGTTCCTTTGTTAAACTGTCTCTGAGAGAACTTTGTCACTATTATGATGGCTGGTCAGAATGACAATGTTCATTGTGAAAGCTTTGGGGCCGATTATGGGAAAGTGCTTGTCTCATGCATGAATTTATTCACTGCCAAGAACACCCAAGGCACTGCTTTCACTCAGGTGGGCAAGTCTGAACAGACTGAGAATGACTGTGAAAAGGGAGATGAGGAAGGAGCCACTGACAGAAAGGTAATGGATGCCGCTTTGTGAAGAGATTTGATTGCAGTCCCTGAGCCTGAGATTATGCATGGAACAGAAAAGCATTTTCACCTTCTTTGTCCTTTAGGACTTTCTAAAGTTCTCGAATCTTAGAAACAATCCATACAAATGACCCATCCAAAGTATTTTTCAAGTTCCCCAAAGATTACCATGGCAACTAAATTACTTCATGACTAAATGCAATGTGTTTAGAGATTTTTTTTTTTCCCCATCCATTCCAAGTTGCTGTTTATTAAAGAGGAAATGTCAAAGGTTGGGACTATTATGCTCTTTGAAAAGGAAGAGTCGGAGCAGTTTCTGGAGGGGGTGGATGCTCTGAACAATATGAAGGAAGTTTGTCAAAAGTGTCCATGCAAGCCATTCATGGGGACACTGATGCTCTCTGTGAAAGGAACACAAAAGAGCAATCTTACTACAGGCTTAGTGTGGGACTAATTCGGCGGTAGCTTCTTTGCTTATTAGAAAAAACTGAGTGCACGTATACTATATCCTTGAATTTGATGTTTCACCAGGTAATTTTTTTAATTCAGGATCTGCAAGGGGAAGTAGCAATAAGCTCTGCTATTTTTTTTAAAATGGTGTTACGTAATTACACCCTGGTGTTTCGCTCGGAGTTTGTTGTTGTTGTTTAGTGGAGATTGGTTTCCTTTGACATTTTATTTGTGTCTTCTTAGAAAACCTGTTTTCTTGTAATGTATCAAAGATCCCTCGGGATCAGCAGAGCGTAACACTATATGAATGAAGTTTACGAAGTTTGCTTTCTTCTTCTAGATGAACTGTTTATAGCAAGTGCAAGTGTGTACAGTCTACCTTGAGCCTTTTATTTACACAGCTGGGTAAATTTTCTATTGGTACCATGTAAAGTTCCCACCCCTCAGTATGTAGACAGTGCATATTGACCCTCCCATACTCTCCAGCTTCAGTTTGGATATTTTTATACCAATACCAACACTTTCCCCAAAGGCAGCCTATGGCATTAGACAGCAAAAATGGGCTTCCTTTTCATTAAACTAAAACTGTTATCAACATGAAGCTCTGAGCTGTTGGACCTTACAGAAGTGCTGGTCATGGACTTGTCCCTTTCTCATAAAGAAGGTATCCACTGTGAGCTTGTCATTAAGGAGACCTAAACAGAAGTGACTTGTGTGAACACTCCTGTTGAACCATAAATAGTATTTGCTATTTGTACTATTAGAATAAAAATAGAAATGCATGTGCATTTATAGATAAGGATTTTTGAAGTTCTCATCAATCTATACTTCTCCTTAAACATGAGTCTGTGCTCATCTGATGGAGCCATTATGACTGGGGGGCCTTGTTAGTGCTTTGCCTACAAGGTGGTACTACTGGCAAAACTCCAGAAACTCCTGAACTGTGCACATCCTCTTAACAGTCACTTCTGAAGTGTTTCTTTAATGTATTATAAGAAATCTGAGTGTGACTAGCTCACTGCTATATTCTTTTAAATGTTATATTTTCCCACAAAAATCCTAAAAGTGTGAAGTTACTCAAGTGAGGACCCAAGTGTGTAGTTGCCATTGGAGTAAAAAGAGACCCTACATGTATGTTAGCATTATGTAGTTCCCCAAATATCATGATCGCCACACTCACCTCACAGTGGCAGTGTGACTATATTCAGTACAGTGATGACCACACTCACCTCACAGTGGCAGTGTGACTATATTC
Source organism: Mus pahari (assembly GCF_900095145.1). Classification (NCBI taxonomy): domain Eukaryota; kingdom Metazoa; phylum Chordata; class Mammalia; order Rodentia; family Muridae; genus Mus; species Mus pahari. The sequence goes on along the minus strand of NC_034593.1, from coordinate 15,501,094 downwards.
AGTATAGTGATGACCACACTCACCTTACAGTGGCAGTGTGCATATACCCAGACATTCTTTAAAGCAGTAGGTAGTTTTCCATGAACAAGAAGAAAGAAAAGTATATGGGCTGAGAGTGGGTTAGAGAATTAAGAATAATAAGTATGCTTCTCAGTGTCCAAAGAGCAAAGAACTGTACTCTAGATGGTGACATCCAGATTAGAATGGAGCTCAAGTCTTTCTTCCCTTTAGAATTTGGGCCAAAGCATGTACAATGTGGCTTGAACTTAACAGTTGCAGAAATGTTCAGTGTAAGAAGCAGAGGTGTTCACTATACAGTCTACAGAGGTGATCATGTATACAGTTTAACATCAACTGTTCTATGTGTAAAAAGAGCAGAATGAAGAATGAAGCATATGGTGTCCGACAACTTGGTTCTAATCCTACTGTCAGAGGCTAGGGTCACAGGCAGAGTCATTACCTAGTTTTGAGACTGATCTTGTGATGTAGCAGAGGCTGGCCTCTGCTTGTTATCCTCTTGCCTTAGCTTCCTCACACCTAGAATTACAGGCATCAGGACAGATCTGGGTATGCAGGAAATTTATAAGGCCTCAACCTTTTGGACAGCAGAGGCAGGAAGGAGGCTTGGAAGAGGTGAGACAAGGGAACTGAAGTATAGAATCAGAGGTCCATGAAAGCCATGGCATACTCCTCGGGGACCCTGGAATATATACAACACATTGCAACTATCCCTCGGAGAGACCTAAAATCTAAACCCTTACAGCTTTGTACTCACCATCCACTGTCCAACAGTCCTGGGAAAGGTGTGTTATCTGTGCAGTCTCTCTGCAGCCAACTGTGACCAAAGCAGCATTTACAGCAGCTGGCATGAGACCATCCTCACAGGGGGTCTGCAAGGCACACTTTCATATTCACCACACCCAGGTACCCTTCAGCAGCTAGAGAACCTTAAATGCTTGTTTGCTACTTCACCTCCATGGAGGCTCAATCTTCTCATTAGTAAGCCAATCTTTTTTCCCAAACGTGTGTGTGTGTGTGTGTGTGTGTGTGTGTGTGTGTGTGTGTGTGTGTGTATGTGTGAAAGTTTTGTGAACTATAGTAAAGGCTTTTGTGCCTGGCATAGAGAAAGCATACTGTAAATGTTAATTATTCCCTTTAGGTAAGCCCCAATAACTTCAGTAGTTCATTTAGTGAAAAAGGAGGCTAACATCTTCAGACTTAATAGGATAGTTCTCGCTTTAGGCAGAAGGTCATGGCAGCCCTTTTCAAAAGACATCATAATTGAGGTATTCATGTTCTCCCCTTGTCACTTAGTATTATGTGATCTATATTTCTCAAAAAATGTGCTAATGACCTCTGAGTAATAGGATAATAGCAGCCTCTAATAAGCTGAAATCACGGGGCGCTATTAAGAAGTGATTTGTAAATGACATGATTATGTTCTTACTGTTTGTGCACCCCTCATCAGATAATATTTAAGAGTGATAATTAAGGGACTTGGTCTTTAACCATCTAGTGATTCATAAATGCTCATCTCTGCTGTTCAGTGGAATTTTAGAGCTCACTAGAGTATTCAGTTTCAATAGTTTTGAATTTTTCAAGTTTTCTTTGAAAACCATTGAATATATCAAATAAAAGCCCTTTAAATTCCATTCATGACTGAATTTGAAAGGATTATGCTCTCATCCAAGAAGTGGCAAATTACCAATGCTGACACCACTTCTGCTGAATTATCAACTAGGGAGGAATACTGAAGAGAATACATGTGGGGCAGGGGGTTGTGAGGATGGAAAAAGGAGAACCTGCTAGAAATAAGACTGCTTACTTGTATGTGTTCACTGGAAAGAAAGACAGTAATCTAGTTGGTACCTACTATGCCTGAGGGAGAACGCTGCTCCTGAGATCAATTACCCTAAATCTTTGCTCTGAAGAGCTTATGGCCTATTGGGGTGTGGATAGGAAGAGGTGGAATGTAGGGGGACACAGACGTGCACCAGAACTACATTACAGGTAATAGAGACATGCACTGCCTCCAACACAGAAGCCCTGCACTTATGAGTGATGCGAGGCACAGAGGAAGCCCATGGCCACTGGTTGTAGGGCTACTAAGACTATACAAGAGTGAATTGCAAATGCACTTAGTGAGGGGAATGGGGCTATCCTTGGAAACTCAAGTGTCTTATGTGATGCTGACTTATGGCTAAATGCTTGGGACTCCTGGGAGGAAATGCCAATCAGGTATCCAGATTTGTGAGAGACTTCCTGGACCAGAACAGGAGTGAAAACCAAGGGTATATTGATAAAGGGTAAACCTAGTACATATTTATGAAGTAGAATAACTTGAGATCCAATGAATAAGACAAGCTGTGGGAACTAGTGGGGGCAGAGGAAGGAGGGGGAGGGAGGAGAGCCCACATCTGGCCAGAGTTCCTCCTATGCTCTGGGCAGGCAGATGTGGGAAGGCTGCCAGATGTTTTCCACTTGGCCCCTGGTGGGCATCTAAGCCACTGACCCTACTCAACAGGGGGTGGACAGGGGCAGCGCCCAACCGGGGGCTCTGGGGTGACACTCTGTAGCCCTGGGGTTACAGGAGAGAGGACTGAGGGAGAGAGGTTCCAACACAGGCGAGAGTAAGCACAGCGGGCCTTGATGAGCAGATACAGTCTGTGGTTTTAGAGCTTTACTGTAGAAAGGCAGGGGGAAAAAGAGAAGGTAGAAAGAGAGATAGACTGGCCATGGTCAAGAGGAGAGAAAGGAGAAAAGGAGAGAGAGAGAAGAAAGGCTAGAGTAAGAGGAGAGTAAGCGAGTGAGAGGAGAGAGGAGAGAAGAACATAAGAGAGTGAGGTGGGGCTAGGCAGCCCCTCTTATGGTAGGCTGTTATCTTTACTGTTGCTAGGTAATTGGGAGGAGTTTAGCCTGAAGGTCACAGAAGCTTGGGACATTGCCTATGTGACTACTAACCATGCTTCTCTTGTGGGGGCTGTGGGGGTGGTAACTTTGACAGGAGCCAGGGTCCAGGAGACATGAGAGAATTCCTTCTGTCCCATGTAGGTGAATTATCACCACTGGGTCCCAGGGTTCACCTCAGCTCGACTGGAGACCTGGCTGTCTGTGCAAAGACGAATGCCCAACAACAAGCCTCAAAGAAAAATATTCACAGTTCTCTTATTGCATTAGATTATTTTTATTCATTTTACATCCCAATTACTGCTTCTAAGTCCCCCTCCCCAAACATATGACACAGTTCCTCTTCCCATCCCCCATCCCTTTCTCCTCTGAGAGGGTAGAGGCACCCCCTGGGTATCACCTTGCCCTGGCACATTACACTGGATTTTATTCTGCTATAAGAGCTAAAACATAGGACTGGTGAGATGGCTCAGTGGGTAAGAGCACCCGACTGCTCTTCCAAAGGTCCAGAGTTCAAATCCCAGCACCACATGGTGGCTCACAACCACCCGTAACAAGATCTGACGCCCCCTTCTGGAGTGTCTGAAGATAGCTACAGTGTACTTACATAAATAAATAAATAAATAAATAAATAAATAAATAAATAAATAAATCTTTAAAAAAA
>NC_034593.1:15486788-15497396 GCF_900095145.1 Mus pahari | reverse complement strand
AAAAAAAAAAAAAAAAAAAAAAAAAAAAAACTGTAAATACCACGTGCTTCCATGAAAGAAAACCGTATAGTAAAGAATGAAGGGCTGTTTTGTGACAGGTCCAACCCCCAGCCCATTCTCCAGAATTAATGATGAGCAGCCTGATATATATTATTCTTGTCTTTTATATGCAAATATAGCCGTGTATCTGTATATTTTATATAAGTGAGAGCATCCCCTATACATTGCCTTGTATCCTACAGGGGTATTTTTCTTTTATTTTTTGGGGATTTTTTTAGACAGGGTCTCTCTATTATGTATGTATGGTTGTCCAGGGACTTTGCAGTACTCAAAACTGGGACTAGAGGTGTGTGTGTCACACATCAAGTAGCCTAGCAGTGTTTCCAGACCCCTTCCCTCAGTGGCGTGTCCCCTGTGCTCTTTAGTTCTGAAGGGTGTGCTCCGCTGTGTAGATGAACTGTAATTTATGTAGACATTTCTCTGTTGATACATGTTTACTTGACCATTTTCCAGGCTCCAATTTTTAAATTACAAAGTGTGTGTGTGCACAATTGTACCTGTAGATCTATTTCAACACTGTGTAGTAAGTGTCCTAGAAAGGAAATTGCTAGGTCAAAAGGGATCCACATTTCAAGTTTGGGTGCTTTAACCAAATATATCTGAAGATCAGATACCAATTAACATCCTCTTCCAGGTTTCTTTTAAATTGGATTGTCAGTTTCTTCTGTCTATTACTCTCTAGGGCATCCTGTCTTGGACTGTTTGAGAAAGCCACATTAAAGACCCTCTACTGAGTCACTTTCTTAACAAAGCAAGTTCCTCAGAGGGCAAGAGCTTAGGCCATTGTTGACTCCCTTCTTCTGACAGTCTTTGGCATCTGCTGACGTGGCACTGCCTGTGGCCGTTACACCGATGTGACAGATTATCTGCACAAGATGGGCAGAGGAGAGAAAGAGGGCAGACCTGGGAGTTCTCTTGTGAATATTTAAAGTCCACTTGCACCGGTTTCTTTTTATCTCCTCTTCCTGTTGATGACAGCAGTGAAGCCGTTTGTCTTATCTTCCAGTCACACTTCCTAAAGTAAAATGGCCAGGAGAACAAACAGACCTCACAGGTTGTTACTCACAGGGTTGAGTAGGAGCACAGTATGCCTTTTGAGGAAACAGTACATATTTGAGGGAGGGAAAAAATCATCCTTCTGATTCCCTAGCCACAGGATGTGGCCCTGCATGTTATATACTGGGACCCACTATCTCCTCTGTTTCAGTACAAAGGGAAGTGCTTTGGAATCCTGCCTTAGCCACTGTTACCTTGGCTACACTGGGCAAACAGCCTGTCTTTGTATTTAATATTCCCCATCGCGATAATAATACTATTTCCCGGGTTGTTTTTAGGATAAGCAATAACTCTTTCTGTGCTGGTCTTTGGTGGGTAAATGCCAGCACTTCCTTTAGCCTATTGTGTACTTGCCTGGTCTGGGATCAGTGGTTAGTGTTAATGGCCCAGTTGACAGACTCTAGAATAACCTGGAGGATTGGCGATTATCTGGATAATATTAACTGAGTTGAACAAACCTGCTTACTGTGGGTAGCATCCTTTCCTGGTTGGACCATATAAATAGAGACGGAATTGAATATTGGTGTGCATTCATTTCTTTCGGTTTTCTGAATGTGATTGTGACCTGACCAGCTGCTTCTAGCTCCGCCTCTGGGACTTCTCCACCATGATGGGCTGTACTGTGGCACTACGAGCCAGAATAAGTCCTTCTTAACTTACTGTTTTCAGAATATTTTTACATCTGGAAGCTAGGTACGACGGGGAAGCAGAGCCTATCTGACCTAACCACACGGCCATACTAGGCTTTAGGCGGTTAAAGCTGCAATTCAGGGCTCTTTATATCAGACCAAGAACACATCAGGAACTCATTTTGAAGCTTGAGCTGTGGTGAATATAGAGACGATGCAGGGTTGGGGCCCTACAAAGACCTCCAAAGACCTTTTCCATATATCCATGCCTCAATCTACCTTAGCTCCATAGAGCTTGAACAAGTTACTTTTTCATACATGTTTTTATTTCCAGAAATAATATAACAGTAAGAAAAACTTTCTTCTCTGTGTACAGTTGCTGTAAGGACTACTGGTACATTTCATATCTCACAGGCGTCACAGTTTCCTTCCTCACCCCTGCGTTCACCTGCTTCCCTCAGTGGCAGCTCCGTGGGCAGTGGATTTTACTTGTTTTCTCATTGCTCTGTCACTTATAGCACTATACCAGGCTCTTCCATTTGCTGAGTGTTTGTTGACAGACTTAAGGAAAGATGCACAGAACCGTGTCTGAAACATAACAAGCTTTCCATAGGTGTGACCTACTAAGAAATAACTATGTGGAAACAAAGTTTACAGAATCATTATTTGTGGACACATATTGCTTTATTTATGGTTCTCTAATGAGTGTAACTGATACAGTCACCGTAGTTGAATATCAAAAGGATAATTATCCTTCCTCCTCGTGGGGAACTGAAGAAGCCTTGAGTGAATGTGTAAAGAGTAGATGAAGTACTGAGTGTGTATTGTTGACATGGACTCAGCCATGTCAAAAACCCTAACTTCAGACCCATGGAAAATTGGCAAAGCCTTCCGTCTGGATGCCTGCAAATGTTAGCAGCATGCACAGAATACCCAGCAGCACAGTGTCCTCTTCGTGGGTATTTACAGTCTGGTATGCTTGTGTGCAGAGGCCTCCTATTGAGGCTGATGCCCCCATGCTGTGCATAAAAATGTGCCAAGGTTCGGGTTAGTGAGTAGTTCATGCCACCCCATGAGTGTGCATATGCCCACCTGATCCCAGCTTTTCTATATATCTCTTGTTGCCCCGTCAGGTTTCTAGGACCATGTCCATCATGGCACCTCCCCAGTTTAGTGATAGGTCATTTTAAATAATAAAAAGCCATGTGATGATCAGTTTTTTTCAAATATGTGAAACTTTAAAGAGAACTGATACAATAAAAATCGTTAGCTACTGTATATAAGTAACTAATTGTTCCTCATAGAATAGGAGAAGAGCTCTTGTAGACCGCAATGGAGCTCTGTAAGTGTGAACTGGTTTAGGCATAAATGGCACACGTTTAGCTAAAATATTTTTTCATTTTGTAGTGCTGGGATCAGACCCAGGGTTTCATTCTTGCTCAGCAAGTGCTCTGACAAAGAGTTGTATCACCAGCCAGCAGAAAAGTGTTTGTGAAGAAAGTACTTGTGCTGGGTGTGGGGTCATTCATATGCCTGCAATCCTAGGACCTGAGATGCTGAGGCAGGAGGATTATGAGACTGAGGCCAGCCTGAGATACACTGCAAAAGTTGGAAAAAAGGTAAAAAGGAGATCTTTGTTACACTCCAGTATGTTAAGAAATGGTTCCACTCATGGGTAGAAGGTAAGGAAAAACATAAAGAAAGAGTTTTGACTGAGGCCTGGGTGGTAGGAATTCAGTTCATATAATCACGAATTATTTGGTCAGTTTATAACTAGTTCTTAACACTGCTGGACATGAATGTGACGACAAAGGCGAGGAAGGAGGCTTGTTTTGTTTTGTTTTTGTTTTTGTTTTTGTTTTTGTTTTTTTTTGTTTTGGAGACAGGGTTTCTCTATATAGCCCTGGCTGTCCTGGAACTCACTTTGTAGACCACAGTGGCCTCAAACTCAGAAATACACCTGCCTCTGCCTCCCAAGTGCTGGAATTAAAGGCTTGCGCCACCACACCCAACTGAGGAAGAAGGCTTATTTACTTGTAATGAACACCTTTTCAAGATGGTGTAGGTTCTCCCAGGCAGCCAGGAGAGGTCCCTCTCTCTGGAGGCTTGATCTGACCTACCAACTTTCATCTAGGAATCATCAATGACAAATAAAAGTATACACGGCACGCACAAAGTTATCTAAATTAAGCCAGCTGTCACAGTTTGTTCTCATTGAGATTCATGTTTAAATCGGATTCCATTATAAGATGCTCCTAAATGGAGTCAAGTAGGACCTTTAAGAGACAACAGAGCTCTGAGTAGACAAACCATTCATGTGCCTAGTAGCTGAATGAACCAATAGGTTATTTTAAAAATGGAGTGACTATAATCCAGTTTAACTAGGTCTCCATGGCACTTTGTCTCTTGCTAAGTAATGTTCCCTGCTACTTCAGAATGCCACCAATAGCAAGAATATAAACAGATGTGGCCCTTCAATTTTGGACTGGAACATTGAGCTACAATAAAACTTTTATTTATAACATACCTAACCTATGGTATTGTGTTATCAACAACAGGAAATAAAGTAAGATACCAGTCAAAATATCCTGTAAGAAGATATTGTTATGTTGTGTTCACATGTACCATTCCACCATTATAGATGATATCTGCAAATATTTTGATTGATATAGAAAAATATCCACAGCATATATACTGTCAAGAAAAAGAATAATGGTTCTTGTTGTTGTTGTTGTTGTTGTTGTTGTTGTTGTTGTTGTTGTTTTGGTGTGTGTATATGGCATTTTGAAAAGGGGTATTTATAAGTAATTAATAAGGTTGCATATGACTTTTGGCATATATCAATATAGAATGACATAAACATTAACAGTGTAAAAAGAATTACTCTTGTTTTTAGAGGTTATTACATTGTATGAAATTTCTAAAACAAGCATTGCCTTTTATAATGCAAATACATCATTGCTTCATAATTTGTCTTTGAGGGATATACTGAAATGCGTACCATTTGTTTCCCCTGAAGGACTAGAAATCCACTGGTAGCATGAAGAACAAGTGCTCACTATTCACTTCCTGTGTTATTGTGCCCTAAAATGTGTGAATGTAATACTATGCATCAAAAAAGTAGACCCGGTAAGTGGAGATACAAAATGATGCGAGTGGCTGTGGCTATGGTGGAAGCACAGTAACTGGACTGGGAAGAACACAAAGATGCCTCGTCGGGGAATAGCATCAGGCAAACCCAAAGGAGCCGATGTCTCAAGTCCAGTCTTACCAGAACTTTGCTAGTCACTATCTTCCTGAACAATCATCCAGTACATGAATGTGGCAAAGAAGTGTGGAAGATACAGAGGTCTTTGTGGTTACAGATAAGCAATAGGGGAACTTAGAATGTTGAACATGCAGGGTTGTCTCCTCAAAGGGAGAGGAATATAACCTGTTTTCTGCCCAGAAGGCTGGGAGCCATCTGGTTAACAGCATGATAACCTCTGCATTAACTGCATGGCTGAGACCACACTGCATCCAACCCCAGACCCTTATCATGAGCTTGTTTTACCTCAATCTACAGAACCCATCTTTATGGAAGATGTCACATGTACTTTACAAAGAGTTTCAATGGAGTCATGTCTTTTTTTTTTTTTTTTTAAATTTTGAACTCTTTTTTTTAAAATTGGATATTTTATGTATTTACATTTTTAATTGGATATTTTATTTATTTACATTTCAAATGTTATTCCCGTTCCCGGTTTCCCCTCTGCAAACCTGCTATCACATACCCCCTTACCCTGCTTCTATGAGGGAGCTACTCTAGCCAACCACCCGCTCCAACTTCACCGCCCTAGCGTTCCTCTACACTGGGGCAAGGGTCCCCCTCCCATTGATGACAGATAAGGCCTCTTCAGCTTCTTTAGTCCTTCCCCTAACTCCTCCATTGGGGTCCCTGTGCTCACTCAGTCCAATGGTTGGTTGCAAGCATCCCCATCTGTATTGGTCAGGATCTGGCAGAGCCTCTCAGGGGACAGCTGTACCGGGCTCCTGTCAGCAAGCACTTCTTGGCATCAGCAATAGTGTCTGGGTTTGGTGTCTGCATGTGGGATGGATCCCCAGGTGGGGCAGTTTCTGGATGGCCTTTCCTTCAGTCTGTGTTCTACTCTTTGTCCCTGAATTTCCTTTAGACAGGAGCAATTCTGAGTTAAAATTTTGGAGATGGGTGAATAGCCCCATCCCTCAACTGGGGGCCATGCCTAACCTCTCCATATGGTATCCACAGGTTTTCCTTCTCCTTTGTAGAGTATTTCAGCTAATGTAGTCCCCATGGTGTCCTGGGCGACTTTTGATTTCCTGGCATCTGGGACTTATTCGTTGCTACCCACAGTTCCTCATCCCCTATTGCTATACAACTTTGTTCAATTTCCTGACCCTCTGTACATCTCCTCCATCTCCTCTCATTCCTGATTGTGCCCTGCTGTTTCCCCTCCACCTCCTCTCTTCCTCCCAAGTCCCTCCCACTTTCTACTTCCCTTAATTTTATTTTTCCCCTTCTAAGTAGGACTGAAGCATTCACTATTTGGTCTTCCTTCCTCTTGAGATTCATGTGGTTCTATTTCAATCATCTTGAATCTGTTGAGGCCTGTTTTGTGACCAATTATGTGGTCAGTATTGGAGAAGGTACCATGAGGTACTGAGAAGAAGGTATGTTTTTTTCTGATTTAGGATGAAATGTTCTATAGATATCTGTTAAATCCATTTGATTCATAACTTCTGTTAGTTTCACTGTCTCTGTTTAGTTTCTGTTTCCATGATCTGTCCATTGATGAGAGTGGAGTGTTGAAGTCTTCCACAATTATTATGTGAGGTACAATGTGTGCTTTGAGCTTTAGTAAAGTTTCTTTTATTAATGTGGGTACAGTTGCATTTTGAATATAGATGTTCCAAATTGATAGTTCATCTAGGTAGATTTTTCCTTTGACAAGTAAGAAGTGTCCTTCCTCATCACACATGATAACTTTTGGTTAAAAGTTGATTTTATTTGTTATTACAATGGCTGCTCCAGCTGGTTTTTTGGGACTATTTGCTTGGAAAATTGTTTTCCAACCTTTTACTCTGAAATAGTTTCTGTCTTTGTCACTGAGGTATGTTTCCTATATGCAGCAAAATGCTGGGTCTTGTTTGTGTATCCAGTCTGTTAGTTTATGTCTTTTTATTGGAGAATTGAGTACATTGATGTTAAAGGATATTTAGGAAAAGTGATTGTTGCTTCCTGATGTTTTTGTTGTTAGAGGTGGAATTATGTTTGTGTGGTTGTCTTCTTTTGAGTTTGTTGAAAGAAAATTACTTTCTTGCTTTTTCTAGGGTGTAGTTTCCCTCCTTTATTGGAGTTTTACATCTATTAGCCTTTGTAGGGCTGGATTTGTGGAAAGATATTGTTTGAATTTGGTTTTGTCGTGGAATATTTTGTTTTCTCCATCTATGTTGATTGAGAGTTTTGCTGAGTATAGTAGCCTGGGCTTGCATTTGTGTTCTCTTAGAGTCTGCATGACCTCTGACCAGGCTCTTCTGGATTTCATAGTCTCTGTTGAGATGTTTGATGTAATTCTGGTAGGTCTCCCTTTGAATGTTACTTGGCCACTTTCCCTTGCAGTTTTTAATATTCTTTCTTTGTTCTGTGCATTTAGTGTTTTGATTGTTATGTGATAAGAGGATTTTTTTTTTCTGGTCCCATTTATTTGGTATACTATAGGCTTCTTGTACCTTTGTGTCCATCTCTTTCTTTAGGTTGGGGAAGTTTTCTCTTATGATTTGAAATATTCAAGTCCTTTGAGCTGCGAATCTTCATTCTCCTCTATTCTGATTATTCTTAGATTTGGTCTTTTCATTGTGTCCTGAATTTCCTGGATGCTTTGGGTTAGGAGATTTTTATGTTTTGAATTTTCTTTGACAGTTGTGTCAATTGTCTACACCTGAGATTCTCTCTTCTATCTCTTGTATTCTGTTGGTGATACTTATATCTGTAATTCCTGACCTCTTTCCTATGTTTTCCATTTCCAGGTTGGTTTTATGTATGTGTGCTTTTCTTTATTATTTCTACTTCAAATCTTAGTCTTAGCAGTCTTAGAGTGCTTTATTTAATTCTGTCACCTGTTTGTGTTTTCCTGTATTTCTTTAAGGGATTTGTCTCTTCTTTACGAGCTTCTACCTGTTTACCTGTGTTTGCCTGTGTTTCTTTCAGTGAGTTATTTATATCCTTCCTAAAGGACTCTATTATCTTCATGAGATAGGATTTTAGATCAGCTTCCTGATTTTCAGTTGTGTTGGTGTATTCAGGGCTTGCTGTGGTGGGAGTACTGGGTTCTGATGATGTCCATGTATACTGGCTTCTGTTCTTGATGGTCTTGTGCTTGCCTCTAGCCATCTGGTTATCCCTAGTGTTTGCTGCTCTGGATGACTCTGGAGTCTGTCTCTTTTGTCCCTGGGCTGCTTCAGGTCTCCCAGTAGGCTTGTGGCCCTGGCTGTAGCAGACCACCTGTGGGACCTACCAACTGGGGGCTCTTCAGAGGGTCAGAGAAGCTGCTGATCTGTTGTCCTGGCAGCAAGAGATCTCCTGGGAGGCCTTCAGACTGTTAAGTCTTCTGAGGAGCAGTTAAACTGTTGTTCTGTGTGAAGATATTCTCCAGAGACTCTATGGACTGTGGTTTCTGTTTCCCTATGTGCAACAGAACTCCCAGGAGGCTTTCAGTCTGTTCAGTCAGTTGTTCTGCATGCCACAGAACCCCTTGGAGGTCTTCAGACAGTGATGTCTGTTACCCAGGTGCCCTGTATACAGAGGAGCTTCTGAGATGCCTTCAAGCTGTGGGAGCAGACAAGCTGGTGATCAGTAGCTCAGTTTCCCTTTGTACAGCAGATCTCCTGGGATGCCTCAGGCCCAACTGCTGAGTGCAGCAGATCTTCTGGGATGGCTCAGAATATGGTGTCTTTGCAGACCAGCTAGCAGTCTGCCCCAGCAGAAAGAACTGGGCAGAAGGGGAGTGGTATTCGGGGGAGGGGTGGTTTGGTGGGTGATGGGTCCCAAGTCCACTGGGCTCCCAGTGGCAGCCTTGGGACTTTGGGGAAGGGGGGTTCTTACCAGTTGTTCGGAGTGCAGCAGATCCTCTAGGATGGTTCAGGATATGGTGTCCTTTAATTCTTTAAAGGATTTTTATGTTTCCCCTTTAAGGGTTTCTACCTATTGATCTGTGTTCTCCTGTATTTCTTTATGCAAGTTATTTATGTCCTTTTAAAAGTCCTCTATCATCATCATGAGATGTGATTTTAAATCAGAGTCTTGCTTTTCTGAACATCCAGGGCTTGCTGTGGTAGGAGAACTGGATCCAGATGTTACCAAGTAGCCTTGGTTTCTGTTGCTTATGCTTTTGTCCTTGACTCTTGCCATCTGGTTATTTCTGGTGTTAGCTGGTCTTGCTGTCTCTGACTGTGGCTTGTCCCTCCTGTAAGCCTGTGTGTCAGCACACCTGGGAAAGCAGTTCTCTCCATGGGGAATTTGGGTAAGGAGAGCTGTGGCACAGGGTAAGCTCCAGGCACAGATGGAAACTGGAAGGATCCCGTCCTAGGTTGCTCCTTAGTTTCTGTGTCCTGAGGGCTCCAGTGGCTCCCTCGGAACAGGTGGTCTCACCTGTGCTCACAGGTGTGTCAACACTCCTGGAACACCAGCTCTTTCCCTGCCAGGTTTGGGTATGGAGAGCTATGGCACAGAGTCAGTTCCGGGGCACAGATGGAAACCAGAAGGATCAGAGTCATGTCTTAAACTTTATTATTGTGCACACAGAATTGAGATAACATCGGGAAAATTTTTCATCAAATTGTGCTGTGCTTAAATAAGCCTAAAATGAACTATTCAGTTAAGAGTCCCACTAACATTTTAATGGAAGTTCTCAATATTTATTAAAGTGTAAACTCAAAATTTCCAGGGAAGATTTTTTTTTTTGAGAGAGAGAGTTGGATAGATAACAATGACAAAAATGTGTGAGCTTTGTTACATTGCTTTTGTAAAATAAAAAAAAGAAAGGAAGGAAGAAAGAAAGAAAGGAGAAAGAAAGGAAGAAAGAAAGAAAGAAAGAAAGAAAGAAAAGAAAAGAAAAGAAAAGAAAAGAAAAGAAAAGAAAAGAAAAGAAAAGAAAAGAAAAGAATGAAAGAAGGAAAGAGTCATGGTCACTGAGCAGGCTCCTGTGATCATGTTTACATAACTGAACCATCCTGATCTTTTGTCACAGTATTTGTGGTCTAAAGTCACATGTACTTCATGACACCAAGTTTCTCTGTACCCAGATTAGCAGGTAGCCTCAATTTTACCACCCAGGAGTTCCATTAAGTGTTGGATTCTTTTGTTGCCCTGTGTATTCTCTTGTTTCTCTCAGCTGGCTACCTCCCATCTGTCCCTAAGCCTCCAGTCCTAGCAGCCTCCTGAACCTGCTCATTATCCAGTGTTTTCCACTTTAGTAGATAGCATTTGTAAAGGTCAGAAAGCCAGTTGTCAACCTCAACGCATCTTTTTTTTCCTTCCACATTCAATCCATTAACAGAGTCTGTGGCCTTATTTGTAAAATGTAACCTTGATTCATCTCATTTGTTCCCACCTCCACTGTTTCTGTTCTAGAGGAAGACACTCATTCTATATTTGTATATGGGAATATTCTTTTTTATTATTATTATTTTCTTTATTTACATTTCAAATGCTATCCTGAAAGTTCCCTATACCCTCCCCCCTCCCCTGCTCCCCTACCCACCCACTCCCACTACTTGGCCCAGGCCTTGCCTTGTGCTGGGTCATATAAAGTTTGCAAGACCAAGGGGCCTCTCTTCCCAGTGATGG
>NC_034593.1:15470020-15486728 GCF_900095145.1 Mus pahari | reverse complement strand
CTCCTCCATTGGGGACCCTGTGTTCCATCCAATAGCTGGCTTTGAGCATCCACTTCGGTGTTTGCCAGGCACTGGCATAGCCTCACAAGAGGCTGCAATATCAGGGTCCCTTCAGCAGAATCTTGCTGGCATGTGCAATAGTATCTGGGTTTGGTGGCTGATGATGGGATAGATCCCCGGATGGGGTAGTGTCTGGATAGTCCATATATGGGAATATTCTTAGCTCAACTTTCTCCAGTCAACTTTCCACAGAATGGCCAGAGCAGTGTTCAAAAAAAGGAAAAGAAAAGAAAAGAAACGACATCCTGTCTTTCCCCTGCATAAAGTCCGTGGCCTTATTAGGGTTGATGAGTGTCCTTAGGCTGGTGCCATCCACACCTCTGAGTTTCCTCATCTACTTTATCCCTTTAGTCATTCTGCCACCGTCCCTCCTCCAGATTCCATGAACAACCCTGTTTCCTTTTTCTTGTTTTGCAGATGAAACTTCACCAGGGCAGAGTCTACAACTATTTTCTTGCCGCTCAATCGTTGGCGTCTGTCCAATTCCTGGAGCATAATAGATTCACAGTTTTAGTAATGATGACAAAAACAAAAAAATTTAAACCTGAAAGTTTATGACCGAGTGTGGCACTTTCTAAGTTGCGCAGAGACAGTGTATGCTCTGGTGTCCAGCCCTCCTGAAGTCTTATCCATGCCTCTCCTGCTCTTACCCAAAGCTGACTTATTCTCAAATCCATCTTTGTGAAACTCGGTCAGATCCCATCAGCTAGGACTTGCCAGCTCCTTCTCTTTCCTTCTCTAAGGGGGCTTCCTTTCTTTACGGGTTGCGTCACACTTTTTCCTTGTCTTGTCATAACTAACACTTGTATTTCGACTCTACTGGTAGACAGGTAACCTGGGTAAACCCTGGATCTAAATCACTTTTATTTCCCCATAGCACGAGGCACACTAAATGTATATGTGTTGGATGGATGAGCAAATGCATCTTCCCCAGCTCCCCTTCTCGGAGACAGGTGAGAAACTGAATTCTGCCTGCCTCCTTAATTTAGGGCAAGACTGATGGCTCTTGGGTATCTTAAGTGAGAAATCCAGATGAAAACAGGAGGCAAGACATGTTCTATTTTACAAAGATGGAGATGAGAAGATGTAGAGACAGTGAATGGGGGCGGGGGGCTTAGGGCTGAAATGCAGTAGCTATGGTTACACAAGGGTCTTAGTGAAAATGTTCATGTAAATTGAAATAATCAGCTCTCTTGTGTTGTTCGGCCTGAAGAGAACAAGTGTCCCAAGGCAAGGGTTACAGGGATGTCATCAAAGGCCACAGATAAAGTGAGACTGTGGCCTTTTACTCATTTTTCCTTTGGGCACAAACCATAGAGGGTTCATGTCCTGAACTATCTATCCTCTGGTCACACATTTTTGTCTGCTGCCAGACTGCATGCTGTTCTTGGAGTAATGACAATTACTTCAGCAGCTTCTAGATTCCCTCCCGGGGACTGCACTATAGAAGCTTGGCATAGCAGTGAAAGAGTGCTTAAGATTAAAGACCAGGAGATTAAGAAAAGTTGTCATGTGCCTGGATGCAATCATTCCTGACCCAAGGGTATCAAGCACTTGCTCATTTGTCAGGAGAGCAAGTCACATTAAAGACTGTCTTATTTTGCCGCTTGGAGCCAGGTGATATGGGTGTAAAGTCCGAGAATCCCAGGGCCATGCTCTTAAGGAGGACTCTGTATATGTGCTACAGAAAACAGGTTTCTCCTGTTCACTTTCACTGATAGCTTTGCAAGGAACCACAACTCCTTTATTGCAGTGAATGAAAAGGGGGAAAAAAACCGCAAAATTCAGAGTGATGTGCATTAACATGATTTTGAGTCAGAAAAATGAAAATCTAATTGACTTTAGAATTTGAAAGTCTACTTCAACAGGATGGCCCATCCAAGAAAGGCACTTGATGCTGCTTTATGGCTTGAGTTTGATCTTCAGGACAAAAAATTCCTGAAATGTACTTTCTAACCTCTACTTGTATGATTTAACATGTAGACACACACAAAGAGACACACACCATAAATAGATAAAAGCAATTAAAACTTTAAAAAGCAGTTGTTTGAAGGGTGTTGTTTTTGTTTTTCTCTCCTTCAAAGCATTTTTGCAAATAGCACTGCAGAAAGATTATTGTCAATGTCAACTGAATACCAATTTAAAATAGCAACAATGTTGTATCTGTTTTTGCTTTTTTTGTAAAAAAAAACAAAAAAAAAACAAAAAACAAAAACAAAAAAAACCCAAGATCATAGAAGCTACAGTAATATAATAACTGACTATACATACATTGTAGTCCTGGTTAGATGATCTAGAATGGTCAAATTATAATTTCAAAAATGTTTTAAAACTATGAAATCGTATATAATTAGTAGTTATTAGAAAAACAAAACTACTGGAACATTAATTTATATTTAAAGAGGGTTGCTTCAAATAGATCTTTTTTTCATTCTTTCTTTTCTTTTCTTTTTTGGCAGAGGAGGTGGTTGAGACAGGGTTTCTCTGTATACCCTTGACTGTCCTAAAACTCATTCTGTATACTAGGCTGGCCTCACACTTAACACAACCAACTAATAATCATTATGTACATTCATGAAATGGTATAATAATAATAATAATAATAATAATAATAATAATAATACCGAAAGAAACAAGTGCCATGCTTATGTGACTACTTTTAACAGTTTTCAGGAATAAAGGGTAACTGGCCATCTACTAACATTGCAATACATTGAAATGTATAGGTATTAGCCATACTAGTATATCAGGGGCCATTGGTTAGGTTTTTTTGTTTTTGCTTTTGTTTTTGTTTTTGTTTTTGTTTTTGTTTTGAGCCCACGTATATGAGAGGATAACAAATGAGCTCTTGGAGCTCTAAAAGCCCACTGTAAAAATTAAAATAGCTTCAATAGCAGCAAGAACAGGACATGGTCACGGACATGTAGTCTTTAAAAACATCTCACAAGGAAAACATCCCAGTGAAACATGACTGAGTATAGACCAGATGGTAGCCAAGGAAGGCAGGTAATATGATGTAGCAGAAGCATAACATATTTTGCTTGTAACACAGAAAAAAAAAAAAACCATAAGAAGTAGAGTAAAAGAAATTTACAAAACACGTTTTACCGAAAACAATGAACATGCAGTGACTAACACCAAATATACTAGTAAAATTAGGGGAGCTGAAGAGCAAGGAAAGAAGTCATCACCAAGAAGAAAATATGTTTGCCTCAGGCTCATTCACTGCAACATTAAACACCAGAAAAGTGGAGTGATTTTTACAGAGTGCAAAGGTAAGGATTGTATACCCAGCCAGCCAGTTTTCCTGAGAGAGGAAGTACATATGGATGCCAGCATATTCTGTCTTAGCTTGTTCACAAATCCTACCCGGGGAACCTTGATGGTTGTGGATATGGACAGCTAACTAGTTGTTTTTTCTTAAAATATTAATAATGGGAAAGGCATGCCATGAACTCACTGAATGAGGAGCACAAGTAACATTTAAAATGGTTACCAAGGCCTTCAAATATACCTCCACCCTCTTTGGAAATGCAATGAGAGTAACCACTTTCTGAAGCAAATTAAAATTTAAACAATATTTACACTGCCTCCAGTATAAGGGAATCGAGAACCATCAGAGCCTTCACTTCTGTCTAGGATAAAAGGTTCACAAACACTGTTCAGATATGGGTAGATTTAAAAAGAAAGAAAAAAAGGATTGTCATATTACATCTGGTTTAATAACCCACCGTCAACCAACATAATTCTGCTTCTAAGTTTTATAAAACTAGTTACACTTTTAACTTATTTTGAAAATAAAACAACCCTACAGGTTGAGCACCCCTAATTCTGTAATGGAAAATCTGAACTACTCTGACCTGAACCTTGAATACCGACCAGATGCCAGGGCATGAAACTCCACTCCTGGTCACATGGCAGGTCACATGGCAAGCTACTGTGAGAAGAGCAAACTCACTAAAAACATTACATGAATTACCTTCAGGCTATTTTAAAAAGAGGTATATGAAATATAAGATAAGTTTTATCTTTAGACTTAGGATATGCTCAAGACACCTCAGAATACATATCGATGTATTTTTAAAAGCCCCAGATCTGGGACTGAGGACACAATTCAGGGGTAAAGCGCTTACTGTACAATCACCTGATCGATTGTAAAAGCCAGGTCTGGTGTGGCAGAGTATGGCATGTGTCTGTACCCCAACACGGGTAGGGAAGAGACCCTACATCCAATGCAGCCATTCTAGCCAGAGTGCTCCCGGTTCAGGGAGACTCGATTTAAAAAAAAAAAGATATATGGTGGAAGGCAATTAAGGAAGACACTTGATGTCAAATTCTGGCCTCCACAAACACACAAACGATAGCACACACCACAGACACACCTACCACAGATACAGACACACAAATGAAGCCATTTCGATTCTCAAGCATTTCGGATAGGTTATGTTCAACCTATGCAGCAAAAATTCTTTAACAGTGAGAAACTGAGAACAATGCAAGGTTTTATATTCACAAGTCATGATGTGGGTCACGGTGGTCCGTGCCTCGCATCTGAGCACACAAGTCTGCAGACCTCGAGATTATGGGCAGCCTGAGCTATAGAGCAAGACCACTTCTAAAAACCAAATTCCTCGAAGAGTGATTTTGAACCTATCTGTTTGTGTTACATACTACCACTCAGTCCTTTTCCTTTGTAGGGACACAAGCCCTTGGAAAAGCTTTACTCAGGGCACAGACCCACGAGTATATTCATGAGACCATTTATGAGAGCTGTAAATCTTCCCATTTCTTGAATTCTCTAGAAAATCCCTTATAAGTAAAGTGGATACATCAACTAGGGTGCTTTCAGCCCCAAGTAGTGCTTAAAATTATAACAAAAATTTATTATTTCACACACACACACACACACACGCGCACACACACACACACACACACACACACACACAGAGTTTGGATGATGGATAACCCCAAGCAGCATCTTCGATATGTTTGCCCTGCTCAGGTGTATTCCTCTTGGCTACAGGATGGCTGGTACAGGTTCAGGTTTTATAACATTCTATAACCAGATAAAAATGGAAGACAGCCAACATTTTCTTTTGCCTCTTTTGAGAGAGAAGGAGAAAGTGTTGGAACCTAACTGAAGACACTTTACATGAACATGTTCCACAGACCTGACTTGTTACAGGCTATTTTTTTTTTAAACACACACACTTGTAAAGAAAATGGAAAGAGAGGCTCTTCTGAAGTCAAAGATCCTTGAGCAGAAAGGGGGTATGCTACCAACATTGTTTGTAGGAGTAACTTTCCGTTCTCTATAATTCAGTTTTCAGTAGTCATGTTTGCTATAGCAGGAGTCAGTGATGAGAGATAACCACAGTAGTTGTAACTTGAAGGAGACGTGGGTATTTGTATGTGACCTGAGAGTACTTGACCAAGTTTTTTCCCCATCACCATGGTGCTTTTGACATATAACCACAGATTCCTCTGTCAGGAAGTGGATCTATTTCTTTCTGATTTTGAGTTTGAGTTAGAAAGTTCTCTCTAAGGATTACACTATGGAAAAGAGGAAGAACAGTCACTTCAGAAAAAAAAAAAAAAGATCAAGGCTAACATCACCAGAATGAGTCACAGCACCTAGTCATGATGTGATGAGCAAGATGAGGGCATCACCCCTGTGGATGCTCCTCCTCAGTCAGTGTGGTCACGACTGTCAGACGAGCCAGAGGCAAAGACCTTCATAAAATATTTGATCTGTATTCTTCAAAGGTGCCAAGGTCATGAAAAGGAAACACATGGACTGAGAAATTTGCATATTAGTGAAGGCTAAGGAAGCGTGATGACCAAGTGGGACATGGTACCCTGCAACAGATCCTGGAAGGGAAAGGAAACAGTGCTGTGGGACTAAAGTCTGTCATTCCATGAGTAGTGCTGTCAATGTTCCTTTCTTAGTTTGGTAAATAGAATGTGATTAGGTAACATGTCATCATCAGGAGAAGTAGAGGGAACAGTATACAGAAATGCTCTGTATTAATTTTTCATTTTCTTCTAGCAATCTAAAAGTGTGTTAAGACAAACCATTTAAAATGATTTAGTTAAAGAGAAAAGCTTGCTTTATTACCAAGACCAATTAACACATCTCCATAAACATCATGGTTTTCATAACTCATTTGTTCAAGAATGATGGTTACTTCTGTTCATTACATACGTGTGAATTGAGTCTGAGTGTAGTAGAACATGCCTAAAATCCCAGCAGGCTGAGGCTGAGGCAGGAGGACTTTAAAGTTCCAGGTCAGCCTGGGCCATTATACTAAGATATTGTCTCAAAAAACTAACCAAAAAAAACCAACTAAAGTGTGACTAGCCCTCTACTAGACTAGGCCCCCATGCGGGCCAGGAATAGAATAATGGAGCAGTCAGGCACTGCCTTTTCTTCCTCTCACTCCCCACCAACTAATTCCAACTGACAAACAAATGTGTTTTCTTTTCTTTTCATTTCTCTATTCAATTGGACCATGTTTTGCAGGGAATCTTGAACTTTGAGGATTTTCAAATGATTTACATTCTCTATGCAGATATTTTTTTTTTTTTTTTTTTTTTTAAAACCTTGCCACTACTTTGATTAGAAGTGAGGGGTACGTGCCATTCATTGTTGAAGATTGTGGAGTAGAATTAGTCCATTCAGCTCCCTGAAAGAGGAGCGTGCCCTGGGCCAGAGCATGTTTTGCCGCTTTTGTTCTAGACGGAGCAGGAGCAAGGTGCGGTTCAGCTGATGAAGCTGCCGCTTTTGAAAACAGGGTTGGCAGCTTTGACCGCCTACACTGAAAAGACTCATTGTAATAAGTATGAGGATGAGTTTTAAACAGGTGATTGTGAAAGTTAATAAAGAGGGCGTAGAAAAGACTTAGCAATACCAGAGTACAAAATAGAGACCAAACTGAGGCTTGCTTAATGGGAGTGAGAGAGTCAGGTCTCTCTTCACCGTATGTAGGCTGACTTTTGGGGGGAGGCCTATAATTTCCTGAACAGTATATCAAGATGTCCATAGGAGGTTATAATAGGTGGGAGAGTGAATTTTAATTTAACTTGTCCTTAAAAGTATTATTTTTTGTAAATAATATCTATAACAGTATAAAGCCTTTTCAGGTGGTGTTTTGGTTATTTTAGAAAACTGTGAGTCATGCATTCCCACAACAACAGTAATAACACCAGGAAATAAAATTATGGAAGATGTGTTTGTCTCAAAAGCGTAATTGTGGTGCTGACAAGATGTTTCCGTGGGTAAAGCCTAGTAACTGAATATGGCCCCTGGAGTCCAGAGAAAGGTGAAAGGTATTGCTGACCCACAGAGTTATCCTCTGACCACCACACTCACACCATGTCAAAGAAGTGTGAGGCCTTCCCCAGCACCATGTACTTGGACTTTCCAGTCATTAGAAATGGGTTAAAGCCAAATGGATGGAACTAGAAAACATCATCCTGAGTGAGGTAACCCAATCACAAAAGAGCGCACATGGTATGCACTCATTGATAAGTGGATATTATCCCTGAAGTTTGGAATACCCAAGATACATTTCACAGACCACGTGAAGCTCAAGAAGAAGAAAGGCCACAGTGTGGATACTTCAGTCCTTCTTAGAAGGGGGATGAAAATACACATGGGAGGAGTTACAGAGACAAAGTTTAGAGCAGAAACTGAAAGAAAGGTCACCCAGTGACCATTCCACCTGGGGATCCATCCCATATACCAGACACAAATACAGATGCCAACAAGAGCTTGCTCACAGGAGCCTGATATAGCTGTCTCCTGAGAGGCTCTGCCAGTGCCTGACAAATACAGAAGTGGATGCTCACAGTCATTCAGTGGACTGAGCACAGGGTCCCCAATGGAAGAGCTAGAGAAAGGACCCAAGGAACTAAAGTGATTTGCAGCCCCATAGGAGGAACCACAATATGAACTAGCCAGTACCCCTAGAGCTCTCAGGGACTAAACCACCAACCAAAAGAGTACACATGGAGTGACCCATGGCTTCAGCTGCATATATAACAGAGGATGGCCTTATGGGACATCAGTGAGGGGAGAGGCCCTTGGTCTTGTGAAGACTCTATGCCCCAGTGTAGGAGAATGCCAGGACAGGGAAGCAGGAGTGAGTGGGTTAGTGAGCGGCAGAGTGGGGATGGAATAAGGATGTTTTCAGAGGGGAGATGAGGAAAGAGAATAAAATTTGAAATGTAAATAAAGAAAATATCTAATAAAAATAATGAATAAAAGAAAGAAATGGGCCAAAGCAAAGGCAACTCAAGGAGCTCAAGGCAGGATCTTGAAGTTAGGAACTGAACTAGAGACTAAGAATCAGGAATGGAGACTGCTGACTGGCAGCCTCCTCTTCTGGCTGCTGGGCTAGCATTCAGCTGCCTTCATATAGAGCTCAGGCTCACCCACCCAGGCATTGTACCACCCACAGTGAACTACTCCAACCCCATGCCAATTAAAATAAAACATGCCCCCCCCCAGTCATGCCCACAGGTCAGTCTATATGGCAGGTCTTTAACTGAGGGTCCCTCTTCTCAGTAGTGTCAAGTTCACAACACGACTTAGCTATAAGAACACCACAAGTAATTGAGGGAAGAACGGACTATTCAATTTCTTATTTGTAACTAATTCTGTGGAGAAAATTAAAAAATGAATGCCATCTACTACCTCATCAAAAGTAAACCTCAAATTGATTATGTATGCAGCTGCCTGTGAGAGGTATGCGACCAGGGGTAGAGTATCTTTGTGATCAAAGGAAAAACTATGGCTTTGGTTACTTTAAAATTAGTTACTAAATTAAGTAAATGTTGCATGAGTAAAGTTAGTAAATCACAAATGAGATTAGAATCTTTTCTGTGTCTTAGATGATAAGTGACTAGTATATATAACAGGAAACTCTTGCAAATCAAGAAGAAAAAAAATAAGACAATAAGGAAAGTCAGCACAGGCTATGTGCAGGCAATTTACAAAAGAAAGAACTGAAGATGCTGGGTTGTCCAAAAAAGCCTTCAAGTTCATGGGTAATGAGAGAAATGTAAAATGAAACAGCAGGCATGCTAAATTTGCCTCAGTTGATTAGCAATGTGTTTAAAGCTGGATTATATAAATGCTTGTATGAATATTCACTCCTAGTATGGACTGCTGTCCAAAGTATACTTGTATCTGAGAACCCAGATGTTCCCAAAGAATATGTCCCCGGGCAATCCAGAGCAGAGACATTCCCACAGAGGTTTATGAAGGCAAATAGAATATTATGGCAAGCACCAATTCCAGTACAACACAAGCAACATACACATTTTTGTATCAAAATTAGTGTAGTATCTATCCTGTTGAAATAGAATTACTTAAAAGTCACTTGGAACTGAATGGTCTTCAATTTTACCAATTTTTAAGAAGAACAAATTTGAATGGCACATGCTGTTTCATTTAAAAATCAGAAAAGAGACAAAGCTGTCCACAGTTCACTCTTTTTCAATATAGAACTTGAAGTCTTTACCAGAGAAACAAGGGAAGAGCATAGTATAAACAAGATGTATTGGGAAAGAATCCAACTATCTCTATTTGTCAATGATATCCTATATTTAAAAGACCGTAAAGATGACCAGAAAACTTTGAGAACCAAGACTTTCAGCAAAGCAGAAAATACAAAATCATCAGTTTTCATAGACACCAATAACAAACATGATGGGGAATAAGACAGAACCCCCAAACTTTATAACCCACAAACAAACAAACTACCTCTGGATATACCAAACCAAGGGGTCATGCAAACTACAAAACACCAAAGAAATAAACTGAAGAAAGGATTAGATGGATAGTCTCCCCATATTCATGAATCAGAAATTATCTTTTGGTCATTACTTAAGGCAGTATCTACTGATTCAGTTTAGACTCCATCAAAATTTCCATGACATTTTACACAGAACCAGAAAAAGATTCACATAAAAGCACAAATAACTTCAAATAGCCAAAGCAATCATTAGCACAAGAGTAAGGATGGAGGCTTCACCATTCCTGATTCCATATTACATACAAAGTCAAAGCAATAAGCACACTGGCATAAATGCAAACATAGATATACAGAGTAAGAGCAGAAACAAATCCACACTGCTTCAGCCATATGATTTAGGAGAAATTAGATGCCAAAAGGCATGTTGAGAAAAAGAGCCCCAAACAAGTGATGTGCAGAAAACTAGACAACCACATGTAGAGGGATGAAACAAGATCAGTCCTCTCCCAAGGTTGTTGTTGGACAGTATTTTCTCACAGCAACACAGACTGAACTAAACTAACCCAAACTAAACCAAGATAGGTAGCATCTTTACTGTATGCTGCCTCCCCAATTCTGAGTTAACTTTTCTATGACATTAATTTTACATGTGTCTCTGACAGAGCCACTGTACTTCATGAATATCATCCTTCTGTTATTTTCAATTGACTTAGCTATTTTTGAACTTATATATTTTTGCATAAACTTTGAAAAAGTTCCCTCTGGGTGAGGGAGGTTGTAGGGGGTGGAGGTAAAATATGGAGGGATGGGGAGATGAGTGGGATTGGTATGCCAGATGTGAAATTCAAAAAGAATCAATACAAGTTAAAAAAAAATAAGTTTAATTGAAAAAAATTGGGCTCCAGACTCATAGATTGGATTCTAGTTCAGTTGTCATCAGAGAGGCTTCAACTAGTAACTGGTGGAAACTGATGTAGAGACCCACAACCAAGCAGTCAGTAGAGCTTGGGGAATCCTGCACAAGATGGGGAAGAAGAATTTTAGGACCCAGAGGGGTCAAGGACACCACAAGAAAAACCACAGAATCAACCAACTTGGCTCCATAGGGACTGACAGAGACTGCCAACCAGGGAGCCTGCATGGGCCTGACCTAGGCCCTCCACGCATATGTTACAGTGGTGTAATTTGATCTTCATGTGGGACTCCTAACAGTGGGAGCAGGAACTTTCTCCACTGCCTGCCTTTAAGATCCTTTTCCCTTACTGGGTTGCCTTTTCTAGCCTCAATACAAGAGGAAGTGCCTAGTCTTACTGCAACTTGATATGCTATGGCTGGCATATCCATGAGAGTCCTGCTCTTTTCTGTAGAGAAATGGAGGAGGGATGGATTGGGTTAGGGAGAGGAGTGGAGAGGAGCTGGAAGGAAAGGAGAAAGAAGAAACTGTGGTTGGGATGTAAAATAAATAAAAAATTTTTAAAGGCTATTTAGCTTAAATTTTCACTGGGATTTTATAGTTTGCATATACATTTTCTTACAAATCTTAAATATTAACTCTTCATATTCAGGTATGTTTAAGCACTCTATACATTTACAGTTTTCTTCATAATGTTTGTGTATATTTTTGGTAAGGGAAATTCCAGACATTTAGAGTTTTATTGTTCTGCTGAATGTTATCTTATTTTCAGTAGATTTTTTTTTTAAAAAAAAAATAGTTATTGTCAGTGTGAAGAACACCATTGGCTTCTACTCAAGCCTCTTGCATTATTTTTGATATATTTATTATCTTAGATATCCTTGTCTACTTTCTGTTAATAGGTTTAGTTTTTCTGGATGGATGGTTATGCTATTTCCACATAATATTTTTATTTCTTCCCAGGTTCTCACTTGCTATTCCAAGCAACAGATGAATAGTATTCATAGTTGCTTGTGTATCTCCTCCCCATTTTGTGTATCTCAAAATAGAGCCTTTTTAAAATTTAGCCTGGCAGGCTACACAAAGTAACATTTCCAAGTATACCTGTGAAATCTTAAGTTCTACACCACAGAGGTCACAAGGGTCTGACATGTATGCTGAACCGCAGTTAGCACATTGTATAATCAATGTGCATCTTGCCAAGAGTCCCTGGAAGCTTTGACTCCTCACCTTAACTAGTTCAAGTCACTCTGCTGTGTGATGCTTCCTTCATTCCTCACATCTCAGGTCTTCCAAGGAGTCAATTATTAGGGAGCTATATAAGTTCAGTCTATCTTTTGGAGTTACTAAATTATTTTAAAATTATATTAAAATCAATTGGCAAATCAAAGTTAATGTCATTGGTCATCATTTCCCTCTATCCCTTTCCCAACACTTCCCTATTTGATTGGATTCTATCACAGTACTTTAGTCACATACCATCTGAGTAGTCTTAGATCCTAGAGACCACCAGAACTGATGATGGGCAACGCTGGAAAGTCATAACTTTTCACAGCCTAAAACTCTTCTATCAGTGAGAAGAGGAGCCAAGTTCATTGGTTCATGGGCTCACAGGCCTATGAGGTAGATGGGAGAAACTTGGATTAAAGACTAGGAGTGGTATCTTTGGTAAGAGCTGAGTCAGAGTCACAGTGGGTGCTGGATGGTCTGTGAGCTGGAATGAGCTGTTGTCCCACTGTGCAGGAAGAAGGCAAGGCCTAACAACTACATCCTATTTCCTTTCTGCCCTTAGATTGAGTTCAGTGCCTCTTTGTGGTATATATCACTGTTTTTACCAGCTGTAAGGATGAGAGGAACATAATTAAGGGTATTACTAATCACCAGGCTCCTGTGGAGAAGGGTTAAGCATTGGTAGATTTGGACAGAGCAGCAACAAATCTGCCACTAATTTAGATACAAAAAGTAGCACTACTTCCTAGTTCTATATTTGGACTTTTATTTTTTAGCTTTAAATATCCTTGCTAAAGGTGAACATCCCAGGTAACGATGAAGTGGCCTTTTTTTTTTTTTTTTTTTTTGAGTTTCTGAATTGTTTCAGTTCTAATAATATTTGAATTTGGCAAGTTTTGAGTTCTTTTTGGGAGGATGAAGCAAGAATGGATTGGAAAATTATCCTGTGGCTTGACAGAAGGGAAATGATTGGGTTATTACATATATAGTGATTTTTCTAATTTTGCAGAATTAATGAAGAAATCAGAAAGTTGTTTTGTATAATTAATTGTGTGATGGAGTAAAATATTTGTGAACCTTATGTTCACTCCATAGGGTCGGTACTGCTCAAAAGGTTGAAGTGAACAGCAATTCTTTTTTATTATTATTAATCATTCCACTCGTTTACATATCAAACGATATCCCACTTCTCGGTTACTTCTCCACCAACCTCCCATCCCATATCTGTCCTCCTACCCCCCTTTTGCCAGTATGAGGCACACATACACACACACACACACACACACACACACACACACACACACACACCCTCTCCTGCTCCACCACTCCAGCTGGGGTATCAAACCTCCCCAGGACCAAAGACCTCCCCTCCCATTGATATCATACAAGGCCAACCTCTAATACATATGTATCTGGAGTCACGGATCCCTCCCTGTACACTTCTTGGTTGGTGGTTTAGTCCCTGGGAGCACTGGGTGGTCTGGTCAGCTGATGTTTTTCCTATGGGGTTGCAAACCTCGTAGACAGTGATTCTTTCAGCAACCACCAATTCTCCACCCAAGAATCCCAAGCTGGCTATTGCTCTACATAGTGGGATTCAGTTTACTGGGGATTTTTTTTTCTTTCATGGTTCTTACTAATTTACCCACTCCATCAAATATGATGATCTAAGTTTGATCCTTAGGATCTACATGAGAATTCTAGGTGTCATGAAAGGATATAGGTACAGAGACAAAATTTAGAGCTAAGATGAAAGGATGGACTATCCAGAGACTACCCCATCCGGGGATCCATCACATCATCACCCACCAAACCCAGATACTATTGCACATGCCAGCAAGATTCTGCTGAAGGGACCCTGATATTGCGGCCTCTTGTGAGGCTATGCCAGTGCCTGGCAGACACAGAAGTGGATGCTCACAGTCAGCTATTGGATGGAACACAGGGCCCCCAATGGAGGAGCTAGAGAAAGTACCCAAGGAGCTGAGGGGGCTGCAACCCTGTAGGTGGAACAACAATATGAACTAACCAGTACCCTCTGAGCTCGTGTCTCTAGCTGCATATGTAGCAGAAGATGGCCTAATTGGCCATCATTGGAAAAAGAGGCCCCTTGGTCTTGCAAACTTTATTTATTTATTTATTTTTTAAAAATTCCTAGCCTGGAACTTTTTTTTTTTTTAAAGATTTATTTATTTATTACATGTAAGTACACTGTAACTGTCTTCAGACACTCCAGAAGAGGGCATCAGATTTCGTTACAGATGGTTGTGAGCCACCATGTGGTTGCTGGGATTTGAACTCTGGACCTTCAGAAGAGCAGTCGGTGCTCTTACTCACTGAGCCATCTCTCCAGCCCCTCTTGCAAACTTTACATGACCCAGCACAGGGGAATGCCAGGGCCAAAAAGTGGGAGTGGGTGGGTAGGAGAGCAGGGGTGGGGGGAGGGTATAGGGAACTTTCAGGATAGCATTTGAAATGTAAATAAAGAAAATATTAAACATTAAAAAAATTTAAAAAATTCTGGGTGTGGAAGCATATGTTTGACATTCTAGCCCTGGGCAGATGGCTCCACTGGCCAGCAGAGCCTAACCAGTAAGCTTCAGGCCAAAGAGAGATTTGTCTCAAAGAAAAATAAGTCCTTTAGTCTAATACCCGAGGTTCTTCCAGCCTCCACACACATGTGTGTACATGGACCTGCAAATAAATGTACCTCCCATGAACATGTGCACACAAATATACATTTAAAAGTAAAAGAGAAGAAAACCAAACATCTTCCCAGAAAGGAAAAGGTACCAGCAGGATGTCCAGGTAAAACTCCAAAATTGGAGGGGTAGATAAACATGTCTAAGTCTGGGCATACCTGGATCAATATTCTCTTTGCATAGCTTCACAAAGAAATTTTCTTTTATGTTCAATACCCTGACCATGTAGGATCAACCAAGCAGAAAGGTTCATTTGAAAGTTTATACATGTTTCCTAAAAAAATTAACAGTACGATAGGCAGAAAAATGTCTACTTATCCTGTGTCCATGGTTGAGCTTGTCTACAGTAAATGACATTAGCAAGAGAAAAGCATATATGTTTATTAAGTGAGTTTTATGGATCTGGGAATCTTCACTGTATAGAAAAATACCGGAGACTGGGTGATTTTTAAGAAAATAAGTTTATTTTGAATCTAGGAGCAGATTTGGGGCACACATGAAATCCGAAGGGACTGAAGCAGAAGAATCATAATTTTAAGGTAAATCAAGGCTGCAAAGTGGAACCCTGCCCAAAACAAAACAAAATAAAACAACAACAATAACAAAGCAAAATAAGAAAGATCAGCAAAAGCCAAACTAACAGACAACCCCTCCCCCCCAAAACTCCACATGAAACAAATTCGCTTTGGCCCAGGGTTCTGATGACTGGGAAGTGTGCTGGGGAAGGCCTCACACTGCTTTGATGTGCAGAGGAAGCCTGCAGCAGATAATTCTAGGCCTTCAAGTCTACCCTCGAAGCTGTTTTGTAAGAGAGTTTAGAGATCTTAAGTGTTGCCCTGACAAATGACCACAAACTCAAAGGCTAAACAACAGGAACAAATTATAGGGCTCCTACATGGGCTCCACATCAGGTGTTGGTGCCTGTTCAGTTCTGACGATTCTTGGCGACAGATGTTTATCTTTTCCACTGTCTTCACCCATGGCTCTGTCCTCTCTCCTCAGTGCCTGTTTTTTTTCTTTCTGTAAGCTTCTTTCCTGCCATCTTTTCCCTCTACTTTTAAGTATCTGGGTGGAATACGGAAGAGACTGTCCCTAGATAGAGTCTTAATTTAGCCACACCTGCAAAATCCCTTCTCCCTGTAAGGTAAGCTATTCACAGGTTTCAGATTAGGATGTGAACATTTGGGAGGCAGGTGCATGTACATATCCAGTTTACCACGGGGATGAGACTCAGAGTTTGATGTCTGTGTTACCAGCGTACAACAGAATGTTATCTGTGGACATCACACCGCTGCCTAGAGCTTGTAAGCCTGGGGGCCTCCATTTGGGCTTTTTAGCATGGGACTGAGTCTGAGGTAGGGGTTCGGAGCTGGTCTTACTGTGGTTAACCTGTAATCCCCAGGGGTTTAGGAAAGAAGCTCTCAGAATTAAACATAAGGCAGGTTCTCCTGGAGAGCCAAGCACTTATGAAACAGGACAGAGCCTGTTGCTGGGAGAGGAAAGAGAAGAGAAACAGGGGCTGGAGTGATGGGTCAGGGGGTTAAGGGCACTGGGTGCTCTTCCAGAGAGTTCAGGTTCAGTTTCCAGCACCCAACTTAGTAAATGGTGCCTTGCAGAGAGGAATGTGGCCCGTACCCTGAGCATTCAGGGATATCATTTAAAGGGGCTATGCATGCTGTCAAACACAAGGCTTCTTTCCACAGTGCCCTCTTCATCCATTGAGTACCATGTCAAACACTCTTAGGGCCCCAGTGAAGAGTCCTTTGTGCCTTGACTGGTACTTCTCAGCAGTGAGCTGCTTGCAAGGTCTGGTGAGATTCCTTTGAACTGTCCTGGCCACACAACACAAATGGGGTACTGTAAGACCTCAAAAGGAGGAACTCCCTCTGGTCCGGAACTCTCTTGGGTCCCCAGGAATTCGAAATACACCTTATACACCTTGCTGTAAATCACATGAGGTACTTTATTTACGAGGCCCCGGGCCGACTCATATCTCACGCAGGAGATAGAGGAAGTCGACCCCGACCCTCAGAAGTAAGGGG
>NC_034593.1:15438891-15469577 GCF_900095145.1 Mus pahari | reverse complement strand
TCAGCTGCCCTAAGAGAACAAAGGCTCTTTACTAGCCACATTCCTAATGATCTAGGGAACAGGTTTTGGGGAAGTGTTAGAATTTAGGGCTCTACAGTACTTCTGAGCTTACCTTCACCCCACCTAGGTGATTTTTAAAATACAAAGAAAAGAAGTTGGGGTTCTTGGTTCCTTCCCATGAATTCTCATGGGTTCTGATCCAAATCTTCATGCTTAGTTTGTAGAAGGGTGGGTATGGCTGAGAAGCTGAGTTCTGTTTTAATGATGTTCAGGAACAGCAGGTTTCTAAGGCAACCCAGTGTCATCACTATTAGAAACCAGGTAAGTAACAGTTTTCAGGTGGCAACTGAACACCAGTACCAGGAGTCTGAGCGTGGCAGTTATGAGCTGGAGGCTTCTGTGGACTATATAGCAAGATCTGTCTCAAACAGCAATATAAAACACATCACTTAAAATTCCAGCCTGTCCACTTCACCAGGACAGCCATTCAGTTTGTCTTAAAGCCCCTCAGTACCTGTTGATTCTCCCTGTGCACTCCCCAACTCTCTCTACACGGGGCCAGGGGATGTTTCATGTGCATGTGTGTGTGCATGTGTGCAGGTGCGCATGCACATTTGTGTATGTGTGTGGAGGCCAGTGATCAATGTCTTCAATGGCTCTACACTTGACTTTTTAGGAAGGGTCTCTCACTGAACTTGGAGCTCTCCAACGTGTTGGCACTTGCTATCAGCAAACCCCAGGGGTCCTCCTGTCCTCCTGTGTCTGCCTCCCAGAACTGAGATCACAGGTGCATGCTGCCACCTCCACCTTTTTTTCTTTTTTTTTTTTTTAAGATTAAATTCGAGTTCTTTTGCCTGCATGACAAACACTACCAACTGAACCATATTACTAGCTCTGAGTCTCCTTACTTTTGATGTAATGTGTATTAATAAAGCTAAAAATTATAACTGATAAAATAAAGTTATACATTCATTCATTTCAGCATAACAATAAATTTGTCATGTATTCATACAATTAATATTTCAATGAGTATTTTCCAAAATATAAAATGAGTCACACTATTTTACGTCTTTTTCGGTTACTTTTTTGCTTGGTACTTAGCTCAGGGCTTTTCACATTGGTGCTGCCTTCGTCAGCTAACAGTACTCAGGCTCTTACAGCAGCCGCCCTGCTGTTACTTTAATGCTCTGTGTAAATACTGTGGAGATTTCAAGGCCCAATCAAAATGATGGTTGTGAAATCATGGCTTTCCTCATCTGATGTTCACCACATTCCTACTCTGCACACATAGTCTACCCAGACACAAGGTATTTGCTTCCTCACAGAGAACTTCAGAAATAGCCTTCTCATGGAAACAAAGTAAAACAAACCCGGCTTCACCTTTGACAATAAAGCCCCAAGCGACAATTAGGAGCACTGTGGGTAAATTTATACTATGTTAAAATAATTTGCATTTTTGTAAAGTTTTATCTCTAATTTTGTTTGTTCATAATGTCATATATGTATTACACCACATTTTGATTATTATTGTCTTTCTCAACATCCTTCATCTTCCCTTCATTTCTAGCATTTCATTTCTTCTCTTCCCTACTCAGATTTTCTTCCCTTTCTCAGATTCATGATTTTGGTTGTGTTTTGTGCACCATTTTGCTTTATCTACAGTCTTTCAGTGCACTCTAGGCCCTTGGGAGGTAAGTATTTTAATGTTAGAAACTTACATTAAATTTACATTAGTTCTTAGAAAGTAATCAACAGACAATTGCTAAATACCACTCAGATCTGGTAAGTAATGAGCCTGGGGATCCAGCCTGAGTTTACTGACCAAATGTACTAGCTTTGAAAATGAAGTTACTGTGTCTCTGTGGTAAGTTGTTACTTTGTTGAACAGAAAGGTATAAAGTTAGTTTACCATTAGATACCTCTACATGAAACCAGCAAAGCTAAAGGTTTTTTCTTTATGCTGAGAGCGTTGCCCCAAGGGTCACCAGTCAGTCTGTTCCTGGAAATTTCCAGGTTCAGAACAGTGACAGTCACTTGCTGGGTTTTATATTTCTTAAATGGTTCTCTGTCAATTTCCTTAACAGCCCTCCAATGCAATGTGCCATCACCAGATGCCTGGATGCCTTCCTAGACATTGTCTGAGTTGACCTGTGTGGAATGAAATTGTGTGAAAGCCAGCTTTGCTCTGGCTTTCCTTGGATTCCTTGAGGCCCAGTGCCTGGACCCTTCCCTCCATCTGATGATCATTCTCTGGATGTTTGTGTTGTAGGCTATTGTTCTTGTCCCTTTGCTGGATCACTCTCCTTGGTTAAGACATCCACTCTGTTGCCTTCTACGTCTGCTGCAAAGTCCACTGGCTGCCACAAGGATTCTGAAGATTAGAATATGAACTATGTTCATTAGCTGCATGACCTCAGGTGCATATCTTAGATCTTTGATAGCTTCTGGTTTGCCCTCTTACAAAATGAAAATAGAAATAGTTTCTATGCCTTATTGATGTTTGGCTTGGAAAATGTTAAGGACATTGGTAATGAATTGTAAATAAAAGATAGAGTGTGCATATATCTGATACCATGTAACCATCAGTGACAACAGATATTGAAGGACTTCTCTTGGACTGTGGCTTTCAATAAAACTCCAAAGCATTTCTACGCCTGAGCTCATTTATAAGGTGTCTAATTTGATAACAAATGGTTTCCAAGAAACAGACTTCTCAATGGAATGCAACCTGCAATGTAAGGAGGGATTACATTGTCCTCAAGACTTTCAGGCCAGGATCACATGATTGCTAGAATTTTCAAGGCATTTAATGTGAGTAATGGCAGCTGGCTCAAGACAATAGATATGATTGACAAGGCCAACCCCCTTGGGCCTTCGGCAGATGTGAGCTTTGTGTCTGCAGCTTGACACACATTCTGATCTCTTCTGACAGGAGGAAGAGCAACTGACCTTTGCCTAAACTCTTGTCATACTAAATCTGAAGAAAATTATGACATGCTTAATAACTTAGCTCATTTACTTTGGAAGCACAAATGTTTGTAATTAACTCCCAATTATTCAACATGTGGCTTCTCTTCCTTTTTCCCTCCCACTGTCTGATGTTTGATAGCTTTATGCCATGGAGCCAAAATCAAACACATCTGTATGTGTTAATCACCTTGTCTGATGTTGTGCTGAAGGTCCAAGAAAAATAGTTTAAGTGGGGGAACTGTTGGCTCTGCCTCATGGATTTACAGGTTTGTTTCCAGTCTCCAGCTATGCTGACCCTGAGCACATGAAGAGGGAAAACATTACAGTGCTGGGAGCAGGTGGCTGAGGCTACCAACCTCGAGGATGATGGGAAACAAGAGTGAAAAAAAAAAAGTGACTAGATCAAGGATAGCCTTCAAAGGAAGTTTCTGGGAGCTCGCAGGGGTCCAGGTTAGTTCAGACTGCTCCTCTTCTTATGGGGTCACCGCCCCTACCTCTACCCCCTTCAGCTTCTTCAATTCTTCCCCTAATTCAACCATAGGTGTCCCTGGCTTCAGTCCAATGGATGAGTGTAAGTATCTGTGTCTGCCTCAGCCAGATGCTGGTAGGGCCTCTCAAGAGGACAGCCATGCTAGGTTCCCATCCGTAGGCACATCATAGCATCAGTAACAGTGTCAGGCCTTAGTGTCCCACAATGAAATGGATCACTGGACCTCCTTTCCCATAGTCTCTCCTCCATTTTTATCCCTGCAGTTCTTTTAGACAGAACAATTCTGGGTCAGAAATTTTGACTGTGGGTTGGTAACTCCATCCCTCCGCTTGAGGCCATGTCTATCTATTGGAGGTGGACTCTTTGAGTTCCTTCTCTCCAATGTTGGGTATTTTGGCTAAGGTCATCCCCCATTGAGTCCTGAGTGTCTTTCACCACCAAGGCCTCTTAACGCTTTCTAGATGGTCTGCCCAACTCCCACTCCCGGAGACTGCATATTTCCGTTCATTTTCCTGGCCCTCTGGGCTTCTCTCCTGCCCCCTCCCATATCTGATTCTGTTGCCCCTTGCCCCAGTCTTACCTCTCCTACCCTCTGCCTCCTGGGATTATTTCGTTCTCCCTTTTAAGTGAAAGTGAAGCATCCACACTTTGGTCTTCCTGGTTGTCAAACTTCTTACAGTCTGTGGGTTGTATCCTGGGCATTCTGTACTTTCTGGTTATTATACACTTATCAGTTAGTACATACCAGGCATGTCCTTTGGGGTCTGGGTTGCCTCACTCAGGATGATATTTTCTAGTTCCATCCATTTGTGTGCAAAATTCATGATGTCCTTGTCCTTAATAGCTAAATAGCATTCCATTGTGTAAATGAACCACATTTTCTGAATCCATTTTTCTGTTGAAGGACATCTGGGTTGTTTCCAGCTCCTGGCTATCACGGATAAGGCTGCTATGAACATAGTGGAGCACATGTCCTTGTGGTATGTGAAGCATCTTTTCGGTGTATGCCTAGGAATGGTATAGCTAGCTGGGTTTTCAGGTAGAACAATTTCCAATTTTCCAAGGAACTGCCAGATTGATTTCCAGAATGGTTGTACCAGTTTGCAATCCCACTAGCAATGGAGGAGTGTTCACTTGAGTTTCTGATCCTAGATACTCTGCTTGGTGGAAGGTGGAATCTCAGGGTTGTATTGATTCGCATCTTCATGATGACTAAAGACTTTGAACATTTCTTTAAATGCTTCTCAGCCATTCAAGTTTTTTTTTTTAGTTGAGAATTCTTCATTTAGCTCTATATTCCATTTTTAAATTGGGTTATTTGATTTTCTGGAGTCTAACTTCTTGAGTTCTTTGTATATATTGGATATTAGCCCTCTAACAAATGTAGGATTGGTAATGATCTTTTCCCAATCTGCTGGTTGCCTTTTTGTCCTATTGACAATGTCCTTTGCCTTATAGAAGCTTTACAGTTTCATGAAGTCTCATTTATCAGTTGTTGATCTTAGAGCTTGAGCCATTGGTGTTTTGTTCAGGAAATTTCACCTGTGTTCAAGACTCTTTCCCACTTTCTTCTATTAGATTCAGCGTATCTGGTTTTATGTTAAAGTCCTTGATCTATTTGGACTTGAGCTTTGTGCAAGGTGATAAAAATGGATCTATTTTCATTCTCCTTCATACAGACTGCTAGTTAGACCAGCAATATTTATTGAAGATGCTGTCTTTTTACCACTTGATGGTTTTGGTTTCTTTGTCAAAGATCAGGGGTCCATAGGTGTGTGGGTTTATTCCTGAGTCTTTGATTCTATTCCATTGATAGACCCGATGTCTCTGTACCAGGACCCTGTAGTTTTTATAACTATTGCTCTGTAGTACAGCTTGAGGTTAGGGATGGTGATTCTCCCAGTGTAGCTGCCAGCAGCCATGGGTTACTGGGTTCCTGAAAGGAAAGGTGGGGTTTGGGATGGGAAAGGCTGCAAGAGAAATAAAGAGCCAAGACAAAGTACTGATCAAGGCCAAAGTTTACTTATGAGTCTGAGCTTATAAGGAGGGGGAGGGAGAAGACACATCCCCCACCACGCCAGGATCTCCTTGCTTTTTTAGGATCACTGCTTTGTCAGGATAGCCTCAGGAAAACAGGTCCAGCCTCTCAGAAGGCAGTGGCTTCTTGGAGGAAACCTCAGATGTGGCAGACAAAAGACTTTACCTAGGTTGGAAGACTCCACCCTAGGTGAGCTAGCAACTGTGGAAAACAAGCTCTGAGCAGCCTGCTCAAGACTGGGAGGAAGGCACAATTCCCCCTTTTTATCAATCGATTTTACCTAAAAAGTTTGCTATGCAATAGTCCAAATATTAATATTCTGCAATAACCAATTTAATTGCTGTTCGAAACTAGGAACAGACGCCTCATCAGGTTTTTACGACATTTTAAAACAATACCTTCATGATTTTATCTTAAAATTCTTTATTAATACCACAACAGCTTCAAAATAGGATGTTAAAACTTTACTTGGAGATGAAGAAAGGTGAATTCACATTAATGCTCTCTTTTGCCAAAGAATTGCTGTGGGCACATTGAGTAACAATAACTAAAATAAGCAGCTAATATTTGATTACCGTTGATTACAATTGATAACAATTGATCACAGAAGCTTCCTCTACTTTCTGCAAAGTTTTCTGTTTTTCACCAGTTTATTTGCATTTCCCTTGATAACATCCCACAAAGGCCTAAATCCTCCTGTGGTGAGTTTAAGGTGAGGTCTTAGCCAATTAACATCTCCTGGAATCTTTTAAAAACAAATTGAAGTAAACAAATCATCTTTTCTTTCTTAAATTTCCTGTGCCATAATTTTTCTAGGATATAACTGAGACCCTAAATATTAAAAAGATATTGCCTCTGCATCTTTTCTGGAGCAACAGCTAAGGTGTGGGGCAACTTTAATCAGCCTCCACTGTGCAAACTGAGACTGACTGAATCTGAGCCAGCAGATAAAGATTTAACCATTTGTTTTCTTTTCAACATGAAACAAAGAAAGAATATTAAAAGCATTAAGGGGAAAAAGTCAAGTAACATATAAAGTCAGACCTATCAGAATTACACCAGACTTCTCACCAGAGACTATGAAAGCTAGAAGATCCTGGGCCCCCAAGAGACCACAAATGCCAACCCAGACTATTATATCCAGCAAAATTCTCAAATACCATAGATGGAAAAAACAAGATATTCCATAACGAAACCAGATTACACAATATCTTTCTACAAATCCAGGCCTACAAAGGATAAAATGGAAAATGCCAACACAAGGAGAGAAACTGTACTAGAAAAAGCAAGAAAATAATCTTCTTTTAACAAAACCAATAGAAGATAACCAAACATAAAAATAACATAAAAAAATAACAGAGAGCAACAATCACTATTTCTTAATATCTCTTAACATCAATGGAAGCAATTCCCCAATAAAAAGACATAGACTAACAAACTGGATATGTAAATAGGACCCAGAATTTTGCTGCATATAGGAAACACACTTCAGTGTAAACAAACACTACCTCAGAGTAAAAGGATGGAAAACAATTTTCCAAGCAAATGGTCCCAAGAAACATGAGGGAGTAGCCATTCTAATATCAGATAAAATCGACTTTCAACCAAAAGTCATCAAAAAAGATAAGGAAGGACACTTCATGTTCATCAAAGAAAAAAAATCTACCACAAAGAACTCTCAATTCTGAACATCCATGCTCCAAACGCAAGGGCACCCAGAATTTTCAGCTGAGGAATATGACATGGCTGAGAAGCACCTAAAAAAAAATGTGCAATATCCTTAGTATCAAGGAAATGTAAATCAAAACAACCATGAGATTCTACCTCACACCAGTCAGAATGGCTAAGATTTAAAACTCAGGTGACAGCAGATGCTGGTGAGGATGTGGAGAAAGAGGAACACTCCTCCACTGCTGGTGGGATTGCAAGCTGGTACAACCTCTCTGGAAATCAGTCTGGCGGTTTCTCAGAAAATTAGACATAGTACTACCTGAGGACCCAGCAATACCACTCCTGGGTATACAGCCAGAAGATGCTCCAACATGTAATAAGGGCATGTGATCTACTATGTTAACAGCAGCCTTATTTATAGTAGCCAGAAGCTGGAAAGAACCCAGATGTCCCTCAACAGAGGAATGGATACAGAAAATGTGGTACATTTACACAATGGAGTATTACTTACTTAGCTATTCAAAACAAAGAACTTATTCTTAGGCAAATGGATGTATCTAGAAAATATCACCCTGACTGAGGTAATCCAATCACAAAAGAACACACACTAATGTGTGATGGTATGCACACACTGATAAGTGGATATTAGCCCTGAAGTTCAGAATACCCAAAATACAATTCACAGACCACATGAAGCTCAAGTAGAAGGAAGACCTCAGTGCGGATACTTTGGTCCTTCTTAGAAGAGGCATCAAAATATCCATGGGAGGAGATACAGAGACAAGGAAAGGCCATCCAGTAACTGCCCCACCTGGGAATCCATCCCATATACAGTTCCCAAATCCAGACACTATTGTGGATGCCAACAAGTGCTTGCTGACAGGAGCCTAATATAACTGTCTCCTGAGAGGCTCTGCCTTCTACTTGAGCTTCATGTGGCCTGTGAATTGTATTTTGGGTATTCTGAACTTCAGGGCTAATATCCACTTATCAGTGTGTGCCTGACAAATATAGAAGTGTATGCTCACTGCCATCCATTGGACTGAGCACAGGATCCCCAATGGAGGAGCTAAAGAAAAGATCCAAGGAGATGAGGGGGTTTGCAACCCTATAGGAGGAACAACAATATGAACCAACCAGTACCCCCAGAGCTCCCAGGGACTTAACCACCAACCAAAGAGTACACATGGAGGGACCCATGGCTACAGCTGCATATGTATCGGAGGATAGCCCTGTAGAACATCAATGAGAGGAGAGGCCCTTCATCTTGTGAAGGCTCCACGCCCCAGTGTAGGAGAATACCAGGACAGGGAAGCGGGAGTGTGTGTGTGGGGGGTTAGTGAACAGGGGGAGTGGGGAATGGGACGGGGGGCTTTGGAGAGGAAATGAGGAAAGGGGATAAAATTTGAAATGTAAATAAAGAAAATATCTAATAATTTAAAAAAATTAAAAAACTAAAAATATTATGTTTTGAAAATTGATTGAATTATGATAAATTAAAACAAGATTAAGCATCTGCTTACTGTCAAAAGAAAAAAAAAAGAAAAAAAAAAGAAGGGGGGAACAAAATATCCATGAGAGTAATTACAGAGACAAAGTGTGGAACAGATACTGAAGGAAAGGCCATCCAGAGACTGCTGCACCTAGGGATCCATCCCATATACAGTCATCAAACCCAGACACTTTTGTGGATGCCAACAAGTGCTCGCTCACAGGAGCCTAATATAGCTGTCTCCTGAGGGGCTCTGCCTGTGCCTGACAAATGAAGAGGTGGATGCTCTCAGCCAACCATTGGTCTGAGCACAGGGTCTCCCGAATTGCTGAGGGGATTTGCAGCCCCATAGGAGGAACAACATATGAACCAACTGGTAACCCCCCCCCCAGAGCTCCCAGGGACTAAACCACCAACCAAAGAGTACACATGGAGAGACTCATGGATCCAGCCACATATGTAGCAGAGGATGGCCTTGTTGGTCATCAATGGGAGGAGAGGCTCTTGGTCCTGTGAAGGCTCTATGTTCCAGTGTAGGGAATGCCAGGGCCAGGAAATAGGAATGGGTATGTAGGTAAGCAGTGGGTGCGGGGAGGGAATAGGGGGTTTTCAGAGGGGAAACCAGGAAAGAAGATAGCATTTGAAATGGAAATAAAGAAATCACCTAATAAAAAATTCATTTGTTTTTATTTATGTGTATTAGTGTGGTGGTTTGAATAAGAACCCACATACCTGGGAGTGGCACTATTTGTGAGGATTAGAAAGATTCGATGGAGGAAGCATATCTCTAGAAATGGGATTTGAGGTTCAAAAGCCCATAGCAAGCCCAGGCTCTTGCTACCTGCTGTCTGTGGGTCAGAATACAGAACTCTCCTCAACTTCTCCAGCACTGTGTCTGCCTGTGTGCTGTCATGGTGATAATCGCTAGACATCTGAAGCTGTAACCAAGCCCCGGTCAAATGTTTTCTTTTTATAGAAGAGTTGTTTTGTCACAGCAACAGAACTGCAACTAAGACAATACACATGAATGTGCTTGTCAGAATGTTCAACATATTTTATACAGCCCAGGGAGACCAAAAATGGCATTAGATCTCTAGAATGAGAGTTACAGGTGATTCTGTGGGTCCTGGGACTGAACACTGGTCTTCTTCGTGAACAAATGCTCTTAACTGTTGAGCCATCTCTCCACCACCATGATCTGGTTTTGAATTATGATTTGGCTATTATGACTCAAATGGGAGACTACTTCATCCAGGAAGCCTTCCCTAGCTTTTCAGGACAGAGTCATGAATCCTCCTGTATTTTCAGAATGCCTAATACTTAATTCTTAGAAGTTGTCATCAATATGATTCATTCTGAGTACCAGGCAGAATAGCACAAGTGACTCATTCCACTTCGTTAGAGTCCAGTAGGGGAAGTAAATGGATATTTTATGAACATGGGGTGCTGGTTCTAGGTATTAAGACAGAAAACATCAAAAGTAATTTCCAATCCTGTGTGAATTTGCATTGTTCCTAAAGATATGTTCGGTAACTGAGTTCCTAAGTATTGGCCCACAGTGTGGTATCAATCTTTAAATACTGTTGGAAATCCCAAACTAGCTGTTTGCACAAGGGAAGTGTTCCTTCCACCAATCTTAAAGGTAGAGTTTTATTCTGGGTAACATTCATTGTTTTTTGATAAAATGTTTTTACTTTATTCTCTCAGGCCTCCATGTTCCTAATGGCAGAAAAATGTTGATTCACTTTTGACCTATAACTCTAAAAATTATTATTAAGCTGAAAGTCTTCAAGACTTTCTGGATCAGCTCATATCTATCTTTTCCCTTAAAGAAGAGATGCTAGATTATGTCAGTGATGTGAGGACCTCAGACCAATGTGGCCAGAATCTGAACTCAGTAATTACAAGGTCAAGGGCCCCTGAGTTTGCTGGAACTCAGACTACTGACAAAGAGGTAAGAGAAGTTCTTAGAGTCAAGGTGAGAAGTATCTAACTCATACAGAATGCCTTGGGTTGACAGGCCACTGTGGGAATGGAAAATATTGCTATAATTCTACCCCATATGCTGAACTTTCTCTGAAAATTGCATCTAAATTATATATGAAAAGTGGAGGGAGAAAAGAACTGACAGTCAAGGAAGTTTGTGTTTAAGTGCATCTATCTTATCAGGCACAGTGTAAATCCTGGGGCAGTTCAAAGTGCCATTTAATGAGCATCAGTTTCCCTGGAGA
Source organism: Mus pahari (assembly GCF_900095145.1). Lineage (NCBI taxonomy): Eukaryota > Metazoa > Chordata > Mammalia > Rodentia > Muridae > Mus > Mus pahari. Next base: position 15,458,685 of record NC_034593.1, on the reverse strand, counting down.
CAGGAATGTTTTTCATCAAGTTCACTACTCCTTCAGGGCTTGAAGTGGATTTGGTTTTATGAACAGTTATGACTTTTTCATAAGGTATGGTTTGCTTTCACCTAGGATGGCATAATTCACAAATGAAGGCATAATTACCTCTTCCAGGAACAAACCCCTTCCCTGGCAGCTGTAGGTCCCACTGAAACTAGGTAAGTCCTTTTACATAGCTTCTGTAATTAATTATTTTCTTTGTCCATGGTAAATACCAACAATTCCTTTTATGGAAGGAAAAAGAGGAGAAAGATGCAGAAGGAATGACTAGAGGGCCCAGGGACTGCTAGTCAAACTCTCTACGACTGTGTTTCTAATATCCACCTATCCATTGTTGCTTTGGGAGGAGTAGAGGAGGTGGCCCATCTTTTTTATTAGGCAGCCATCTCTACAGACACAACCTTGTCTATAGAAGTTTGGTCAGAATGGTCAAAGCTCTTGTCCTAGCGTTGATCAGTGGGCTAAACTCATTCCTCTTTGGACCTTCTTCAGTACTTATCCCACCCACCAAAACTCACGTATCCATCTTTATCCATCATCATTGCAGTGCTGGACTCTTTCCTTAGCTTGCTAGAAATGTTGAGTGCTGGAATTGTTTGCTTGATACCCACCTGCAGGCGTCTGGGTTGGAGCACTTTGGTAGGACTTTCCTCTAGGATAAGGATGCAGGTAACCAGAGATCACATTTATCTTCTTCTTCTCCCTTCTGAGGCCTGATGTCAGCTTACAGAAGAGACTACACATTCTTTGGCATGGGATACAAGCAGGCCACATTAATCAAGTAATATTTGGGGAATAATAGTCTGGCAGCAAAAACCAAAGGCAGAGAGTGAATTGCAGCTGGTTAGAGCAATTTGGTCCTCTATTGGCCTCAATTGGACAGGCATTTTGCCAAGACTATTATGTTGAGACACTGAATGAGAAATGTACAGTGACCCTATTGGGAGTTAAGCCCTATACCAGATGCTTTACACACCCAAGGTAAGTTAGGAATAAAGTAATTCTTGTTCCAGGTGCCTCTCGTGAAACCTGTACTTTTATACTTTGGCAATTTCCACAGCTGCTCATATTATTTATATATTTATTCATGAAGACTGGGACTGGGATTCCAAAACATGTGTACATACATTAATCTTTCCAACACTCTATCATGGTAAACACTATTTGGATTATCTTTCAGCATTCACTTTCCCTGAGCATTGCCTCCTTCGCTGCCCATGGGGAAGAGCCCTCTTATTACATACTCTTAGGTATACATACTATTCTTTGTTGGCTGTCTGGTTTTTTTTTGTTTGATGCAGGGTCTTGCTATGAAAATACCAGGAATGTCTGGAAGCCAGATTGGCCTTAAACTCGTAATCCTCTTGCTTCAACATCCCAAGTACTAGAATTACAGGCATACGCCATCACATACCAATACAAGATCAGTTATTTTCATGTTAGCTTCTTTCTGCCAAATGCCTGAGCTTTATATTCAAGTGTTTGTTAAAATGAACAAATCTTCTAGATAGGACATTTATGGGATTGATATATAAGAGGAAAACTCACAGAACTGTAGAAGCAATCACAATACAAGAGAGGGGTTAAGCAGGTTGGCTCTGGGATCCTTGGCAGCACATTGTCACTTGGGAACTTATCTTTTATGGGCATCAGTTCTTCATAAGTTCTGAGCTATGGCCCTATTTAAAGTGTCTGTAGAGGTTTTGATTGTCCCTTTGGATTAAGCATCTGGTCATGAGTGTATCAGCCATATCCAGAAGAGTAGTAATCGTACGTATTTACATATGGATCTTCCCTGTGGGCAGTGTTGGCATAAAATATTTTTATACATCTGTAACATTTAACTTTCTGTTAAGAAAATGCTAGTTTCTTTGCCTTCATATTTTGTTTCAATCTAGAATCTCTTGTCTCAAAACAGTTCTTACCATTTATTCTCTGCCTTGTCAATAAATGCTGATCACCCAGTGGCTAGGCAGAATAGGGAATAGAGCAGGATGCCCACCAACCAGAGGAGGGAGAGAGGGAGAAAAAGCAATGAACATCAGTGGGGCAGATGGAAGATTTGGAGTCACGAGGAAGAGGTCCGGAGAGAGACTACAGAAACACACCTGAAGCTCAAAGAGCCATATCAATAATAATATGCAAATATCATGTGATGGGGCTGGGAGATAGTCAGATTAACATAGAAAGTAAAGATAGATCATTTAACTGCTCAGTCATTGAGGTGAAGTATTAGATAAATAGTGGTTTTTCTATGAGATTATTGAGGGACAGTATAAGGTAAAGAAATACAACCACCAGATTCATTGTTACATCTATATTTTTAAAAATTTCATTGACAAGGCAATAAGGAGGAGAGTGCTCAGCAAAAGCCATTACTGGAAGGTAGCTGTCTTAGTCAGGGTTTCTATTCCTGCACAAACATCATGACCAAGAAGCAGTTGGGGAGGAAAGGGTTTATTCAACTTACACTTCCATACTGCTGTTCATCACCAAAGAAGTCAGGACTGGAACTCAAGCAGGTCAGGAAGCAGGAGCTGATGCAGAGGCCATGGAAGGATGTTCTTTACTGGCTTGCTTCCCCTGGCTTGCTCAACCTGCTCTCTTATAGAACCCAAGACTATCAGCCCAGAGATGGCATCACCCACAAGGGGACCTCCCCCCCTTGATCACTAATTAAGAAAATGCCTTGCAGCTGGGTCTCATGGAGGCATTTCCCCAACTGAAGCTCCTTTCTCTGTGATAACTCCAGCTTGTGTCAAGTTGACACAAAATTAACCAGTACAGTAGCCTAAATGGTGCTCACTGTGATACATTATTGGGTTAATGTGGGTAGACATATTTTGGAATCCAAGTCTCAACACTTCCAGATGAAGTCTATGTGATTCTGGGCAAATTAATCTCTCTGTACTTCAATGTTCTCATTTGAAGAGATAGGACCATAACCATTTAAATGTATTGTGTTGAATATTGTAATGCATGTAAGATACTTAACACAGCCTGGCACCTGAAGCTCTCATGGTAGTTAGCTTGTTGTGGAAAACAGGGAGCTGTTGCCAGGTCTTGATTTTTCCCTCTGAATAGAAATAAAGACACTCATAAAGATTCTCAGGGTAACTAACTTCTGAGAGAAAGCAGGACTGATTATAATTGAGAATTTCAAATTTAGGAAGTCATGATTTCAGTAAATCCAAAGTGTTTATGAAGTCATTTGATCCCTACTTTTAATATGTTATTGAAAGAGCAAAGCAAATTTAGTATCCATTTAGACATGAAAGAAAAATCACTTTTCTGTACTTGTTAGTTCTATTGGGTGTGATGGCAAAAGAATCCATTTCAAGGTCAGAGCCTCCTCATTACACCAGGTTCTAGAGCCTGGTGTCCACTGGTCTGTGCTAATAAAACAGCAGTGAGTCAAGCCATTCAGCTGTTGAAGGATGCTGACCTAATGACTACTCACGCTGCGGAGGGATTAGGCAAACATTTTCTAATCCTTAGGCATATCCAGCAATTATCTATACTTATGAATCCCCTCAAACCAAATATCCATTTCTAAACATAGCTTCCCTTAAAGAAAAGTAGAAGTTCTGGGTAGCCCAGTCCTTTGATGTAGTCTTAAGGAGTGTTTTTAGAGGTGTGGTCTAGTTTGTGTGTTCATTTCTCTCAAAGATTCTGTAAGTGAGCAATTGTTGGAAGATCCTGCTTTTAAGGTAGCAGTCCACCATATCTGGATATCTCCCTGAGTATAAATATCCTGTCTATCTCAGACTGGTCCCCAGGGGTTCTAGAACAGACTGGAAGACTATATACTCCATCACACAGGTACCAGTTATGCATCTGCAGGCTTCCAGCAAACCTTCAAAGAACTTTGTCCTGTTGTCCATCTGCCTCTCTGCATTCAGGATCCTGTGGGCCCACCCCCTCACGCCCCTTCCTTGCCCTTCAAAAGGTGCAAAATGTAGTACTCCCTTTCTCAATGGGGCTTCCTCTTCTCCACTGATCTTATCTGGAGAGTTCTCTAAGCACAGGTGCTTGGCCCTCTAGAGCACTACCTTGTACAGAGTTTCCTGCAATCGCTGCATGATTCAGCATATAAGTCCACCAGCTCAGCCTTTCCCACTGTACTATAATTAGGTAATGTGCCTAACAAATCAACCCTTCCCACCTGTACAATAATCAGGTACTGTGTTATGGCCAATCATTCCTTTCCACCCATACACCTAAGAGCCCTTATATACCCTACTCCTGGAAAAAGAAAGTAGAGCTGCCTCACTGTTTCTGGAAGTCCTTCCATCATACCCATGGCCATCCAAATTCTGCTTGCTGCTTCTGCTCCCTCTGCCCTCCCTTGTGGGCTAGACGCCAAGGACCACCAAGAAGAAGGAGGACCACAGACAATAACCTCCGACACATTCCTTTTGACTTTACTGGAGTCAAAAAGGACACAATTGAAAATTTTACATGCAGGGCTTACTCTAAAGCTATAGTAAGTATGACCATGTATTAATATGAAGACAGAAAAATTCAACAACTGGTTGGAATAAGGAAGTTCATACAAAGCAAGACAGACATGGATGTTTGTTTGGGGGAAAAGGTGATAACATGCAACAGTGGGGAAAACAATAAATGTATCAACTAATTATACACATAGAGAAAAAGAATCTTGATCACTGAAACCAACTTAAAACCAGAGGAGCCAACCAAGTGCATAGGAAGGTGATGGGCAGGAAAGGATTTCCCTGGGGTTCTGATATAAAAAAAGGATCTCTTAGCTGAGGATTGAGGTGCCTACCTATTCCAACATGTGGGAAGCTGAGGTAGGAATGGGGTTGGCTTTGAGACCATCGTGGGTTACATAGTGAGTTCAAGGCTTAGTTTTCAAATGTTGCCAGAACAGCTCTAATGAGAGTCACATTAGGCGAATCATGAAGATCCCTTTATAATCCTGGCTCCGCAGTTCAGCTTTTTCTCTGAAGACAATGTTTAAACCTGGGACACCTGTTTGCCAATTGCTGCAAGCGATGTGAACACCCACAGCTTGCTTCTCTTCCACACTTAACTCACTTCAAGTCTCCCAGAGAACTCCGGATGGTCTACCTGTAATTATGCTGGAACACCTGCTGAAACGCATCTTTGAACTGGTAATTTTGAGGTTTTTTTTTTTTTCCTTTGAGGCATACAGACAATGAAGACAATGATACCAAAACAGGATGTCAGAGTAACAGTGGAACAAACCAGTTCCTGCAATGAGCTGCCTTAAATATTGCCAATGTTCTTTTTAATGTGGCCAATCCAATCTATACTCCAGGTAGTCATGTAGAAGAGTGTCTGTGGTACCCCATCCTTGCCAATGTGTGGCAATGCTGGGGTTTTATTTGGAAAAGCTTATTATTATTTTAATTAGTCGTTGTGTAGTTAACAATGCTGTTTCATATGCTTTTATCTATGTATTATCCACTCAGATATAGAATTTTCTGATAAGCTTTTGTCTTCTGCACATTTTTATTAGTATTGCTACTGTTTAGCAGTCACTGTTTGATAATGATTCTTTGTTGGCTCTGTTTTATTTTTCTGGAATATTACCTTGGGTACCTTGAATCTTTGTACTTTCGCATTTCCATAAAGCTTTTAGATATCTTCAGAGTACCATCACAAACCTAATATGATTTTTTTTTCACTTAGGCCAGAGAATAAAACTGGGAGTAATTAAAATCTTTACAACATTTAGTTTTCAAATTTTTAGATAGGATATTTCCTTCTATTTATTAGGTTTTTGTTAGTATTTCTCAATTCAATTTATAAGTTTATTTTATATCTTAGGATGAAATATAGAAGTGAAATGAATTTATTTTATGTACAGAAACTCTACTAAATGCAGTTACAAGTCTAATTTACACTATTATGAATTCTATATGAATACAATTATATTATTCAATAATGATAGCTCTGTTCTCCCAGTACTACAGTATTTTCCCATGATGCTTTATGTGTCTCTTAGTCTTTGTTTCCATTTTCTCTATTTTACTTGATAATATTTTTTGACCACTTTCCAGTTTATTAAACTTTATCTAGTCCTATCTAATATGATGTTAAATCTACTCATTGTGATTTTAATTCAAATTTTCTTCTTGGAAATTTCATTTTCAAGTTTTCTTATTACTTTTTTATAATTTTTATGTTTCTTAAAAATATCTTCACGCTTGACTTTCACTTTTTAAACAGAACAGACCTTTAAAATTTCTGTTTTCTGAGCCTTTATAAGATATAGTTTCAGTCTGATCATAATGCTTATTTTTTTTTAGGTTGTTTCTGCTCCCAGTTAGGTAAAAACAAGTCTGGCATTATTTTCAAGTAAGAATCTGTTGTATGCTTTATGAGGACTGTTTGTTAGGCAATTTTGGTATATAATTTCAGGAAATGGGTTCTGTACTTTTAACAGGGTCATAAATTACATCTAGGTCCAAGTGAAAATTACCAAGCTAAAATGTATGGCTTTCAGCATAGGGAGGAATTCAGTCTTCTATTGGGTCCTGCTCCATAATTACTACAATGACACATTTTCAAAAATAAGCTACAGAAGAAAGGTTATATCCGGTAGAATCAGAGTGGTCACCCTTTCTCTGTCACTTGGCCACTGGAATACCCTTGAAACATCTGCATACAAATGAGAGCAATGCAAAGTGAGACATTATTTTCAGAGGTGTGTATGTGGCACTAAAGTTTCCACCTAAGAAATTCAGTAGGCATACCATTAAATAGAGTTCAATATTTAGTTACTTCTTAAGGTAAGTTTTACATTTATTCTCATATGACAGCATTTATTCTTTGCCTTTGAAGCAGAGTCTCTCTGGATGACCCCAGATAATCTGAAATGTACTAGGTAGCCCAGGATGGACTTGAACTCACAATCCTTAGCTTCCTGAGTGCTGGGGTTACAGATTGGCACTACTACCAGTTTCAGTTTTAGTAAGTGCGGTTTAATACACATCCTAGCCTGTATTAGAAGAAAAGCAGTGCCACAGCTTAAAAAAACTCCCTCAAAACCCATCACAGGCATTTCCTGGGACACCTCAGAGACAAGTACCATTCTTGCCCTTCAAAAAAAAACTTGTACAAATGGACTCATGCTATATAATTATTTTTAAGAAAATACTTTACTTTGAAATAACTACAAAAACAAAACAAAACAAACAAACAAACAAACAAACCAAAAATAAAAGCCGGGCATGGTGGCGCACGCCTTTAATCCCAGCACTCAGAAGACAGAGGCAGGTGGATTTCTGAGTTTGAGGCCAGCCTGGTCTACAAAGTGAGTTCCAGGACAGCCAGGGCTATACAGAGAAGCTCTGTCTCGAAAAAACAAAAAACAAAGCAAAACAAAACAAACAAAAAAACACACAAAAAACTACAGATTCTAAACACAAAAATAAAAATAGTATGGAGAGATTCAGTGTACAGATACTCTTTGACTTATGATGAAATTATCCCCATAAACCCTCTGTAAATAAATCTTGCTATCAGTACTCTGCCTCTTTTTAAAATAATTATTTGGTTTTATCATTTAAAAAGAATAGGTCATTCTTCAAGAAGATTGACTTCATCATGGTTGTCTTAGTTAGGGTTTTACTGCTGTGAATAGACACCATGACCAAAGCAACTCTTTTAAGGACAATATTTAGTTGAGTCTCACTTACAGGTTCAGAGGTTCAGTCCATAATCATCAAGGCAGGAACAGGGCAGCATCCAGGAAGGCATGGTGCAGGAGGAGCTAAGAGTTCTATATCTTCATCTGAAGGCTGTTAGCAGAATACTGACTTCCAGGCAGCTAGGATGAGAGTTTTATAACCCACACCCACAGTGACACACCTACTCCAAGAGGGCCACACCTTCTATTAGTGCCACTCCCTGGGCTGAGCATATATAAACCATCACAGTGGTCAAATGATTCATAGAAGAATAAGCCTAAACAGAGGACTTGGAAGACATGACATTTAAGAGAAGAAAGGGGCCTTCTGAAATCAGTGAAAGAAAATTGCAGTTTCTTCCATGTGTAAGTTCCATTTTCATTTTCTTCATAGAGTATTTCATAGAATGAATTTAAGAAATATACGTTTTACTGAAATATACATCATATACAACCTCCCTATTTAAAGTACCTGTTAAGGTTAATGTTAAAGTACACTCACATTTATGTGTAGCTGTTGCCACAGTCTATTACAGACTCTCTCATTGACTTCAAACAAAGCAGCTTCCAGCCAACAATCACCAATCCAACTGTTCTCCACTTCTCCAAATTTCCCAATTCTAGACTTGCCTGAGTGGAGTCTTACAACATATAGACTTTGTGACTGGCTTCTTTCACTTAGCATTATGTTCTCATTTGTCTAAGTTGCAGCAAGTATCAGTTTTCAAACCTCCTCATGGATAGGTAATATCTCACCATATGGTTGTCCCACATTTTCTAAATGCACTTATCCATTGATGAGCTTTTAGACTTTTTTTTCTCCTAGTTATTATGAGCAAGTATTTCACTTTTCTAGAGGAGTTATAAATAACGTTTAATTTTTTTTATTACAGGACCTGTCATTTTTTATTCATATTATTGAGCATCTGCCAACTTACCGTAAGTCATTGTTCCTGCCCTTGAGTCTACATCATGAAAACATGCAGTAGTAACATTTTTGTATTCTAAACAATTTTGTATTCTAAACCTGGAATCAATAATGATTGTGTTTTTATTAATAAAGTTTTATTGAAATCTCCCTACACTCATTTGCTTATATATGGTCTAAGACTGCTCTGGTGGTATGGTAGAGTTATGACAGCCATTGCAAGACTTTCAAAACCTCAAACGTTTTTCTTTGACCTTTCACAGAAAGTTATTTCTGGTCTGTTTTATACTACCCAGAACACTATATTGAATTTAATAATTTTCATTTTACGTGGTCATATGGACATATAGAAATTCAACTTGTTAAAAGGAAAGCCAGTTTATAGTATTTGCCTGGTTTTGTGTTGACACTGTAGGTTAAGATTGAGAAAATATTTTTCTTTTAGAAACGCTACTTTAGATTTCTTATTGAAGACACTACTCAAAATCTTATTCATTTATTAATATAAATTCCCCATGATATTTGCTAGCATTTTGAGTGAAATTTATTATGTTTTTAGGACTACTGAGCAGAGAGAAGTAGACAATGAATTAGTATATTGCTTGTAATCCCCACTTTCTCCTTGGGGTTACTCGAATTTAATTTTTGTTCAGGACAGAGGCTAAGCAGTGGAGATGAGTGGAATTGCTAGGAATATGGAAAGGAAAAAAAAAAGGAATAATTACATATTAGGAAATGTGCTACAGGAAACAAAACAAGGCACTACTTATTAGGCAGTATGCTACAGGGAAAATCCAGCGGCATATCCTGGAATTGTATCATGTATACTTCTTGGAGTGTATTGTTACAGATACAGATATGGACCACAAAACTGAAACAGAGGTTTCAATTTGTCAAGTTGTTCAATCAATTCTTCAGTCAATGTGGGATTTGATATCATTGATATTATCTTCAGTCAGGTATTGGATGTTTGGAAACTGATGGTAATCATTCTGCCTCAAATTTGCTTCTTATTTCTTAGTGTAAAGTTCAGTTCAGTTTACTATTTTTGATGGACTGTGTTTTTACATTTAGACTCCCCTTGGTTTTCAGGATAATTAAGTCAGCCTCAACTTCCCTTCTGTACCACCTCTTGGTGTACCCATCATAAAACAAATATGGAGCAAAGTGCAAGATGAAGAGAAGAGCTGGTTGTGTTCTCATTTTCAGAAGAATTTATTTGGCATAATTGATTGGGAAACAATGTTTTCAATTCCATTTTATTGCACACATCAGACTAATTTCCTGTCAACTATAGTGATCTCAGTATGCCTTAGTATAGCTATCTGGGGACAAATGAGACATCTGAGAGACAAATTGTTCATCTCATCTGAAATCAGAGGTTGTATCTGACTCACTTGCTGTAGGTTGTATTATATCACAATAAAGTTTCCTTTTAAACCTTAGCTGACTTTGATTTAAAGATAATCTTATGTTAGGGTTGCTGATGGGGGAGCCAGTCAAAGTTCACATCAGCATTCACAGTAGTTTTGATTTTAATTCATCTCTCATCCTTTGTTTCAGCAAGTGATGCTCTTGACCAGTTGGAGTAGCACCTGTATTTTGTGTTTTTTAGCATAGTACTGATGTCCCGCTTTGTGGCCTGTTCTAGGTAAATGATGTACAGGATAGAGCTTCTGTCTGTTACAGACTCATAGAATCCTGGGGGGAGACGGGACACAGGTATCTGTGACATTTCATAATGAGAGCGCTGAAGTCCATGGTGTAGGTGCTCAGAGGAACTCCAGTTTTGAAAAACAGTAACTGTGATGTTCGCACTGTGAGTTCAGTGGAAGTCAGGAAGGGAAAGTGAGTCTTTCAGAGTTAGCATTGACCTTTTTTGTCTTCTTCACACTTCTTATTTATTATCTGACATGGCTAATTAAATATTTATTTCTGGCTCATACTTTTGTCTGTCTTTCTCCAAGAATGTAATTTATCAGTGCCTGGGTTTAATGTAAGACGTCTTTCCTGCACAGTGACACAAACAACTCATTCCAGGGAGGACTTGTATGTTGTAGGGGACAAAGAGAAGTTTCTGGAGATGTGCTGAGAATTCCTCCGTGCCAGGAAAAAAACTCAACCATTTATGGGTTGCAACTGATCAAAGGGAAATGCTTGTTTCAAAGAATGTCTATTTACACACCTTCAAATTGCTGTCCTGTGTTTTGAAGACTGATGGAACTTTATTTGTCATAGAAGGATTAGAAAAGGCATGATATTCCCAGAACAGAGAGCAGCAGCTGCCAAGAATAAAGAAGCATAGCATGTAAGCATGCTCTGTCCTACGGTGGGAGGCCAAGGAAGACGGGACATAATGAAACAAGAAGAGATGGGGGAATTTAGGGACAGTGAGCTGAAGGCTTCAGAGCAGATAGCTCAGGGGAAGTAACGTGCATCCATATTTGGAATGCCAATAGGACATAGGGCAGCCTGTTTCTGTGGACGGTCTCCTTTCCAAGGCTTTTTCTTGTTTTAATACCTTGCTTCCCCGCCTTCTCATACTGACCATGACCCTGGTCTACTAAGGTACGTTTTTTAGGTGTTGAAGGAAATAAAACATAGTTCTTCTGTCATGCTGTGTGTGTTCTAGTGAGTGAAACACCTGGTGATTGAATTTGAAAATAAGAGAGGAGAATCAAGGAAGGAAAGAAAAAGAGGAAAGCCAGGGGCTGGTGGAGTGGCTTAGTCAATAAGGTACTTTCAGGGGGACAGGAGCTCAGTCTCCAAATGGTAGCCACGGTAGGTGCACTTCCAGAAACAGGAGGATCCCTGGGAAGCTCTGGCTAACCAATGTAGCCCAATTAACAGCTTCTGGGTCAGATGAAAGACTGTATCAAAGGAAGTGGACAGTTTTCGAGGTTAACACCTGAGGTTACACATTAGACTTTATGTGTACACAGACATGTGCACCTGGATACACAATCGAATTTGCGAGAGCACACACACACACACACATGGAGGGGGGAGTGAGATAGGGAGAGGGAGACAGAGAGAGAAAATGAAGAATGAATCCAGAGTACAGTAATGCCATGGGGAAATAATGAACTAAAGGGGAGTTCAAGGTGAGCATCCAGTGGCAGTGGGGTGGGGAAGAGAAGGCTACTTGGAGAACAGATGCCACATAGTCACCATCACTAGCCGAAATCGTGCCTGTGGCTGGAGGTGCAGTGACTTCCACTGACACCCAAAACACCAGGGTTGGGGTGCTGCTCTGGTGCTCCTCAGGAAAGGAGCTGGGTTCTATCTATCACGTTTAACTCCCACAGTTGGAATCTAGTGCTCAGAAGAACAAAGCCTTATTTTTGTTAACAAATTCCATTTTCAAAAACAGCAACTTATATTTCCTAGGTTCTTGTTTCTCAGTTAAGTGGCACTTCCCTTCCCCAAAGAACCCTTCTGTCCCTGAGCTCCTGCAGCACATTCACTTTCCTGTGGGTGACAGCCATCTCCTTCCATTTGGGATAAGATAAAGGGCCTCTAGTGTGGTGCTACTGACCTCATGAAGAGAATTACCAGCAAGCCTGGATGGAGTCCCAGGAATGGGCCCTGAAATCTTTAATAATTAATGGTGAAGAGGCAGAAGGTATGATACATGTATTTTGTTAACATGGAAAGTCTCAGTAGACTTTCAGTGTTCAAATTTAAACTAAACAAGAAATGAAAGCTATATTGTTCTGGGCTTTTGTGTGTATCATGAAATCATTTCAGTTTGGAGAGAGATAATGACTCTTTTGGGATCATAGGGGTTTTGAAAATTATGGCTACATCCTGGCTTTGGATAAATTGCAGATAGTTGGAAAAAAAGGGTTGATGCTGTGAATAAAGATACTCCAGAGAGGAGGGAGGGAGGGAGGGAGGGAGGGAGGGAGGAAGTGAGGGAAGGCAAGCAACACAAAATGTATGTGTCTGACTTTATCTAGCAATATTTATAGAAAATAATTGACTTATGCAATTCTGAGAGTCTGAGAGGCCCCTGAATCTATAGTTGACAGACGAGAAACCCCAGAGACCTAGGGAAAGAATCCCTGTCAAGCGTCTGGATGCCTGACAACTTGGAGAACTGATGATATAAATTCAAGCATGTCTGAGTTCAAAGGCAGGAAAGACCAAGACCCCAAGCTGGAGTGACAGGTACAGAGAATGGAAGTTTCTGCACTCAGCTTCTTTGTGCGACATAGGTCTTTGGCAAACTGAATGACATCCATCCACATTGGAATAGTAATCTGTTTTCTCTATCTATCCGTTCAAACATTAATATTATGTACCCTCTCAAACATGACCAGAATAATTCTTAACTAAATACCTGACATTTCATGGTCATTCATGGTGACATATAAAATTAACCATTATAGTAATAGTAATGTTATATAGATCATTGTGATCAAACATACAAACAGAGGGTCATGGAGGGCTGAAGAGATTCTTGTGGTTAACACCACTGACCACTCTTTCAGAGGACTCAAATAGTGTCTTATCAGCACCTGTAACTCTAGTTCCAAGTGATCCGATACCCTCTGTTGGCTACCATGGCATTGTATACACATGGTACACAGACATATAATCAGGCAAAATGCCCACATACATAAAAGTCAAACTAAATAAATTCCTAAAAGAAAAGTACACTATCTGGAAGGCTGGAGCTATGACTCAGCAGTTAAGAGCACTTGCGGTTTTGAGAACCTTGATTTGATTCCCGGGACCCATGTCAGGTGGCTCACCATCCTCTCTAACTTCACTTCCGAAGGATCTAACAACTACTTGTAGCCTCTGTGGACACTAGGCATGCATGTGGTGTAGACTCATATGTGAAGGACCTCACATAAAAAGTCAAAAAGAAATAAAACGAAAGAACAAAAGTACAACCTTTGAAAAAGTATAGCTTTCTTTTCCAATTTCTTTACCGCTTGGTAATTTGTCATGGGGGAGCATGATGAGCATCTAAAAACATGAGCTGTGAGGACTGGAGGGGTTAGTGGCCCAGCCTCTTCATCCTGCAGATATGAAAGGAAGAGCCAGTGCTATAAAGTACTGGCATGCTCAGGTAGCAGCTGACGTATACTCACAACTTAGGCCTTTTGACTTTCTCAGATTCACATACTTGCTTGGCAGAGATGAGCACATACATGTGTATGCTCTGTTGACCTCCTGTCATCTCAGCATGCTGCCTGAGTTGCTAACTCACTACTAGCATTTATTTGGTCTCCAGGAACCTTAGTTTATTTGTTTATAAAATGCATGAGATTGGTTGACAGTTTTCCTACTGCTCATGTATCCCAGACTGGCCTTGAGCTTGCTATGCAGACCAAACTGGCCTCAAGCTCATGATCTGCCTTAGCCTCTGAAGTACTAACACACAGGCAGATGCCACCATGCCCAGTTCGGAGGCTCTTTTCTGAGACAATGAAGATAATGGTAGGAATAACCTGAGGCTTTTCCACGATGACTTTGTCTTGTGCCTCTGTTGTCTCTCCAGTCAAATCTCTTCAGTCATCTCCTCGCTGACCATCACACCTCCTGAAGTACCTAAGTTTTCCCCTCTTGGAGTGTGTTCACATGTGTGTACTCTTTTACTCTGCATCTCTTAAATAAGAGCACAAGGCGATTGGTAGAACAGTGTGACTTTTAAACTAAGAGATGTGAAGTTCCACTTGAGGGTCAGCTTCCAAGGTTCTCAGAAAGCCCCCTCCATGTGTGTTTGTGTGTGCGCGTGCAAATGGATGTATGTGTGCCTATACACATGCATGGAGAAACCAGGGCAAAACATTGGCATCTTCCTCTCTTGATTTTTCACCTTGTTTTATTGAGATAGAGTCTCTCACTGAGCCCAAAGTTTGCCATTGTGGCTAGGCTGTCCAGCCAGTGAGTTCTCTATCAAGATTACCTCTTTCTGCCCTACCTACCCCACCCCAGTAGCGGACCTACATTCATGCAAACTACATCTGGATTTTTGTGTGGTTGCGAAGGATTCAAAATCACGCACTCTTATCTACTGACCTTATCTCCAGTCTCAAGAAATGAAGAGGTCAGCATGTAGACACATTCCACGACCACTGGCTCCCTACAGACAAGGGAAGTTCTTGCTACCTCATTCCCTAAAGACCAATCAGTTTAAAAGTCACACTGTTCTACCAATCGCCTTGTGCCTAATGGCTGCTGCCCTGAAAACTGTATAAATACTCGCCGAACATGCTGAGCAGGGTCATTTTCTCTCTCCTTCATGTATGTGTAGGGTGGCCCCAGCATGCTGGAACAATAAAATTTCTCTTGCTTTTGCGTTGATCCCTGACTCCGTGTTGTTCACTTAGGGGGGGTCTCCAGTAAGTTAAGTCTTGCCACAGTCTTACAGAAGCATTTCTTGATGATCAATTATAAAACAGTGCTTCCTACTCTCTCTCTCTCTCTCTCTCTCTCTCTCTCTCTCTCTCTCTCTCTCTCTCTCCCTCTCTTCCTCTCTCTCTCCTCTGCAGCAGTCAATCTCAACCCTGAATACCAGTGTGAATACTGTACCTACATCATGGAAGAGGTTCAACAGATGGTTAATGTTATGTAGGTGGATGGTTGGTTACCTATTCTGTGTTTTCAAGATTTTGAAATCTGCTAGGCATAAACAATTTTTGTCTCGAGTAAAATAATGATGGTGTTAAAATTATTTCCCATGAACCAACTTTAAATATTGCATCCCCAAAGCCTTTGCTACTACTCTGACAGTGGGAGGAACACATGGTAGGTGACTTCTGAGTCTTATCAATGACTATAGCTTGAAACCCCTTGCCATCTAACTACACCTGAAAAACATTTAAGACAAGAAACCTCCAGAAACATAATGCCGCTGTCTCCAAAGACTTTCTAGAGTCTGTATGTTCACATGATTAAGTGTACACAGGCAGTCTCTTCTGGAGAGTAGGGGATGAATTCTCCCTGGGCAAGTAGAAGATATCAGGTGAACCATCCTAAGAGGGGTTTGAAGGAACTCTAGCCAGCCCATGCATGGAAAACATGGCTCTGGCAGGCCTTGCCCTTCCCCTATTCCTTTTACCTTGTTGCCTTCCCCTTCCCCTTCATCCTCTATTTCCAGTCTTTGTCTCTTACTCCCTGCCCTCTGTCCATTTGGGGCAAATAAATATTCCTTGTGCTTAGAACTCAGTCACTGTGTCTCTTGTGCTGGCTTCAGGATCCTTTCAGGGTTCTCCTGGGAGTTTGCCAAGAGCTGTCCAGTGGATGTGGTAACTCGGATTGCTGCAAGCCAATCCTGATTAACTGTTGGCAATAGCAGGTGGCTGTCCTGGCAGCAGCGCATCCCAAGACTACAAGACTAGGGAAAGAATGGTCTAAACTTCATGGTGTAGCAGTGTCAAGTCCCAAAGTCCAGACGGCCCAAACAACAGAACCATCTATGAAGGTGAGCCCTGAAGAAAATTCACTTTTAGGAGAAAAAGGCACAGAAACAGGAGGCAAATTCTAGTAGAATTCTTCAACATTCATCTTTCTATGAAGTAATTGGACACTGGTCACAAAGCAAAGGTGCTTCTCACACCCCAGTGTCAGAACTCTAAGAGAAGCCAGCAAATCAGAGGAATAATGCCAAATAAAACAAAGAAAAAAATAAATATTCTGATGACCTAATCCAAATTGATGAAGGTTGTGCCACAGAATTGTAACAGGATTATTGAAGACTAGTGAGGCTACCTAATATTTCCCATTCTCCATCCTCCTATAACCCACCAAGCAGAAAGGGGGAGATTCTAGAGACACTTGTGACCCGACACTTGTGACCCTGACTCCGAGTGTCAAACTATTGAAACAATAGGCTCCAAAGAAATGAGAATTTCCCCAAGCATCTCATGCTGGGAGAAGAAAGGGGGACCAACCAGAGGAGGAGCTGATCTTCTGGAAAGAGATTTCACACATATGTATGGAATGAGACTGAAACCCAGACAATGATGGGTCCTTAGCAGGCAGGATCACAACCTGAGTGGTACTCCTTATATGTGCAAATCTGTCACCCTCCCTTTAAACTTTGTTCTCACTTCATGGTCCTGAAGATGGACTGGATGGGTTTTCTGCATTAACTACTCCAACAAGGCCACATTGAATACATCTCTTTTCTCTGCTTTCCACTTTCATCTGGCTCTTTTTATTGGCTTATGGAGGGTGTTGGCTGGACCTTACTTGGACCACAACTTTAGCCATCAAGTTGATAAAATGCTCTCCAGTACACCTTCCCACCCCATCTTTTCCTTTGTTCCTGGCCTGGAAGGATCTCTCTACTGAGCAAACATCTACTGTGGTCAGTGACTTCATCACACCAGACTTCATGAGTAAAACACAAGATCATATGTCATTTAAGTAGTTTTAGTTCTCCCTGCTTTTACATTACTCCTCTGAACATTTAATGGAACTACTGACCATGCCTGATGTTCCTTCTTATTCTGTGGTTGGGGTGGGGTGGACAAGGGTGATGGGCTAATGGTGTTCTAACAGGGAGACCAAGCACTTGCTTGGTAATTGGGAGAAACAGGCATGAAGGAAGGAAAGGTTATACTTCTGAAGCATGTCTCCACTGTTGCCTAGGAGGTCTGCCTTGTACTGTAACTGTCAGTGTCAAGTAACTACAGCTAAGGAACAGTGACTGCCCTGCTGGGACTCTATCAGGAAAGAAATGGCATTGAAATAGATTGTTGAAGAGAAGGAGATGAATGAAATTAAATTAAATTGGCTTACTCCTGATCAAGACATGAAATATTGCACAGATAAACACGAAGGGTCCTAGAATGCAGTCTTGATTGCCTTAAAAATTTTCTAATTTTCATCATTTTTCTAATTACAAATCAATACATATGGATGTTTAAATATGCTTGGCCCAGGGAGTGGCATTCTTAGGAAGTAGGGCCTTGTTTGAGGAAGTGTATCACCATGAACGTGGGCTTTAAGATCCTCATCCTAGCTGCCTGGATGTCAATCTTCTCATAGCAGCCTTTGGATGAAGATGTAGAACTCTCAGCTTTTCCTGCACCATGCCTGCCTGGATCCAGACATGTTCCTGCCTTGATGGTAGTGGACTGAACCTCTGAATCTGTAAGCCAGCCCCAATTAAATGTTGTCCTTGTAAGAGTTGTCTTGGTCATGGTGTCTGTTCACAGCAGTAAAACCCTAACTGAGACAATACACATTTACTTTTACTTTGAAAACAAAACTACTAAAGATACTGTTAAGCCCAGAGCTAAAGTCTTGACAATTTTTGTATGTTTCCACAAGTGTTTGTTTGGTTTATCTCTGAATGTGCCTGTATATTTATAAAATTGGAATCGAACTTAATATACTGTTATTGAAAATATAGTTTCATGACTATGCCTTTTAAACATTCAATGTTTCTTTTTAATCTGTGACAATTTTATACATGGATACAATATATTATGATCATATTCATTGCTCACCTTCTCTTACACAACTACCACTCTTTACCATCCCCCTTTCTTATCCAGTCTATTCTACTTTTGTGTCTTTTTTTTTTAATCCACTGAACATAATTAGTGTCACTTGTTTGAATATGAGTAAGGGTTATTAGCTAGAGTATGGGCATTTTCCAGTGGCTACAACACTGAAGAAAATGAGACCTTAGCAACCAGTGAGTGACAACCATTAAACGCCACTGGTGCTTCTGGAAGGGGTGAAGTTTCAACATTGCCCACATGATAAAATGGTGAAAGTTCAAGTGTCTGTGCAGTTACTGTGCATGTGTCCACAGCTGCTGTGTGATCATGATTGCCATGGTCAAGTCACATCCAGAAGAGAGCATTCCATAGTACTTCTTCTTACAGTATTTCTGACTCCTCTCCTGTCATAATTCCCTGGGTCTGGAAGAAGCTGACATAAAAAGTCCCATGTGGGACTGAGCACTGAATTTATTCTCAGGACATTGACCAGTTCATTGACCAGTTGCTTCACCCATTACCCCTTGACAAAAGAAGCTTCTCTAACCAAGGTGGGAGCAGCAATAATGCATGTGTATAAAAATAAGTATTTAGAAGAGTTTTGGACAGCACATCTATCTAGTCAAACAACAGCAGTAGGGTTCCCTCCTAGGCCTATGGCCTACAGCTGTAAGCTTTGGACCAGATGTACTGTATAACATAGGTATTCTCTCCCACAGATCGGACCTCGAATCCAATCTGAAAGTAGCATTTAACTCACAAAGGGTCATGCCACTACTTTACCCCAGGACACACATTATCTGATGCTACCTTGCCTATTTCTGACTGAGTCAAGAGATCTTCACAGTTATTTGAAACATTTTGTGAGAATGTGTTTTTAACTCTATTCCTCAAGAATTCTTTGTTTTTAGAATGTTAAAAAAGATTTGGTCAAAATTATCATTTTTATGTGCCCAATTTTGATATGCTTGCATACATGCAAGAAATAGAAAAAAACTACTAAGAAGTTCACATCAACTGTTAACATAAACATTGCCCACTAACAGTGTTGTAGCATATGAGGATTGCTTCATGTGTAAGGCCACTTACTGCTCTAACAGAAGATCTGAGTTCACACCACAAAGCTTCCAGAAGCTTGTAACTCCAGCTTCAGAGGATCCAATACATTTTCCTGGTCTTTTTTGGCATCCCCACACATGCATGCATATAAAACATGATCACACACTTAAATAAAGTACTAGGCAATTAAATAATAAAAAGAAATAAATATTGGTTCCACACAGTTGACATTATGCAGCACACACCCTCACACTGTGTCTGTACTCTGTCTGCAGGCTAGGCAAACCCCAGCCATGATCAATCATAGCGGATGGTGCTGAAGAATTAAATAATTGGTGTCAACTTCAAAAGAACACCTTTTATTAATGACATTGCTTGACAAATAGATTTCCTTTTAAATACCAAGTTTCCATAATAAGATGTTTCAGTAGGCTTTGTAGTTACTAATTTTTTTTTTAAAAAAGTTCCTTCCTCATAAAAAAAAGGAGTGTGAGAGGAAAAATGCCCTACCATTTCCTCTACCACTATGTATGTGTGTACACATGTGCATATGTGTGTGTGTGATCACATGGATATATATATATATATATATATATATATATATATATATATATATA
>NC_034593.1:15386101-15438811 GCF_900095145.1 Mus pahari | reverse complement strand
TATATATATATATATATGGATTGTGCATGTGCCTGCATATGCTAAATCTTCACTAGTCTACTTCTGCTTTGATAAATTATATTTTATGGCTGAGAGGGATCTTGAATATTTCAAGAACATTTAGATTATGTATAATCATCAACATATTATGTTTCTCCAAACAATTGAACTTACGATAGAAACTTTTGTTGAAATCTAGCAGGTTTAAGGGGACATGATTCATTTGACTACATCTGTATGTCTTAAGCATTGATTTTGTGCTATTTGGCCATTTATTAAATTGCTGTCAGTATGAGGATGCTTCTAGTCTTTGAGAGAAAATCTAATCAATTGAGTTTATGTTTTTGAGAGGAAAATATGAACACATGTCTTACACAGTGATAGACGCTATAAAGATCGAGTGAGGAAAACTATGCTTAGGATACAGGTTTAGATTGGTCGCTGAGGCACTTTTAGAGAAAGTGGCACTTCACTGGAATGACTGGAGGGACTGAGCCGTGGAACATCTGGGAATTGACATGCTCCAGACAGAAGGGACAACTTCATCTCTTTATCAAAATGGGACTGTGTAAATATAATTCCGGGGGTGTTTTTCTTATGTCACTTTTGCTCCCAAATAATTATCGGGTGTTTCTACCCCCAACTCCAGTACATTTTAGGTCCCAAATAAAGACACAATGACTTAGTATGTTTATTAACAAGCTGTAAGCAGTACTAGCTGAGCAGATTCTGATCTTTTCTAACCCAACTAGGCTATATGCTACTCAGCAAGATGTCCCATTATTTGTGCCATCTGCCCTTGCCCTAGCTGATTCTGGTCCATATGTATTCTCAGGCCTGCTCTCTTATAAAGACCTCATGGTGAATCGTCCTGTTTCCCACCCATGGTCTTCCTACTACTCCTCTTTTCCTCTCTATGCTCCCCCTAACCCCTGCACTGGGATTAAAAGTCCCACTCTATTCTCTTCTATCCAAGTAAATCATTGATTAGCTCTTTTATTAACTAATCAGAGGTGATAGATCATTCCTACATAGCATCCAAACTAGAGATGCTTGAACATCCCAGTATCCGGGCTGTAATTAGATATCTGGGCATAGAAATCAGCATCTGAATACTCAGTGCACAAACCATCTTCCAACAGAACTGTACGCTCTGTCAATATGTTGTTTTTAATTGTAAACACACACACACACACACACACACACACACACACACACATTCTTTCTCAAACAGATCTTGTGGACCACCCAGATTGTGTTAGTCATAATATATAGTACTTTACTTAACATGTACTTTCATAGAAAATTTCGTTTACACAAGATGTTATTAACTATAGTAACCATGATGTACAATAGACTTCTTGAACTTCTTTCTAGGACTAGACTGTTTTCATATTTTAATTAAGGGGATTTGGTTTTTTACTTTGTACAACGGCTTTTAGAAATAGCTTTATTTATTTACCTATTTTAAAGAGGCTGGTGTTTCAGGTAAGTTGATGAGTTACTCTGTAACATTGCGGAGATACTTTCCGGGATGTTTTGAATAAAAACGGCTCCCATAGGCTCATGTATTTGAATGCTTAATCACCAGAGAGTGACACTATTTGAAAGGATTAGAAGCAGTGGGAGATGTGGCCTTGTTGGAGGAAATATGTCACTGCTGGTAGGCTTTAAGGTTTCAAAATCTCATGCCAGGTCCAGTCACTCTTTCTTTTTCTGCTGCCTGCAGATCGGGATGTAGACTTTTCAGCTTCTTTTCCAGCACCATATCTTCCTGAATGCTGCCATCTTCCCCCCACCCCTCCATGATGATAATGGACTAAACTTCTAAAACCATAAGCAAGCACCATTAATTGTTTACCTTTATAAGAGTTGCCATGGACATGGTGTCTCTTCACAGCAGTAGAACAATAATTTAAGACACTCTCCATTTGACATGAAAGATACAGGAAACTAGTGAAACATCTCCCTTCACATGAAGGGTTGATGCTTAAGGTTTGAACGTGTTATGAGAAGGCTCTGGTCATTTGATACTGACTGAGAATTTTAACATGAGAATTTATGTTTTTACCATAGAATTCATTATTATTATTGTTGTTGTTGTTGAAAATGTAGACAAACTAAAAAGAGCCAGAGTTATCATCAACTAAGAAAGCAGGTTGCCTCTGTGATAGCTGTTAATAAATGCCTACATTTGTGTTGGGGTCTTCCAGCTCCTTGTTGCCACCAGGCCTACCCTGCTGTTACACTAACCACTCTCCTTCAAAGCGCCAGCCCCCTACAGGCACTGAAACCCACCAGAGAGTTGCTGTGTCTCCACCGCCTACCAAGAGGATCCCCAGATCTCCCAGAATGCAGCATCCTTGGACCGCCTACATCAATATTGATGTATTGATCCTTGGACCCACCTACGATCCCTTGGACCCGCCTAGGATTGGACCACCGCCGGCAGCTTCAAAGACTTAGGAGGGCGGGCTGGGGATCTTTCTATGTTATTTAAACGGAGTTCGGTTATTAAACTTCGGAGCCTTGAACAGAATTTTGTCTAGGCTTCCATTTTCCTCTTGCACATTCCATTTCAGCCAGCCTGCCTCTCAGGATGAACCCAGACTGGATTAAAGTGAGTTTTGCCAGAAACTCACATATTTGTGGTAGAATTTAATCTGGGACCTGATTTTCTTGTAACCTGTCACATATAGAAGCGTGTATTTGCAAGTTGGTACAAATATAATGTCAGAAACATTCATATCAAAATTATAACTCAACAAGATTTTGTTTTTAAAACTAACCATTACATATTATGAGAAAGCTCTTTTTATTATTATTAATTTTTTTGGTTCCCTTAGATGTATTACCTTTTGTTGATTGAACATCTATCTCAGTTACATGGTGCTGACTTTATTTTAATATCATTAAATTTCAAAGTTTAAAGCTATCTGGGATGCTATTTAGCACAGTGGTCTAGAAGACACACATGTCTTCTTTACAAGACCTCTAATAACCAGTTGTCTAGCTTTTGTTTGAAGATCTGAAGTAATACAGAATCGATCAATGCCTAGGGGGGTCAACACCTCTTATTGCCAGAAACTCTGACTTGTTTTTCTTTTTGCATTTTTTATTTACTTTTTTTGTTTTTTTGTTTTTTCCAAGACAGGGTTTCTCTGTGTAGCCCTGGCTGTCCTGGAACTCACTTTTGTAGACCAGGCTGGCCTCGAACTCAGAAATTGGCCTGCCTCTGCCTCCCAAGTGCTGGGATTAAAGGCGTGCGCCACGACTGCCTGGCTTTTTATTTACATTTCAAATGTTATCCCCTTTCCTAGTTTCCCCTCTGAAAATCCCCTATCCTCTCCCCCTCGTCCTGCTCCACAACCCACCCACTCCCACTTCCTGGCCCTGGTATTCCCATATACTGGGGCAGAGAAACTTCACAGGACCAAGAGCCTCTCCTTCCACTGATGATCGACTAGGCAGGCCATCCTCTGCTACATATGCAGCTAGAGAAAGGCTTGTAGGCATAAATTTTTCAAAACCTACTTTAATAAGAGTTCTTAAAAATTTTAATCTCCCTTCTAGCCCACATACCAGAGGTAGGAGGAAAGAAAAGTTAATAGGGAATGGGGGATGTGGACCTCTTTAGAAGCAGTTCTTTGGGGGTGATTCCAATGTTTAGGATACCAGCAGTGCCGTCCAATAGAAAACATTATATATGAATGAGTACCTGCAGCAGCTCAATTCTGATGAAAACACAAGGCTCAGCTACAAAGGTGGCAAGAAGAAGCTGGAATACCACCACGAGACATTCTCAGGCACATTTTTCTCTATGAGGTCTTAACAACAGAAGATCAATGAAAACTAGCAAAGCATTGTAAAGCATACCAAGGCAAGAACATCATCAGTGAAGTGTTGCAAGGCAAACCCATGCAAAAGTGTCCTCTCACTATCTGTGGGGGTTATATTTTTATTCTTTCTAAACATCATAGACCCTCTCAATCATCAGCTCCAGCAAAATATCATATGCCCTCTCACAAGACAGCTTCCAGGAAAACACCGTTTGTCTGTCTTCAGCAAAATATTCTCTCATGTGTCTACTTCAGCAAACATCCTCTAATAAAACAGGTTCTAGAAAAACATCACATGACACAATTGAGTCTCCAAAGAAACCAGAAATTTTCACTTCATATACTTGCTGTAAAAACAGCAATTTTCTGTTGTTGTATATCAGAATTATGTAGATTAAACTTAAGATTGTTTTTGTGTGTGATGACTAGCGTATTATTTACCTGACAATACAATCACTAGCAGCTATGTAGCAGCTATAGAACTGTCTCAAAATCCCTGGGCCAGTGATGTGTGTGTGTGTGTGTGTGTGTGTGTGTGTGTGTGTGTGTGTGTGTGTGTGTGTGCATGAATGTATTTTTTGAGATAGGGCTTCTCTGTGTAATCCTGGCTGTCTGAAACTCACTCTGTAGACCAAGCTGGTCTCAAACTTAGATATCTGCCTGCCTCTGCCTCGTGAGTGTTGGGATTAAAGGTGTGGACCAGCTAACAAAGAAGTACTTCTGCTTTTGAGAAGCTAGAAGACATCCTTTCTCTTATAATGTCTGCCAATGCAGCAACAACAAGATCCCATACCTAGATAATGTAACTAAAACAACCAAGAATTCTGAAGGGTTCAAAGGAGAAGCAAAACACACAGAAACATAGAACCTAAGGATTGGCAGCATGAAAGGTCCTTTGGAATTTCTTCTTGCCTGAAAAGTCCCAGATTTGAAGCATCTAAAGATGCCAAGCAGGAAACACCAACAGCCAATAAGCACCAACAAGAATACCTCAACACAAATCTGCTGTATAGCCAAAGAACTGGGAAATGATGCCACATAGCAACAGAGAACTTTGAGAGAAACTATTTTACCAAACACTATTATGATAACTGTGGCCCACTTCAATCAGTGCCAACCAATCCATTCTCACCAGAGCCTACCAAGAAAAATTGCCACATAGGTTTCACAGAAACTTGATAGAGGGCAGGATAGAGTCAGGACTTTCACCAGAGCTCAATGGTAATGAGGATACCTTTCTGATTCCATGCAGTGAGTTAAGGTGGAAGTTACATACACAGCTTACAATAACTAAAGCATTCACTAAAACCCATACAAAGAGATACATGCGAAACAATATAGATAAAGCTCGATGGAATTCTAAAAAAATAAAATAAAAAAAAAGGAAGCAGGGGATGAAATTAGAAACTAATATAAATAATTAAAAACTGAAATGGCCAGATTTAGTCATAACACATCAGTAATTAGTTTAGGCATGAGTGGCTTAAAAAGACCAACTAGGAAATTGGTCACTCAAAGCAGAACAAAATAAAAGCATTGAAGAGAAATAGATGCAAAAAGACAGCCTGCAAACAATCAAAATAAACCAGGAGTGGCTGTTAGAGGCACATACTGTGACTCCAGAGCTAAGAAAGCACAGACACAATACAATATGAAGAGACATTATACAATGACAAGATTATATCAATAAAATATAATTACTCTGAAGGTCTGCATACCAAACACCAGACCTGTAGAATGTGTGAAGCAGAAACTTCAAGGAGAAAACAAAATTCAATAAATATGAAGATCCTCTATTGGGGTTGATAGAAAATAAATAAAATTATCAAGGCTATAAAGTAACTCAACAACATGATCAGCAGGCAGAAACAACTTGACATTTACAAGTGTCCCCAAACATATCAGTATACATATCCTCCCAGGTGCCTCTTGAACCTTGTTTTAGTTCATAAAACACACCTCATAGTTTAAAAGAGTAGATGTCATTTAGTGCTTTTTCTCTGACCACAATAGGGCTAATCTAGAAATTTCAATAAGATATCATCAAAATAGTCAAACACTGGGAACTAACGCCACACATTAGAAATATTAAAGTAAAAAGAGAAAACTAGGATAGGATGACAAGTATATATGAGATAAAAATTAGTTGAACACAGCAAAAGCAAGGCCAAGAGGAACATCTTTTTATCATTAAGAGCAAATGCAAGAAAAATGGTAAGTCTTAACTCAGTAGTTTAAATTCTATCTCAAGAACCTAGGCAAAAAGAGAAAAATAACTGCAAACTATACACAAAGCAAACACAGAAGGGAAGGTTTAAATCAGATGTGCCTGTACTAGCTTGTGACTCATATTCAGTGAGTAGATGGTTAATAAAACAGTACTTCATGTAGTTTTGCATTCTACCTGCCTTTAGCTCTGGAAGGGGACTGCACTATGAACCCCCTCCTGGTTTCCCTTGGATCTGCAAATAAAAGAAACAGCCACATAGTTATTCAGTTTCAACTTGCCTTCTTGGCACAATTACTGGATCTCCCACCTGGAAAAGCATGCCCTTACCAATTTCTTACCTCCATCTCTCCTACTTGCTCTAAACTCCACTTACTAAACTCCCATTCTTCTCTCTCCAAAGCTCCATACTCCTTCCTTCCCTCTCCCTGGACCCAGAAGTCCCGTCCATACCTTACACCTAGCAATTGGACCATGGCTTTTATTACTGACAGATCAAGAATTAATTGGGGAACAGGATCTTAGCATCAGCACTACCTGCTACACCTCACCTTTTCTGTCCAATAAAAAAATAAAAATAAAAAAACCCTCTTCTCTCAGACATAAATTGAACAAAACAATAACAAGCATATAAATTACACAGAATGAAATACAAATAACATCCAGTCCATCATATTTGTCAGTTAGATAAAGTACTCTGCCATCATTCCTAACTGAAAGAACTATGATTCTACCCCTAGATCATATTCAGATTTTAGCATTTAACACCATCTGAAAACCATGCCTTCCACTCTATAACCTCTCTCTCACTGTTAAACAACTTGAGTTTGATTATGAGACTAAAACTAGTCTTCAACCCCATCAGAAATCTGAGAAAGACTTAAATATTACCTGGGTATATAGGAAGCACCAAATACAGCTTCTCAAACTTAAACAACTGCAGACAGTTGACTACCTGAACAACCCCCCAATTCCTCAAAACGTTACAGCATCACTCTTCAGCCTTCTGGCCCAGAATCATCTGACAGACTTTTGTAAAGCAGAATTACTAAGGACCGTTTACTCTGTATCAGCAGAGACAATAGTCAACTATTCTACATAATGTGTCGTTTTTCTGGATATTTTGTTTGCAGATGAAATAGGCAATTTCTGCCTTGTGTCTATCTTGCCATGGTAAGCAACCTCACCTGGAGGTGAAGATGCCCAATATCTTCTTTAAACAAGAAAGGAAGTGTTGTCAGAAGTAGATATGTCTCATTGTCAAATAATTAAATAACATTAAATGTCACATTCTGTGAATTTCTGGTGTTCTTGAAGACTATCTATATATCAATATCTGTATCTTTGTGTCTGTCTATCTGTCTGTCTGCCTCTCTCTCTCTCTCTCTCTCTCTCTCTCTCTCTCTATATATATATATATATATATATATATATATATATATATATGAACTGTTAAACCTTGACTACTCATAGCTATTTCTAATTGAAATATATTGAAAACACACTTTTATTATTAAATAAGAATCTAATATAACTATGAGTTTGCTATCTGGCCCTTAACTTGTATTGCTTAATGATTTAAAAATAATTTGCAGTAACAAATATTAGAAAGACTGGGTCTAAGCTCTGTATTCTTTTTTTTTTATTAAATTTTTAAAATTTTTTTTAAATTATTATTATTTTCTTTATTTACATTTCAAATGCTATCCTGAAAGTTCCCTATACCCCACCCCCACCCCTGCTCCCCTACCCACCCACTCCCACTACTTGGCCCAGGCCTTCCCTTGTGCTGGGTCATATAAAGTTTGCAAGACCAAGGAGCCTCTCTTCCCAGTGATGGCCAATTAGGCCATCTTCTGCTACATATGCAGCTAGAGACACAAGCTCAGGGGGGTACTGGTTAGTTCATATCGTTGTTGCACCTACAGGGTTGCAGCCCCTTCAGCTCCTTGGGTACTTTCTCTAGCTCCTCCATTGGGGGCCCTGTGTTCCATCCAACAGCTGGCTGTGAAAGCTCTGTATTCTTAAATGATTTGCATAGGTACAATGTATATCTAAGAGTAACAATATTAATCCCAAATTTTGTATCAATATAAGAAATTCATGTCGATGAAATTAAGATTATGACTACACAATCTAGTTCTTCGGGGGGTCTCCCTCTGTCATATCTGATCCAGATCACTTTGCAAGGGATCCAGAGCCTATTCTCCTTTCCTGTCAACACAAATGCAGAGCCTTTCTCCCAAAGTAGCATGCCTTTGGTCCAATAACTGGAAATAATTAAACATTTAACTTGACCTCTCTCCCAGAGGAATTTTAATATGATACCAAACTCAAAATCACACTCATTTTGAATAATTAAAACAATTTCAAGCAAATAAAGCAATCTAAACAACTATTATCTGTTGAGAGGCAGTGCTCCTACTGTCCCCTGCCTGGACCTTTATGAGATCAAGGCCTAAATTATTTAATATCTCTGTCTACTTATTGTAGGATCCTATTTCCAGGCTCTCTATTTAATTCTCAAGGCCTAAATTCCTACTGTCTGAGATAGGCTAGGTACCCTATCCCCTGCTTATTGTATAAACCTATTCTTAGCCTTCAAATCTATCATGTCAGGAATATTGATCCCAGAATTCCCTTGGAGCCCACTTTCAAAGAATTGAGCATTTCCTGTAAGACCTTTTAAAATCTTCCCTAAAGTATTTTTTCATTCAATCTCTCTTCTATCCTTAAAATAATTAAATCTCACTTATCTCTACTTTTTATCTGGTTGTTGGAGGCCAGCACCCTCTCTCTGCCGTCCTTCAGTAAGTCCTGTCTTTTTTTCAAAGTAGGGGATCTCAGTGCCTGTGAACTGGGCCTGCCCATGTGTTCCTTTGTTTAAGTTTCCTCACACACTGGAGCCACCACGTGACTCACTCTGCTCCTCTGAGTGAGAAACCAATTTTCCCTCTTCCTAGACTTATATCACTGTGTGTATGTGATTAACCCAAGAATTCCTAAATTGATAGTGTATTCTCACTCCACGTTGGTGCTATCTGTAGCATGTAGTTTTTACACACTATCTGCTTTTAGCTCTGGGAGGTGACCATGCTACCAGTCCTCTCCCAGTTTCTCTTGAATCCAAGGATAAAAGACACAGACACGCCGTTGTTCAATTTCAACTTGCCTTCTTGGCACAATTGTTGGGTGCTACTATCTCCTGCCTGGAAAACGTGCCCTTACCATTTTTTTTTTATTTCCATCTCTCCTACCTTCCCTAAACTTCACTTGCTAAACTCCCTTGACCACTCACCTGTAGGAGCAGCTTAGTAGCCACTACATTTTGAAATCTCACATGGTTTTCCAGTTCTCCTCTCTCCCAAGCATGGCAAACTCCATACTGCTTCCTTGTGTCTCTCTGAAGTACCACCTGTCCCATCCACCCAGTAAATGGCCCATAGCTTTCTTTACTGGCAGATCAAGAACCAAATGGAGAACAGGACTTTAGCATCAGAACTTCCCTACACTTCCCCACACCAGAATTGTTTATGCTGCAACAGAAAGGACCAGGTCTTCTATACAGGCAGTGACTTGGACGAGTTTTCAGTCAATTATTGTGATAGAAATTTTTGCCTAAGTTATATACTGTCTAATTTTAGCTATGGAACAAGAGTCTTGAAAAGAAGAAATTCTAGAAGTTTCTAGACCTAACTGGTGGCTGTCAGGATTTAGGTAGGCAGAGCAGATGGAAGACATTTTGGAGGGGTCAAAAGAGGTGGTGGGGGTGATTTTAAGAGGGCTCCATGGGAGATTATTGTGATGAATTGCTGTTTACCTTGACAGTCAGGGGTGTTACAGCTTGGCAGAATGTATCAAAGGCATGTGGCTGTATAACTTTGTAGAGCCTAACTTTACAACCTCCTATAAATATACAACTATCTCAAATTTTAAAAATAGCCAGGGAGATTGTTACATCTGTTTTCATTTATATTTCCTAGTCAGAGAAAAGAAAAAAACTTAGACTCACGATATCCCATTTTCAGGTGTTTTAGCATCTATTTCTACCTATTTATTTACTTTGGTCAGTATAAGTAACCAGTACCTGTGATACTTTCCATAACTGACTGACAGACTTTTGTCTCAAGGGTCTTCAAGTTGCCTTATCTCAGGTCCTCCTGCATGTTTTCACTCTTGTGAAATGAAGTTAAGCCATGGTATTGCTATGATATCAAGCTCTTGCAAGAAGATCATTCTACCTCCTGAGTTTGAGAGAGCTTTTAGAACTATAATGGTTACTACCTACTCCAGAATGCAAACCGTTTTGGCTCTCAGTGATGTTTTCCTTAAGTGCCCTAGAAGTCAGGCTGAAGCAGCACACTGGTCCTTAAGTGCCCATTGTAAGCTGTGCAGCATTGAACTTTCACCACTGAGCCAAAGAAAATGCACTGTGGTGGCCTGTGTGCCGTGGTGGCCTCCCTAAACTCCACCCCAGAGTCAGTAGAAAGGATCAGAGTCTCCATGAAGGAGAGGACATAGAAAAAACTATGATGCACTGGGATGTTTTAGAGTCCAAGGGTTCTTTGTCTTCGGCTTGCTCTGCTCACCTCCAAACTCAATGCTTCTAGGGATTCTACACAAGAGGTTCTCTTTCTATATGACCCTGAAGCAACTAAGTGGGGCCAATACTTGAATTTAACTAAACTTTAGACCAAATCAAGGCTATAACACTCAAATGTCCAAATTTTTACCCCTTTTAATACCTTTCTACTACTGGGAAGAGTGTGGTTTGGGACTATACGGCTAATATTGTCAACTCGATCTAGAATCACTTGGAAGACAATACTCATGTGAGAGCATTCCTAGGTTGATTTAATTTCTAGGAGAGAAGACCCATCATAAATGTGGGTAGCACCATTCCTAGATGAAAGTCTTAGATGGCATAAAAAGGAGAAAGGAAGGGAGAAGATCCTCAACATTCATTTCTCTCTGCTTCATGGACTATGGATACCACATGGCCAGCTTTCTCACAATCCCACAGCCATTCTTCCCAGCCATGGTGATGGGTTACACTTCCTAACATGAGCCTGAATTAACACTTCCTTCCCCTACTGACTTGTCAGGTAGTCTGTCGTCACAGTGGATAGTACTGTGCACAAGGACAGCTGAGGTACCAGCTTGCACTTTTTACTTTTCTTAACCCTGGTAATCTGTACAATGTCACCCAACTATTAAGTGTGCTAAGTTCCCAGCGTAGGAAGCACTATGCAGTGGAGTGAGAAGTTCAGCCTTGACTATGGGAGAGTTTACTGTAGTTCACATCTTGGCCTGATTAACCTCTTTTCCTTCTGTATCTGCCTCTGTAACTTTGGCTCACTGAATCTTAGCATCACTGATTCTTCAATTTCCTGGAAATTGGAAGGCAGAGGTAGAAAAGAAGAGGGTTTTGAATTCATACTATTTGGATTTAGTATACAATTTTTTTCCTCCCATATTGGAAGTATGTAGATAGGCAAGAATTTTATCTTTCCTCTCATAGGTTTCCTTCATATTTTTCATAATCTACTATTCAAATTTGCTGTAAGCTTGTGTGTGTTTAAAATGATTTTGTTTTACAAGAGTCCTCAGACAGGAGTGGTGCTTACTTTGTCAGTGGTATTTTAGCATCCACAATATATAATATGCACATATTTATCTAGTCATTTTTGGTGATAAAGTCTTTAAGATATGAGCTATTGCAGGAGATGAACACTCAGATATAGTTTATAGAAAATTGAATGCCATTATTCTAGCTGGCTGGGACTACACTCA
Source organism: Mus pahari (assembly GCF_900095145.1). NCBI lineage: Eukaryota > Metazoa > Chordata > Mammalia > Rodentia > Muridae > Mus > Mus pahari. The sequence continues at coordinate 15,426,952 of NC_034593.1, read as the reverse complement.
GGTATGTGGGACCCTAGTGTAGCTGCAAGCATTTAGAGTAAGAAGTTTTTGGTTTTTTTTTTTTTTTTTTTTGGTTTTTCGAGACAGGGTTTCTCTGTGTAGCCCTGGCTGTCATGGAACTCACTTTGTAGACCAGGCTGGCCTCGAACTCAGAAATCTGCCTGTCTCTGCCTCCCAAGTGCTGGGATTAAAGGCGTGCGCCACCACGCCTGGCTTAGAGTAAGAAGTTTTTTAAAGACAAAATCCATGTCCTTTTATTTTGCTCAGGAGCAGGAAGAGGTTCTGCTCAAGCAAGCAGTTTAACAGAAGCTAAGATAAGCAGTTAGCTGGAGTAGGAGGTATGTACAAACAGGCTGTTTAAAGAAGCTAAGTTCGTCAGGGTATCTTAACCTCAGGTTCCTAGAATAAAGTTTGGTAGGATTCGCCATCAAGGAAATCAAATTCTATTTAAACATGAAATGGCTTTGGTAAGAACATAGGATGGAGGAACCTCTGCAGGAACCTCTGCACTGTCTTTCCCTGTCACAGGCTGACAAAATTATTCCTAAGAGAAAATTTGGTTGTGGAAAAATAAATTTCATGTTTCAGGCAAATACATTTTCCAACATAGTAACAACTTACAATGTTTATTTATAAACCACAGTTCTGTGGGGACCCTGCACTTGAACAATGGGAAAAAAAAAAAAAACAATAGTCAAGAGACAAATGGAAACGAAGCAACAGTGAAGGCCTGCTATGTACAGGATTTTCTGTTCCCTCTCATTTCCAGGCCGGAAGCCTTAGTTGTCAAGCATGAGAGCATCCCTCGCATTTCCTGGACGAGCTATCATTCAGTGACTCACTGAAGAACAGGGGTGTGCAGCGAAGGCACATGGGGTTGTTCTCACTGAGAACAAGACAAAATGATGTCAGTGTCAGCTCTTGATAATTCGTCATCCATGCATCATTACCAAGCACTTCCTGCCTTGCTTCTGAATCTCAGAAGATTGTGTAAAATTCTGGAGGGGAAAATCTGTCTAACAAGATTGTCTTCTGTAGGCATAAAATGAAAACCAATTTGATGCATTGGAGGTACCTTTACTCCCAAAAGATCTGGATGTACTCTGCTCCTGCCCCAGGGGGATTAGTCACACGCCTTAATATGTTGCCTCTCTTGTGTCAGAAAAGGCGAGCCCCTCTAGGCAGCCCACTTCTGAAACAGGCTTGAGTAAAATATGAAATAGCATTTCTACTTTGAATGGCAAGCGAAATTGTAGAGAAATAAAATGTAATTTCTCTAGCTGGAATTCAACTAAGTTATAAGGATTAATAATTCTTTTTCCAAAGACGATCTGATTTAAGGGGAACTCCTCTCCTCTATTGCAAAGGAGAGTACAGACTTCTGGGGAGTTATAGAATTTTAAAGAGTCATAACCCTGGTTGGGAAAAGGGTGGACAGAGCTAACAACAACAAGGAGAGGAAATCAGATTCAAAACGATGTGGAAACTGTTTGAGCATGTTTGCATGGTGCTTCGAAATCTTTGCTAGAGTTCAATCAGTCATTAAAGGACGTGGTGTGATTGTTTTAAGATGTCTCTCTCTCCACCCCTCTGTTTCTCTCTGTGTCTCTGTCTCTTTGACTCTGTCTCTCTACCTCTGATGGTCTCTGTCTCTCTGTCTCTATACCTCTGTCTGTCTGTCTCTCTGTCTCTGTCTCTGTCTCTGTCTCTCTCTCTCTCTCATGTGTGTTATGTGTGATTGTGTTGATGTGTGTACATATGTATGTGTGTATGCATATGGAAGACAGAGGTTGCTATTGGATATGTTTCTTTTTTTCAATTATTTATTAGATATTTTCTTCATTTACATTTCAAGTGCTATCCCAAAAGTCCCCTATGCCCTCCTCCCCCCACCCTACTCCCCTACCCACCCACTCCCACTTCTTGGCCCTGGCATTCCCTTGTACTGGGTCATATAAAGTGTGCAAGATCAAGGGTCTTCTCTTCCCAATGATGGCCGATTAGGCCATCTTCTGCTACTTATGCAGCTAGAGACACGAGCTCAGGGGGTACTGGTTAGTTCATATTGTTGTTCCACCTAAGGGTTGCAGACCCCTTCAGCTCCTTGGGTAATTTCTCTAGCTCCTCCATTGGGGCCCCTGTGTTGTCATTGGCTATGTTTCTTAGTCACGCTCTGCCTTAATTTCGAGACATGGTCTCACTGAACCTGACTAGCTGGCCAGTAGGCCCCAAGTATCCTTCTTTCTCTGCCTCTGCCACTGGCTTTTTCTCTGGACCTGATTTTTACATGGGTGCTGGGATTGGACTCAGATCCTTACAATTGCCTGGGAAAGACTTTAATGACTGAACCATCCCCCCTTGAGCCCTCTTGAAGCTCTTGAATTCCTGCTTTTAAGGATGGAGAGCCCCTGGGGCTGATGAGATGGTTTGGAGTGTTAGGAGTGCTTGATATTCTTTTAAGGGACTAGAGTTAGGTCCCCAACAGGTACATGGGCAGGCTCACAACTGTCTGTCACTCAAGCTCCACATGATATGATGCCCTCTTCTGTCCTCTGTGGTACTGGCACACATGTGTACACACACAAATACAGAGACATATCAATTAAAACAAATAAATATTTAAATGGAGAGTACTTAAAGATCAAGACCATCTGTATTTACACTGAATTGTTTAAAGCCAACTTAGAAAAATGAAATGCATTCTACATGATAACAGAATTTCAGGGAATGAATGTCACAAAAGCAGCAAATCATCTGCATGTTACCTAACTTGTGCCAGGTTTCAATTAAATAGAGCTCTTGTTATTTTTTTACTTAGAGAAGAGAAGTAGCTTTCCATTGTGTGAAAGTCATTCCTATACCTGAAAGACCTTGTTATAAGGCTTTTTCCTAGCAATCCAGTTTCTTACAGGTTTCTAAGGCTTCCTAGCTCACCTTCAGCTTTGCAAGGGATCATCTGAAGCTCTGATACGAAAAAGGACTCACGGCGTGCAGGGCCTCTGGTTATTTAAGATTTTACTGTTGGATTCATTCTAGGAATTGACAGGGAAGATGGCAGCAAGCTGATGTGCTGACAAGATAGAAAGGAAATACCAGCTAAGCCCTAGAATTTACCTACGTAGGACAAGGACCAGTGACAAGTTATAAACTGATGATAAGAAAAGCAGAACAAAATTAGTTTCGATTGAACTGAGTTTCCTGGTTCGACCTGTCATAAGTGCCTCTGAGTATAACATTGCAAGAGACGTTAGCTAGCACCTGCTATTTGATCCAGCTCTGAGGTTTGGACTTGATGGTTTCCATTTTCCTTAGAACCATGATCCCTAAAAAACGATGGCAGTCTTTTTAGGCACAGTTCCAAGGAGTGGTAAGGATTAATGGAAGAAGCGTCTTCATAGCATGGGTTTGGTTTGCAAGGATACTGGTTTCCACTGGATCACCTGCGTCTGGAGTAGTCGTAGTTGAAAGCAACCTGGCATGGGTGCTAGGGACTGAACTCAGGTCCCACGCAAGAGCAGGGTATGCTTTGGACAATGAAGTCATATCTCCTGCCTGTGATGAATGTTTCTCAAATGTCTTAACCCTGCTGCACCCTGGAGATGTCAATGGGTGAGATCTTGGCTTCAGGGTATCTATTGCAAAGTCTTTTTATTTATTTATTTATTTATTTATTTATATTTATTTTTATTTTATTTTATTTTGGTTTTCGAGACAGGGTTTCTCTGTATAGCCCTGGCTGTCCTAGAACTCACTTTGTAGACCAGACTGCTCTGGAACTCAGAAATCTGCCTGCCTCTGCCTCCCAAGTGCTGGGATTAAAGGCGTGAGCCACCACGCCCAGCTTATTTTTTTTTTAAATTAGATATTTTCTTTATTTGCATTTCAAATGCTATCCCCTTTCCTAGTTTCCACTCTGAAAATCCCCTATCCTCTCCCCTCTCCCCCTGCTCCCCAACCCACCCACTCCTGCTTCCAGGCCCTGGCATTTCCCTATACTGGGACATAGAATCTTCACAAGACCAAGGACCTCTACTCCCATTGATGGCCAACTAGGCCATCCTCTTTTACATATGCAGCTAGAGACACGAGTACCACCTGGGGATCCATCCCATAAACAATCACCAAACCCAGACAGTATTGCAGATGCCAACAAGATTTTGCTGACAGGAACCTGATATAGCTTCTCCTATGAGACTCTGCCAGTGCCTGACAAATACAGATGTGGATGCTCACAGTCATCCATTGGACAGAGCACAGGGTCCCCAATGAAGGAGCTAGAGAAAGGACCCAAGGAGCTGAAGGGGTCTGCAGACTGATAGGAGGAACAACAATATGAACTAACCAGTACCCCGAGCTCCCTGGAACTAAACCACCAATCAAAGAAAACACATGGTGAGACTCATGTCTTAATTTTTTTCTGGTGTTACTCTTTTAGCAATCTAGATGTCCAATTTATACTGCCCCTGACATTAGCAGTAACTTTTACCAAGATTATACTCCTTTCATCAGTGGACTGACCATTTTCCACATATTTCTATTCGCTATCACTGATAATCTGAGTAAAGGCAATATGCCACAATCATACCACAGTTTGAATGTTTTCTATGCTAAGATTTCTTCTGCCAAACAATTTTGTCCATTAGTCTTGAATTTAGTCTCACTTAAATCTTTACAGCACAGGAAGAACACAACCACACATACTTCTCAAAATATATTCAGAGTGACCTCAGGCAGATGTCCCTGGTCTGTGTTGCACACTCTTCAGAATCTTTGTTTTAAATATGTCATAATATTCTCTTTGATGGAGTAACTTATTTAACTCTATTCTCTTAGATATAAACTTCCATTTTTTTTTTAAGGTTTTTTTTTTTGAGACAGGGTTTCTCTGTGTAGTCCTGGCTGTCCTGGAACTCACTTTGTAGACCAGGCTGGCCTCGAACTCAGAAATCCGCCTGCCTCTGCCTCCTGAGTGCTGGGATTAAAGGCGCGCGCCACCACGCCCGGCATAAATTTCCATTTTATTATAAGCAGGATGAATTTAAACTGTGTAGCTCAAACTAAGAATGCACTAATTTCTCTCTGATTATTTAACAGTCCTATCATAGGGATTTAAAATACACTTTGAACTCAACCATTCTTGCATCCCAGGAATAAATCACAGTTGACCACAGTAGAAGCTTTTAATGTGCTGTTTATAATTCCATTTCATAGGGAGGATTGACCCCACAGGCTCATGAGTTTGAACACTTGATCCTCAGCTGGTGGCACCATTTGGGAGCTTGTGGAACCTTTAGTAGGTGGAATCTTGCTGAAAGACATGGGCTTCTGGAGGGTGGGCCTTGAGACTGTCACCTGGTCTCACTTCCGGTAGAAGGTTTCAAATTCTTAAATCACTAAGGTATGAGGAACAGCCCTGCTGTAAGCTCCTACTGTTCTGGACAGAGCTGCCTTGGCTCCCTAGCTGTGATGAACTGTATGCCTTTGAGCTGTATATTAGGAGCTAAAATAAATTGTTTTTCTCTTAAGTTGCTTTTGACAAGTATTTGGTTATAGTGGTGAGAAAAGTAACTAACGAGCCAGTGTTTTGTTTGTTTGTTTGTTTTTGTTTTTGTGGTTTTTTTTTTTGGTTTTTCGAGACAGGGTTTCTCTGTATAGCCCTGGCTGTCCTGGAACTCACTTGGTAGACCAGGCTGGCCTCGAACTCAGAAATCCGCCTGCCTCTGCCTCCCAAGTGCTGGGATTAAAGGCCTGCGCCACTAGGCCCGGCACAAGCCAGTGTTTTATGAAGGTTATCATTATTTTTTTAAATCTATGTCCATACAGAGAGGCCAGGCAAAAGATACAAAGTTTCAGTTAGAAAGCAGGAATGAGGAAATACTATGATGACTACTCATTACATATTCTTATCCCTAAAACCAAAAATGTAAGTATAATGGATGTCTTAGATTATTTTAATTATATTATAGTGCATGCGTGCATTACAACATCAATGATGTCCTATAAACACCTTAAAATTATATTTTTCGACAAAAATAGAATAATTCCTCATAATGTTAAAGGTGTTAACATTCCTGAAACTTTATGTGTAGCAAAGGTGGTATATGTGTGTGTATGCATGTGTGCATATGTGCATGTGTATTGCTACATGTATGTGTGGAGGCCAGAGGTAAAAGTGTTGGGCATCTTTCTCTATCATTCTCCACTTTATTATTACTATTGTTACTGCTATTATTATTATTATATGCAGTAACTTCCACATCATTTGTAGCTCACAGATTTGCTATACTGGCTATCCCATGCGAGTCCCTGGGAGTCTGTCTACTCTCACAGACCTGTAGTTGAAGGTGCACACTACCACTCCTGGATGTTTCCATGGGTGTTGGGCATACATACTCAGTTCTCCATCTTATACTCGTAGACTGTTACCCACCGAGCCATCTCCTCAGCCCTTCTGTTTCTGATACTTTTCTAACCACTGGATGATGCCACTGACTGGTCCACAGTTCTGTTTGAGGGTAATTCTGATTCTCTAAGTCTTTACTTCCTATTAGCTTGCCCAGTTCCCTTTCCTAACCTTATCAGTTAACAATATAAATGGCCAGATTGACATTCTGGAAATGTTACTGTCACCTTCTATGTTTCTGTCCCTGAAGTGTGGACTCTGACAGCTGTCTGATCTAACCCATAAGCTTCCTAGAAACAGTTTAGGTTTGAACTGTTGAGTTTGATTGGCATCAGGGCTATTGCCATTTTGTGGTATAAAAATGGGGTATATTTTGGAGGAGGCAAAGACACATTTGCTCTGCCTAGCAGGATATGGGAGGCCTCCTCTCTAGAGCTGCTGCTGTAAGCAGGCATCATACCCTTGACGTCTCTCTGATTCTGCAGCTCAGGGAAGCTCTTTGGTGCCAATCACACACTACATGCTTAGCTTTCACCATATGTGTCTTCGAACAAGAAGCTCCATTAATCCATCAGTGCACCTAGCCTTGTTTCCAAGGCATCTTCTCTACCCAAGTTCTGGAGCTGGGCTGTCCAGACCTGGTGACGATGCAGTCTAAAGAGTCTGCACTATTATTTGTCTTAATGAAATGTTATCATCTGTAATGCCTTGCGGGTTAATTTTAATGGGGTGTAAGACATCAACCAGATCAATGTGCTCATTAGGAAGGAAAAGAACCTTCTCTTAAGCTGTTTTTAAAACTTTAGCTGCCACCTGATGTCATACCTAATCAAAATTGGTTAGTTATCCTGAGCACAGGGATACTGTTTCTCACCAGGCCATTTCCAGTTGTTTTCTGCAGTGGGTTTTATGAAACCCTGAGGGAGGATACTTAGAGGAAAGAATCAGTCTTCAAGCTCATGGCCAACGTGTTAGGAGGAGAGAACTTGATTTGAGAGATGCATGAACTGATGGTTAACATGTTAACATGTTAGGAGGTGGCTATAATGTGAGGAGGTGAGAAATTGATTTAAGGCATGAGGTTATGATGAGTAGATGACTGAAATGGCAGCCTAAGGGGAGAGTAGCTGTGGTTGTGTCCTTATCAGCTTTGCTTTTGTAAGGTGGAGGAGTGATGCTCAGAAGCAACAATGGGAAACTGTAAGAAGATACACACACTGGGTTGCTGGTATGTGGGAAGCAAACATGAGCAGCCCTCTTCAGCAGCCTGTAGGGACAGTGATAGGGACATTCATTCTGTAGATGTTGACTGTTCTGATGCACCATGTTAGGTCTGATGCCAGGAAACAATATTTCCAGGTAGTTGTAGTCCTGGAAGATAAACATGATACAGAGCCTAAGTTGTACCTTTGTCAGCCAGCTGTCAATCAAGACAAAGCGTGTCACAGAGGGACGATCAGATCATTCTGCAGCTTGAAGGTATAGAGTGAGTAAGCTTACAGTGGAGAAGCCTTGGGGATAGAGGGGGGAGTAATGACAGAGAAAGAGCATCGAGGGTCATGGTGGGGAAACCTAAGATGTCATTCTCCTTCCTTGATTCTGGCCTTTGTAGTGCCCTTTTCCTCTCTCTCTCTCTCTCTCTCTCTCTCTCTCTCTCTCTCTCTCTCTCTCTCTCTCTCTCTCTCTGTGTGTGTAATGTAATCATCTTTAAAAACCCCAGCCCAGATTGAGAGCACTCATTCATAGAAGTGAACCTAAATGTACAAGAATAACACACATCATTATGTCACCCTTGGCCAACAGGTAACAGATAAAAATATACTTAAGACACTAAGGTTAATAAAAGATTCTTTACAGAGGGGTGGCCAGCCTAATGGTTGCCTTCCCAGGGCCCCTTTTTTCAGAGCTTAGGGAGAATGTCAAGGACACAAATCCCTGTGTGGAGTCTGGATGAGGGAGGTGCTTGAATTTGGACTCACTGACAAAATGAATGTCCACTCAGACAAAAATGCCAAACCTTCTGGCCTAGTCAAGTCAACCTTAATACTAAACAGTTTGACTATTCCTCTGCTATTCGAGACCTTCCTGAGCAAGGCAATGGTAATTAGCAGCATGTTTTCATTTGTAAAGGAAAATTGATATATCTTAACCCTAGCAAAAAATTAATATACATCTTAGTGACAAAGTAGTGCATGATACTGGATGCCTATGGAGTTCTCATTTCATTGCATGAGAGACCTCTTTGTTTCCTAGACACAGTATTATAAAATCCAGAGGCAATTTTTCAGAGTTCATGTAGTTACTGGTGTCCTTGAGCTGCTGGGCCTGAATCACTCTGCTCATTTCCAATGCCAGTGTTAAGATCACCCTTGTTATTGATGGTGGCAGGTTTGGCCTTTGGTATCTGATGGATGGAGCCTTGGTGCAGGTTTATGGATTCTAATTTCAATGGAACACAGTAGAAATCCAAATGCTAAGGTGGGTCTTTAGCTGGACCCTCTGCTAGTTGACAGACCTGAGAAAACGATGCTTAGCACGGGCAAGGCACCTCTTCCGGGCAGAGGCAATGTGTTAAGCTTCTGTGCTCATTTGTTAACCTCATTCCCTCATCAGGATGCATGTTAACATGATATTGAAACAATATGCACAGCAAGAATTCAATAATCTGAGCCCTACCTTCAGGGACCTTTCTGCGTGCTAAGGCTAATATTCACCACCATACTGCTTCTGCAGGGTCACCAAAGCTTTACATCAGCCTCACAGGAGTGACTAGTCCAGTTTTCTTAACATGTTCAGGATCAGGAGTGCATAAGTTAGACATAGATTAAAATGTCTATATAGTTTGCTAACTATTGCTGTGATAAACACCACAGTCAAAACTAAGTTGGTGAAGAAAGGGTTTATTTGGCATAAAGGAACAGATCATTACCTATTGTAAAGGAAGCTAGAGAGGAACTCGAGGTAGGAACCTGGAAACCGGGAACCGAAGCAGAGAGCATGGAAAGACGTTGCTTACTGCCTTGTTCTCCATGGCTCCTCAGCTTGCTTTCCAAATACATCTCAGGAACACCTGCCTAGTGTTGGCACTGCTCACAGTGGACTGTACCCTTTTGTGTCAGTTATTAATCAAGAAGTGCTGCCCAGGCTTGCCTACAGGCTAATCTGATGGAGGCATTAACTCAATTGAGAGTGATTCTTCCTAGATGACTCTAGATGGTATCAATTTGACAAAAACTCACTAGGACAAAAATGAAGAAATTTGTGTATATATCTGGCTCTTTCAGTGGGGTTAGATGAAGCTATTTCTTAGCTTCCTTTTTTTTATACATACATTTCTGAAAGCCAGTGTGACATAAGGCCCAGACTCATCTAACTCAGCCTTTTGACTTGGCATATAAATGACTTCTTTAAAAACATGTGATATAATTTCATCTCTTTCTACCTTGTATAAATCAAGTTTCTTTCTCCATGAGTATATGGGGGTGACTGTAATTTCTGTAGTCTATAGATGACCTGTAGGTGGTACATGATGGGCATCCAAGAGCATAGTTTCTATAATGAGGCTATGCGAGGACGATATACTTGTAAACTTTACAAGTCTGTAGACTTCTCACCTCGTTCCATCATTTGTGGTAATAACTAGGGGGTGACAGAGGACAGTAAACAACAGAGGAAGAATCTACCTATGTCAGCATGACCAGTTCAAGTGCTCTATATCACATGCTGATATGAAATTCTACTTAGCTCGAAAGTTGGTTCTAACTGGTTTCTCAAAATTTGATGATGGTGATAATTTAACCAAGACAGCCCAGGCCAGAATTGGGCTGATTTAGGCTATAATCTTATGTAGATCTGTCACTTTCTGACCACATAAATATTCTAGAGCTTCTCCAATAAATTAAGGAAGAAAACAGTGTCTAATTCAGAAGGTTGCTGAGATAGTACTCTAGAAGTGGTCACTATATTAATAGAATTATTTTTAACATAAAGGAAGCCATTGGTAAACAATGACCAATGGCGGCCAAGAAAGGCTCTAAAGACTCAGCCCCAGAGCACTAAAGAGTACGTGGTAGAAGTGAGGGGCTCCTTCCCACATGGGATGGCAGTTCTCATAACATGGTCACCTGTTTTGCTTTCACCATGATTGACCTTGGAGCATCCAAAGGACACATGAAGAAAATTGCAGCTCTGCTGGTACAACAGTTCACTCCACTGCTGTCACTCTAGAGCTGAGTGTGACTCCTCCTCGACAAAGAGAGTGTTCTGTCACAGCTTAAGTTAAAGAGTGTAGACCTCACCTGGATTTTATATATCGACACCTAATCTCAATGCAGTAGCGAGAAGAACCCTTGTTAATGGAGTTAGTACCTTTACAACAGGACCAGGAAGGTTGGTCCTAGTGTGTGAGGACACATAGAAGGTGCCATTTTTTAAATCTTGGATCTTCTACCTAACCATCAGAACTGTGAGACATAAGTGTTTGCTATTTCTAAATTTCCCAGTCTAACAGGAGAGGAATGGATGGAGACAATGATAAAAAGATAAACACTGAGAGCCAACAATTAAATGACAACAGCTATTGCCTATACTTCAAAAGTAATTTTCAAGTATTTTAACTTTAAAACTTATTTCAGGCAGGGAAGTTGTTATACATAGAATTTAAGCTCGGCACCAACTTTTATCCTGATTGAGCTTATTGTTTCATTGATACAATAGGTGCTGGCTCAGTCTTACAGGTTCTTTGTATTCTGGGAGAGAAGCAGGTTATACACTTTAGCACTGAATCTGAATCTTCTGTCATGATGCTACCTCAAAGACCATCATTAAGACACTTCCCAGAGGACAACAAGATTGATCACTGGGTAAGGAAACCAGAAAAGGAACCCTTCTTATTTTGTCAACCATCAAAAGATGATGGTTAAAAGATGACACTCAAGACAAGAGTTTGGAATTCCAGCAGCTTTACTTATAGGCTCTTTCTCCAAAAGTTTCCAGTTGTCAAGAACAGGCTGGCATAAGACAAATGGTCCCAAAGTGCTGGCTCATCTAGTCCTGAGGGCCAGAGTCTGGACAGAGGGCACTGTCCATGTGTTCACTTCTAATCCTGTGGTGAGGGCAGGTAACGGAGCCAGCTCCACAGCTGGTGAGATCCATCACCATCTGCACCCATTCATCAACAAACTCCTAATACTCAAAGTGATGCTCAAAGGCTCTGCGGATACAGAAAAGATAGCTTCCCTTTTGCCTTCCCAACTTACAGTCATAAGGGAATAAATAACAAGTGGATTCTACAGTGTGGCATGCCAAGGACACGACAGAACACCCAAGAAGAAAGGTTACACAGCCAAGCTTGACCAAAAGTTATGTTCAAATTGTAGGTTTCAGAACCATTCTGAGCCAATAGCACCCAAAATAAAAGATCCACAGATCTATTTGGAATTAAGGTTTTTACTGAGGTAACCACCAGGATTGGAATTTTAAGACACCATTACTGGTGATTATAAGTGATCTACTTTGAAAAATGTGTAATGTGACTTCAGCCAAGAAACCATGAAAAACACATCCTCCCCAGACCCACTGTAAAAACTGAGGCCTTGTACTAATGTATGGAACATAGGAATGTACAGGTGATATTATAATAGTTTAAGATGAAAAGTCTGATGCAGGTCAGAGTCCCTTCTCCTCTGCTTGGTCCAAGTGTTTGTATCTTAGAAATAAATCTTATAAGAATTTACATGAGGCATAATCTTTAATAGGCCAACGATAAAGTCAGGTCAGGCCTTGAGGAGATGTCTAGGCCATGAGGGATCCTCCTTCATGAGTAGATCAGTAACTTATAAAAAGGCCACATGGGTGAGCTCATCATTTCAGTATCCTTGACATGGAAGACAGCATCTGTCCCCTTCAAAGAAATGGGATGCCACCATAGAATCAGACAGCATCCTTCTCCAGATGTGGCACCTCCTCAGACCCCATCACTATGACAAATAAAAAACTTCTGTGTACCTCATAGAAGAAGAGGCAGAAAGAATGTAAGAACCAGAGGGAATGGAGGACACTGGGAGAACGAGGCCCTCTGCATTAACCGAACAAAGGTCATGTGAACTCACAGAGACTGAAGCAGCAAGTGTAGATCTTGCCTGGTCTGTACCAAGTCCTCTGTGTATAAATACGAAGGCTTCAGTTTAGTGGTTTTTGTGGGATTCCTGAGTGTGAGACTGGTAGGTCTCCGATTCTTGTGCCTTCTCTTTGACTCCTTTTCTTCTGTTTGTCTTGTATAACTGCAATATGTTAGTTTGTGCTTTATATTATTATATTTTGTTTTCTTAATATCCTTTGGAATCCATTTTTTTTAACAACATAAAGGGAGTGAATCTAGGTGGAAGGGGAGGTGGTAGGAGCTGGGAGGGTGGGGAGGCCGAAGGATAGTTCGTGTAAGGGGAAAAATCTATTTTTCAATAAAAGGGAAAAGGGGGAGAAATTTTTGTTACAACTTACCAAGTCTCAAGGGTATTGTTCTCGAATCAGGAAAGAATAAAGATATCGTTTTTGGACTTGATAGATGACTCAGCTGTTACCTTGTTTATCCAGAGAACCCGAATAGCACGCATGCTGGGAAGCTGACGATAACCTGTAACTGCAGTTCCAAGATACAACACCGTTTTCTTGCCTGATGGGCACTCCCCCAATCCTCTGACATGTGCCACATTGACACATACACATGAATAAAATGCAAAGATATCCCCTTTCTCCTCCAGGCCAACTTCTGGACAATGCACTTCCCTGCTGTATCCCTAGTTCCTGCTATCTGAAAGGCCGGAGAGGGGGCTGTTGCTCAACCCCACGAGATGTATCTCCGATGTCATATCCAAAAATGTGTTCTGTTGTAAGAGACACAGACACTGAAGGATCCTTGGCAGTTGACTTTCCGGTTGGGCAGGACTGCAGAGATGGAGTCACAGCCTTCACAGGCTCATGGTGAAGGAGGCAATGAAGTTTTTCAAGTGTAATGGCCTGCCCCAACAACTGGTGTGTGAGGAGGTGCAGCTGCCAAAACACAGGGAGGAAGCCCTTTGAGAGGATGCTGAGGAAGAAGGGAAGGGGAGGAGCTTCAGGTCTGGGAAGATGTGTGGTATTTGAGGCCAGTTAAGCTTAAGGAACAGAAAAGTTTATCAGCAGAGATATGGCAGGAGTTTTGGTTCCAAATAAGACCTGAAGGGGCCTCTCCCAGTTTCTCCCTGATGTGGATAGTCACCTGTGAAACATGGGTGTCAGACCCAGTGTGCTTTCCAAACCCAGCTCTGCTCTGGAAAGAATAATGGGACTGCAGGTGACCTACTGTGCTCAGAGGGGTCACATTGTATGTAAACTAGAGGGGCTTCTTTATCTTTCTGCATGGCCAGGATTTAGACATGAATCCCTGGGCTACATCTAATGGACCACTGCTGTGCAGAGCTGAGATGACATGCACATGCTTATCCATGCACCTGTCAGTAGAGATGAGCTAGTTTGCCTGTGTTGCCCAAACAACTCCTCACCAAACGACCCATTGTCCTGATTCTGCTAGTCACCACTGGACTTCGGAACTGCCATTATAGATTCTGCCAGTGTCGTGGGAGAACTGCTGGGCTTGGAAAGCACACTGGGTCTGACACCTCAGATTGACAGCTGTATGTGTTTCTGTGTCCCCATCTCCATCCTAATCTCACTCAGTACCAAGCAGACACCAGATGGGTAAAGCAGATGGCATGGAAATGTACTTGGTCTTCTGTGAAGAGCCTCCCAGCTGCCATTTTATTATGCTATTAGCACTAGTATCAAAATCTCCAGCTGGGAGGTCATGCTTTGTATTGGATCTCTTTCCATTCACCTTTCACCATTTTGAAAACGAGATTACTTTTACTCTTCTACTCACTTGTCATAAGCCATTTACTTACTCTTTTATTTACACCTGAGGTTAGGTCATTTTTCTTCAGTGTTTCTCTGTCAATTCTTCTCAGTGACTCTTCAGGCCCTTGTTCAGAGCCTCACCTCCCTGAGGCAAAGCATCCGCTCTCCTGCCAGGCCGAGCTGAGAATCACTGTTTCTTGTATCAACTTCTCCAGGAAGAACTTACTCATATCTTGTCTCAAAACTGGGTGGACTGCTTTTCTCTCCATTTAAGACATGGAGTCTGGCTGTCTGCAGTGAATGGGAAAGATTGGATTCTTACTAGAAGGTGCTCATACGGTTAAACAGTGAAGTTTTATTGCTACTGACATTAGCTGATAGCTACCAAGTAGTTAATAGAGCTCAGGGTCCCATGTGAGCAAGAGAGCTGCACAGCTATGTTGTGACCTAAAAATTCTAGAGAATGGCCAAATAGGGGAAGAAGAAGAACGTAGCATTTAATCAATGATTTCCAAATACAGTATTTCCAAACCTGTGTTCATCTGCTTCTTAATCCTGGGAGCTCAGAGTCTGTAAGATGGAGCCAGAAGACTGTATGTGTTTTTGTTGTTGTTGTTGTTGTTGTTGTTGTTGTTGTTGTTGCTGCTGCTGCTGCTGCTGCTGCTGCTGCTGTTTGAGACAGGATCTCACTATATAGATGTGGCTGACCTGGAATTCCTCATGTATACCAGCTTGGATTTGAACTCATGGAGATCCACCTGCCTATGCCTTCTTAGAGCTGAGAAAGGCATGGATAAGCAGACACATGCCATCTCAGCTCCACGCAGCAATGGTCCGTTTGATGTGGCCCAGGATTCATGTCTAAATCCTGGCTATGCAGAAAGATAAAGAAGTCCGTCCAGTTTGCAGTGTGGCCCCTCTGAGCACATAGAGTCTGTTCTTTCAAAAATCTCTTTATGGAGATTCAGCATGTGTTTCAGGCACTGCTGTAATAGTCCTGAGCAATTGTATTATAGACACGCTCTCAGAGCAACTTGGTTCATTATAATCCTACTCCAGGTTCACTCATTCTTTCAAGAAAAGGTTTTTTTTTAAGGGCCATCACTGAACCAGATGTTGGGCTCCATGCTCCATAAGACTTGGCAACAAACCCATGAGAAGACAGGACTCGGATTAACTCAGATTAACTCCTCTTCTGCGATCCCACAGAGGCTCTTTGCTGAGCTGGAGAAGGCCTGGAGCTTTGTACAAGGGGCAGAGCTGGGGTAGGAAACAGAGACCTGCAGACGCTGAGGACGGTGCAGCTCCCCCCTTCAGTTCTTGCCTTTCTGACAAGTATTTACGGAGGAGGAAGTGAACACTGTGCAGCTGGGCTGCATTACCTACTTGCAGGAAGATGTCAATGAGGACAAGAGAAGCTTGGCTGGTGATTGTGTCTTGAAAAAGTAAAGCCAAGGAATGGAAAGGACAGCAAATTTTAGGGCTGGGCAGGGTGCAGGGGAAGAAAGAGAGTCCCTCCACCCTCCTGGCTTCCACAGCTGGGTTCACAAGATAAATATAAAATAGGAACATTTAAAGGAGTCACTATTATTAATGTTATATGTATGGGGACATTACGGGCAAAAGAGTAAACGCTCGGGAAAGCATAGACATTTAGGAGTTTAGGAACTATTTTAATGTGGAAGGAGAGGGAACATGGGTCATTTAGAAGAAAGGAAAGGATTTTTTCAAAAAGAGGAATGAGCCTGGGACTAATGGGTGTTATGGTAGACATGACAGCATGTAACAAATACTATTGTCTGTGTGTGGTCCTTTCCTGTGATGGTATTTAATCATCCCTGGTGGGTGAAATGCTCAGAGAAGTCACTACAAAACACGGAACATCTTTCAGAAGATCCATACTTAATCAGAGATGGAGAGCTCAGGAAAGCCTCCCCCTGCAGACAGTTCTTTCCACAGATCTATAGCTCGATCTGTTTAGTGAAGAGACACGTTTCAGCATCTGTCATTTTATGTGACTTTGTCGACGTGGTACTGGCTTCATCCTAGTGGAGATTGATAGCCACAATAGAGATGCATAGTGAATGAGGTGTGTGTCCAGCTAGGGAGAGGGTGGGGGTTCACCCTAAGAACTGGGCAGAGACTAGACTTTTTGGTGTCTTGGAGGCAAGAGTAAAGGGTTGGAATTTTAAAAAAATTATTAAATGGCAGCCATTGTAGGTGTTTAGGTGTGGAGATAATATTGAATTTACTTTTTTGAAGACATCCTCCTATCTTCAACTAACATATCACCAAAAACTCGTGGGTTCATGGGACTAGGTGGACTTCAGACATTTCAGATTTGGCCATGTACTCCTCTGAGCCTGAGAGCTTTAGTGAAGGTTGACTCTTCCTCCTTAAAACCAATGCCAAAATCTCATCTGGAGATTCTTGTATGAGTTACAAGATACCCCTACTCCCACCCCTCCATCTCCTGAGGGTTGCTGGCAGCCATCAGGTAGGTGGGGGCCCTGTAGACAAGTTCTTGGACTTTCTCTGCAGCTTTTCATAGCCTTCAGTCCCTGACTCTGCCTTCTCCCTGGGGCCATGCTGCTTCTGGGTTGGGTTTCTAAGCCTCTGTTCAACCATCCAGGGCTTTCCCCGACAGTCCACAACTCATTCAGTGTTTTGGGCGTTGTAAGGCAGCTTGAAGAGTCTCACTTTACCATTTCCCTCACCTGCCGCTGAGCAGGGAGGTTAGGACTTGTCCGAAGGATGGAAACTTGTTCTCTAGGATGGTTCGATTTTCCTGAGACCTATGGTGGGAGCCACTGTGGATGTTTGTCAGGTCACTATTGCTACTCTCACCGTATTCCTCACGTGAAGGAAGGTGTATAAAGCATGTATGATGTAACAGATGGACAAAACATGTATGATGCAACACATGTACAAAGCATATATAACAGACGTATAACACATTGACAGTACAGCCATGTATAATAGATGTATGCTGTAACAGATGCACAGAAAAGATCAGAAAAGGCTCAGAAAGGTTACAAGCTACGGCCCTAGTGACATTCTTCAGGTAGGTCAGCCCCACCTCTTATTGTTGCTAGAACTTCCCCCAGATAATGCCACTGCCTGCAAAGTATGGCTTCAACAATGAACCTGGGGGCATTTTATGTTCAAGTCAGAACAGGCTTTCACACAGGCCAATTTGGAGGGGCATTTTCTCAATTGATGTTTTCTCTTCCCAAATGACCGTGATCTCTGTTAAGTTGACAAAAGGCTAGAGAACACAGGTGGGGAAGGTTTGAAGCATCTAGGAACACCTTCCTGTACAAAATATAAATACTACATGAACGATTGTTCTAGTATATTGTTTAGGAAGAAAAATCAAAAGAAGAAAGACTCCACATGTTCAATAAGACCCATTCCCCCAGAATATTTCAGATCTGTATTTGGTTTTGCATATGAAATTCATGGAAGCTGAACTCCTGGATATGGAGAGCTTCCTGATTGAGAGCAAAGACAAGGACCTCCACTACTGTGGGAACTAGAGAAGAGAATTATACATTTTTGCTGTGGCTGAAGATACCAGAGAAGATTCCCGTGGGATTAAAGCTTTGAACTTGAGTTTTGAAAGCTGATAGAGAGATGTCAAGGAGGACAAAGACACTCTGGGAAGAAGGAATGTAGGTGAAAGGCAGGGAGGCACACAGCAGCACCATGGTCTGTTGGGAACTGCTTGTGATGCAGTGAGCAGAACAGAGTAGGCATTGAAGGAAATGCAGTTGAACTCTCTGTAAGGGCTGTTTGGGGTAGGCCTTAAGAGCCCTAAAGCACCCAAACAAAAGTGGGGGTAGTCAGAGGGAGAAGGGATTATAGGTAGGGACCCAGCTGCATAATGAAAAGAGAGTTGAGTTAATAGATGAAAAGTTATCCTGTGGACTGCCTGCATATGAACAGAGGTACTTTCTACATATTGTGTCTGTGCCAAATGGAAGGCTAGAAGGTATGTGGCCCCTTACAACAAGTTCTGCAACATCTCCTTTGGCTGTCAAGCTTTGATTATTGCTACAGCACATGCATAGCCAGGAAGAGATTATACATAAATATTTCCCAGTGGCAATTGCTAAACCAGAGGGAAAAGAACATTGCATTTCTTAAAGAAGTGATTGATATTCTAAAGCCACACTAGAAAGCGTACAGCAAATATTGAACAGTTTGAAAGATTTTGCTTGTTGGCATATGAGAGTACAGACCAGATTCACTCTGCTGGTGGCACAGCTTCTAATTAAGTGTTTATAATGAGGCATTGACAGTCACTTAAGAGGCCATTTTAGTCCTTTAGGGAGGAGATATGAAGGGAGGGGAATTCTGTGAGTCTAGGAGAAATTAATGTATAAACATACTTCAGTGTGCATTTAGGAAAACTCCACAGGAGGATGCACTTTGTGCACCAAGAATTGTGACGTATATTAAAACAGAATGCAGCAGGGAACGTTGAACCATGCACAGCGTAAGCATTTTCTCTTTAGGGTATCTCTGTGGGAAAGCACCATTAATACTGATGAAGAAATTAGGAACAATTTCAAGTTAATTAACTTACATTTAATTTTGATCTTAAAAACATCATATTAAAAGTAACAAATGTTTACTTAAAGCAACAGAACTGAAGATCAACTGCCATTATAAAGATAGATCTGTATTCCTTATGGAGCCTTTAAACTCAATCAGTGGCTCGACATTAAACCTACAGTGGCATGGTTTGCTAGTTTCACAGGGACTTGTCCCAGCTAGACTCAGTTGTGTTTTTAATTACAAAGGGAATATGTTAAACAGCAGTTACATTTTCTCCTTTTTGTTTTCTTCCTCTAAGTGCCTTATTTTGTACTCCAACTACTACTGTTATTTCTACATGTATTGTTATATCTCAAGCAAGGGACTTAAGCCAGGCCTCATGGCTGTGACCCATGCATCCCAGAGGTTGAGGCAAGACAATCCCTGGTTTGAGGCCAGCCTAGATAATACAGTGAGACCCTGTCTTAAATACGTGTGCCTCACCAAAGAGTCAGTATTGATCTATAATATTTTCTTTCTATCATACTCAGTGTTTACATTAAACAATTTTAGATTTATGTGTAACTTGAAAGTGTTCAGTTCTCTTCAACTTCCATCTGTCTTTATGAAGACCTGAGGTCAAAAACAAAAAGAAAAGGAAAGACGCCATTGAGGGAAACTGTTTTTCTAAATTCTTTAAACTGTCAAGTAAAATATTGTATTAATTTATGGTATACATCATTGTTTCAATACCTGTATGCATTAAATGATTGTAAATTATACTAATTACCATGTGTATGATGGCATAGTGTGAGTCATCTCTGTCACTGTAATGAAATACTTCAAGTGATCATGATCTAAAGAAGAAAGAGCTTAGTGTCATGGTACACGCCTGTAACCACCTAACACCAGCACTGGGAAGGCAGGAGAAGGATTGTGAGATTCTGTTTAAGACCTGGGCTTCATAGCAAAGCCCTATGTAAGAAAAACATTAAAAGAAAGAAAGATTTATTTTGCCTTGTGGTTTCAAAAATCTTAGTCTATGGTCCTTGACCCTGTTGCTTTGGAGTCAAAACGAAGTATATCATGGTAAAAATGAATACTGGAAGAAGCCAGCTTGAGGTCAACAGGCATAGAGAATAACATAGTAATCTGGTACAACTTGACTCAGGTCATTAAATGCACCTGTCTGAACAATAAACAGCCATAACCTCACCTACTGGTACCCGGGAACTCGGACCTGCATCAGGTTGCAGATATACCCACTTTGAACAATGAAAATAAGTTACTCCTCTTACAACCCCCTGATGATTCTATTCCTATTCAAGCATGTCCCAGAACACATTCTGGAAGCAAGGGAAATAGCACAGTCAAGCCTGGACAGGTTCTGCGTGCATGGACCACCATTGAACATCTTTTGCATGTGCAAGCTTGGGGTACAAAGAACTAAACCAGATCCATGGTGGAAAAGAACATTACAGCAGATACGCTTGAGTAGTCCTTGTCTGTCAGTCAAAGCAGAGAACTACCCAAGCCTCACCCACAACAATCAGCTTCTCCTGGACCCCGTTAAGTGAAGCCCCAAGCATTGGCAAGTGGTCTTGAGTACTCTCGCTCAAGTCGCCCACTGCCCTGTCTGGTAGCAAGTCTGACTTGTACCTTTGTTTGGCTTTTTAGCAAAACTTCTGGCCATGTTATTATTTGTGTATGCATATTCAATTCTTTAAACAACAACAACAACAACAAAAACACGAACCTGGAGACAACCAGAGAACACCAATGAGAACATTACCTTATGGCAGCAGAGAGGCAAAGAGTTAAGAGGAAAAAGCTGTCATCCCAACACTGTCTCCCAGGGCAAGCCCTTGCTGACCTAATTTCCTCCACCTTACTCTGCCTCTTAAAGGGAGGCAGAAGAACTTGGATCTCCGGACTTTGATAGTTGGGCTTTTGGGAGCCTCCACATCTAACTATAACAGTGATGTACCATTACTGTTCTCTGTGTTAAGAACATTTAAAATCTATTCTTGCAGCAATTTTCAAGCATACAATGTACTGTGATTGGGATAGTTTGCAATATTTGTCTTTTCATCTTTACCTAAATTGCACATTCTTTGACAGTTTTACTTTTTAATTTTCAAAAAAAGTTACTTGGGTCTAAAGCCCCAGAGTATTGTGATTAAAATAATCCTTTTATTTTATCTCTGTACTCTTGTTATAACCTGTTCATAAAGAACCGAGGGAAAGTGACTTCATTATTCTATACCCTCCCTGTTTTCTTCCCTTCCCTTATTGGTTTTGTTTTATTTTTATTTATATTTATTATGGCTGTTACATTTCCATGTTTCAGTTTCAATCTCTAATTTTGATATTCTGTTGTCTTCCATTTAATTCGTGATATGGTCATATTAGCTCAAATAAAATATATGTTCTCATTATTATTTATAGAAAACAAGAAGCTGGAATCAACCACAGCATGTATTATAAGCATTTTCCTAATTGATATTTAGTGATTATTTTATTGAAATTATTGTGTGACAGATTTTCTTATTTTATGACTTCTCTTGTATAAAAATTACCTCATATTCCTCAAATTAGAGTAAATTTATATTCTTCTGGGTATAAAAGGAATAATCACTCTGCAAAAGAAACTTCATTTGAGTCAAATCTCAAGTCTTGTTTACTTCATAAACATTACAATGTCTTCTACCAGAGCATCTGCAGGCTGCAAAGGCACACACAATTTTGACGTTTCCTTCAAAGACAAAGAGTGTTAAATGAAAACTATAAAATTAATTACTAAATTATTTTAAGAAATCACAGGAAAATACAGACTTTTCAAAGGCTAATTTAAAAAACAAACCCAATAACTATCCAAAAATATGTACCTGACCCTTTGATAAAGCATTATCTCCCTACATTTTGGCTGTAAATTTTTACCATCTTTTTCTAGGACAATTTTGAGGTATTTTCTACAGCCAAGAAAGAATAGCATAGCAGGTCTATCTCCTTGTCCATGGTTGAAGACAGCATAATGTTGTTGTTGATGATGATGTTGTTATCATTACTATTATCACTAATGGCTTAGAACAGCTCCTGACAGCCTCGAAACTCATTTTGATGCAGTAGCCCATGAACTGTCTCAGATGGGCTCTTTCTTTGCAGCCCTGAAGTTTTGTACTCTGTTTTAAGAACTTTGGCCATGGGTGGAAGGGCAAACCTTACGATGATAGTGTTTGACTTCAGAATTACTATTTACCTGATAATCTTTATTCAATTTTTCTTCATTATTTTATTTATTCACTCTACATCCTGATAACACCCACACTCCTCCAAGTTTCACACTTACAAATCCCTCCCCCCAATTATGCCCTCCCCTTCTTCTCAGAGAAGGGGAAGCCCCCACCACACACACACACACACACACACTCCTTGGGTTCCACCCTGCACATCTCACACTAAGGCCCAACCAGGTGAATTACTGAGGTAATTCAGTTGGGAAGGTGATCCAAAGGCAGGCAACAGAATCAGAGACAGCCCCAACTCCAATGGTTAGGGAACCCACATGAAGACCAAGCTGTATGTCTACTACAAATGTGTAGGGGGCCTAGGTCCAGCTCCTACATGCTCTTTGGTTGGTGGTTCAGTCTCTCTGAGCCCCCATAAACCCAGGTTAGTTGACTCTGTAGGTCTTCTTGTGGTGTTCTTGACCTCTCTGGCTCCATCAATTATATCCCTGACTCCTCCATAAGACTTCCTGAGCTCCACCTGATCTTTGACTGAGGGCTTCTGCATTTTTTTCCAGCCACCGAGGAGACATCAATTGTTGTTGTAGTTTTTTAATTTTTAAAAAACCGTTTTTATTAGATATTTTCTTCATTTACATTTCAAATGCTATGCCCAAAGCCCCCTATACCCTCCCCCACCCTGCTCCCCAACCCACCCACACAGGGCCCCTAATGAAAGAGCTAGAGAAAGTAACCAAGGAGCTAAAGGGGTCTGCAACCCTATAGGAGGAACAACAATATGAACTAACCAGTACCCCCCAGAACTGTGTCTCTAGTTGTATATGTAGCAGAGGATGGCCTAGTTGGCCATCACTGGGAGGAGAGGCCCTTGGTCTTGTGAAGATCATATGCCCCAGTACAGGGGAATGGCAGAGACATCAATTGTTAAGGATGCTGCTGGCTAAAGTCATTTTGAAAATGTTGGTCGACATAAGAAGTAAAACAAGCAGAAAGGCCCAAGTGAGGATGCTCTGATACCACTTAGAAAGGGGAAGAAAATAATCATGGGAAGCAGAGGAAGGGACGGATTTGGGTAGAATAGGGGAGGGGGAGGGGGAAAGGGACCATGATCAGGTATGATGGTGCAGAAGAGAAGCACAGCAAGCCAAGAAAATGAATGAAAATAATCAGCCTTGGAGGGGTGGGAGGTGGGGGAACCTTCTATAAAGTACCAGACACTCTCAGGAGTCAATGGGGATGATCTTAGCCAAAGTTCCCCACACTGGGGAGAGGGAACTGGAAGAGTCCACCTCCAGTAGATAGACAGGACCTCAAGTGGGGGGGGGGGTACTAACCCACAGTCAAAATTTCTGACCCAGAATTATTCCTGTCCAAAAGCACTGCAGGGACAAAAGTGGAGAAGAGACTGAAAGAAAGGTGGTCCAATGACCACTCCAACTTGGGATCCATCTCATAGGAGGTAGGGATGGGGGGTGCATCAAGGCCTGACACTATTACTGACGCTATGATGTGCTTACAGATGGGAGCCTGGCACGCTTGTCCTCTGGGAGGCCCTACCAGCAGCTGACTGAGACAGAGATATTTACATCCAACCATTGGTCTAAAGGAGAGGAACTCTTAGGGAAAGGCTTGAAGAAGCTAAAAGAGGGCAACACCATAGGAAGACCAGCAGGCTCAACTAACCTGGACCCCTGAGAGCTCCCAAAGACTGAGTCACCAACCAGGAGAATATACAGGTCTACCTGGTCTGGCCTCAGTGGGAGAAGATGCTCTTAATTCTTGAGAGACTTGAAGCTCCAGGGAAGGGGGGGAGGTCTGGTGGGGGGGAAAGAGTACCCTCTCAGAGGCAATGGGGAGGAGGAATGGGAGGAGGAGCTGTGGGAGGGGAGCTGGGAGGGGAGGCAATGACTGAAATGTAAATGAATAAAATAATTTTTTAAATAATATAAAAATAAAGCTATTGTTCACATACACAAAAAGGTTGGTCCAAGTTTAGCAGATTAAAAAAAACAAAAAGATGTAACCCTTAATTGTTCAAGTGTGTCAGGTAAAGATGAGATGCCCAAGTGCTTCCAAGCCAGGAAAATACAGAATATAGAATAAAGAATGTATAATATATAATGTATAATATATACACAATATATAAATATAAACTATATATACATAGATATATGTATAATATCTTAAACATCTACCATACTTAGACCAACTTTTTTTTAATGTCTTTAGCCAGTGTCCTAGACAACTCATGTCTCTGCTAGAATTTAATGTACCCAATAAAGTCTTTACAGCACAATGAATCAACTCGTTTCTCTTATTTTGTTTCTGTGCACAGTAAAGCACAAGAAGCAGAGCTGTCCTCTCAAGTGGCCACTGAGTGGAGGGCAGCACCTTTGCCACCAACTGTGATGCATCTTTTATGCAGCAGCAGCAGCAGCAGCAGCAGCTTCACAATAACCTCCCACAGCTCAGTGATGATGAGAAGTGGATTGAAAATAGTAACTACTATTATGGGGCAAACTGTCTCCTAAAGGCAATAGTGGATGCACACTCCTTCTTGGTTACCTAAAATGAGGGAGAGGAAAGGAAAAGAGAAGAAAAGTTGACAGAAACATTTATTCCAACTTTTACATGTTTCCTGTCATTAAAACAGTTTGAATGCAACTAGAAGCCTTAGCTGGCTTATCGGTAGAGTGTGTGGACAATCGAAATGCTGGCATCTTGTTGACATTACCATGGACAATCTGAGCAATGTCCTAGCTAGTCATCTCGTGCACTTGTTGCACTTCTGGGACAATGGGAGCTGTGCTGTCATTCACACTAAGTTGGGAGACTTCTTCCTTAAGCAGAGAGTTCAACTATCTGGGCCTTATTGTAATTGCAATGTAGAACCAGGATAAGAGGCCTATGGAGCTGAGGAGACAAAGATATGATAAAGCTTTTATTTACTTGTCAACATACTATCATATGATGGTTAATTTTGTGTATCAACTTGACTAGGTCCACAGTGTTCAGGTATTTGGTCAAACATCAGTTTTGATACTGCAAATGGTTTTGGATGAAATTAACATCAAAATAAGTAGAACTCAAGAAAAGCACATTCGTTGACATAGGGTACACAGGCCTCATTCAATTACCACAGAACTTATTTTGTACAGGAAGAAGGACTTCTCTCCACATTGACTGTGGTCTTTACAACGTCAGTGGCTCTCTGGTGCCATGGCTGCTGGTCTGCTATGTAGACTCTGTGCTTTGTCAGCTCCCACAATGTTGTAAGCCCGTTCCTAAAAATAAATACCAGCATATTTCTAACTCTCTATCTCTCTCCCTCTCCCCCCCACTCTCTCTCCTCTCTCTCTCTCCTCCTCCTCCTCCTCCTCCTTCTTCTTTCTTCTCCTTCTTCTCCTCCTCCTCCTCCTCATCCCTCCTCTTCCTCTCTCTCTTTACCATCTTCTTCTTCTCCCCCTTCCCATGTGTGCGTGGGGACAGGTATGTATGCCACTATTAGAATGCATACATATGCATGTTGAGGCCAGAGGTAAACCTTGAATTTCTTCCTCATTTTTTTTTTAAACCTTGTTTTAAAGAAAGTCTCACTGAATGGAGGAGTTCTCTGTGTAAGGCAGAAGTCCCAAGAACTCTCTCATGTCGATTTTCCCAGCACTGGAGTGATAGGAACGTGCTGCTACTGTGAGATGCTGAAGATCACAACTCAAATCTCTTAAAGTTTTTTAAGGGTCAGATACTTAATATCTTTGCACAGACTTTGAACTCTATGTTATGGGTGGTAATTAAAAATCAAGAAAATAGAGAGTTGGGGCTGGTGAGATGGCTCAGTGGGTAAGAGCACCCGACTGCTCTTCCAAAGGTCCAGAGTTCAAATCCCAGCAACCACATGGTGGCTCATAACCATCCGTAACAAGATCTGACGCCCTCTTCTGGAGTGTCTGAAGACAGCTACAGTGTACTTACATATAATAAATAAATAAAATCTTTAAAAAAAAAAAAAAAGAAAATAGAGAGTTTTTAGGCAATTTGTTAAATACATATAAAACATATTTATATGCATTGACTATTGCAACCTTTAAGAATAATCGTGTTTTAGAAATGAAAGAGTAATGAGGAAGACAACACCAAGGATTTATTCATTCTATTCCGGCTAAGCATCTCACGACATTAATCTCATACGTGTTCCCGAGCAACTCATGTTGTAGGCGGTATCATTAAATCCTGTTTACAAATCAGCCCTGCAAGGAACATCTCCAACAAATGGCTAGCCGAAAACTTGAACTCTGCTCAACTCATTCCAAAGAACCCTGAACTTTTGAGCCCATAAAGATGTGTTTTCTTATCCCCACCCCTTGTGGACAAGGCACCCCTGAGTCTTTTGTAGTGCAGGTCTTGCACTAGTGTTGTATTTCTGGAACTCAGCTAAAGTCTAGGACTCAATTAGGACAGAGATAGATCAAATGACCAGGCTACAGCGCTAGTGCATTACCCCTCCTGTGCTAAAGAGTCTCATTTATGACTATTAATATTGAAAGGGATGAAATGCATCTTTAAATCAGCCATCAATTTCCCCTGCCTTCACACTTGCTGCAGAACCACTCCTGATAACATTCAAGGTAACTGGAAAAAGTCTGGAAGGGCTGAGGCTCTGTAGGGCTCCTGGAGAGCTCCTTCTTTGCCCTCATTCACATAGAGGAAACTGAGGCAGGCATTACATTATCTGCTCACGGTGCTGTAGGAATAGAGCATCCAAAGTTTAAGATGCACAAGCTTCACTAGGAATCTCATTAAAGAGCAGATTCTGGTCTTGTAGCAGTGACATGGGATCTGTAGTCTGTCTTACAAGCTGCTAGGCAAAGGTAAGGCTGCTCTCCTTGGGCTGCACTGGGAGGGAAGAGAGAACGGGTATGACAAGTAGGGACAAGAATTAAAGTAACTCCATCTCCTACCATAGAGATAATTGCTTACCTACAACTATCTATTGCTGCTCTACTCAAAAGAGCAAGGAGGTAGAAGCAGCCTATATGGATGGATAATTAGAAATGGTTACATATACACATATACAGCAATAACAAAATTGAAATCACAGCATTTATAGGAAAACATACAGATCTGGAAATTACTCAGTGATGAAACCAATACTCAGAAAGATAGACAAATAAGGCATAATTTTTAAATCTCATATGTAGGCCCTTGGTGTGTGTGTGTGTGTGTGTGTGTGTGTGTGTGTATGTGTGTGTGTGTGTGTGTAAAACAGCAGTCAGCCTCCAGTATTGTTACTTAGGAGCCATCACTTTGTTCATTGAAACAGGATCTCTCACTGGAAACTGTAGCTTGCTTATTAGGCTTGGCTAGTTAGCCAGTGAGCTTCAGGGATCCTATTGCCTCTACCTCCCCATTAGCAGAATTAGAAGTGAGCTACTGAATCTGTCTTTTGTGTGGAGTTTGAAGATCAAACTCAGGTACTTGTTGGCATTGAATGACATGTATCAATTTGTCTATCTCCCCGATCTCTTAATTCAGTCGCTTTAAAAACATCACTAGACTAGAGCAGTCCCATCACACAATGAGAGTACCTCAGAAAGCACTGAATTTGTCACTCGAGGCATTCAAGTAAGATATACTGACCTCGAGATCTGGGGTTGAGACTCTTTCACAAGTCTGTTTAACTGCCAAGTCGTTTGATACACAGTGAGCATGACTGACAGGTCTCCTTCCATCCAGAGGAATCTGTACAGATGGGTATCACCGTCTTTCCCCTGGTTATTAAAATTGCAAGTGGAAAAATTGCTTCATTCATGTGCAGCTGCTCACATCTCTATCCAAGACAGAGGGGCAGAAATAGACTTTTTATTGAGCCTTTTCCTCCCAATTCCCAAATGGATTTATTTTTTGAGTTCTAAAGTGGTATCATTTCATTTTCTGTATATCAGAGACATGTCTTTATTCAAAAAATAATATCATTAAGATATCACAACTCTTTTATGTACCACTTGTAAATAATATCACATCTCTTGGATAATGTGAATCAGGCAAAGGAAAACTCAATTGCTGGAAATCATTTTTCCCATCAGTCTTACTACATGTCTTAAAAATTCTCTGTCATTGTCTTTCTTGTGTATGCAGCTATCAAAATGAGAATGAGACGCAAATCACTAACACTAGGCTATTATCAGCACAGCTATCGTGGTCAGATCAAGTTTGGATATAGTGTTGTGCGCTCATGAGAGTACAGGGTTGGGCTTTGCTGCACACAGCGCCACTGGCTGACATCTCTGTCTCTTTCTGTATCTCCCTGTGTATCTATCGCTCTGTGTGTCTCTGTCTCTGTCTGTCTGTCTCTCTCATTACATAGATCAGGTTGACCTCAAACTCACTGTGCAGCTAAGGCTACCCTTGAACTCCAGATCCTCTTCTCTCTATCTCCTGAGCTCTGAGCTCACGGTGTTCAACACCATGCCTGGCCTTCTTTGCAGGCTCATAGCAAAGCTAAACACTACAGTGCCCATCACCTTATTTCCTTGATGCAGGACGTTTATGAGAAATGGACCTACCACATACCTATTACAGGGGAGGCATGTGGCAAGTACTCATCAAATGGAATTCATTAAACATTCATTGCAACTTTAAGAGAAAGATGTACTTTAGTTGATAAGAAAAATATAGGAAAGTTTAGATAACATAGTTAAAGAAGGGCAGTAATAAAAATTGAATCTAGGACTGAGTGAAGTCAGCTGCTTCTCTTTTATTGTATGTGTGTTAGTTTAGGTTGTCTGAGAAGCAGATGCAGGGACTGGATTAGACATATGAGAGACAGTGGCGGAAAAAACAAAAACAAACAAACAAACAAACAAAAAACAAAAGGCCAAACACCATAACATAAAGGAAGGAACAGGACAACCAGAAGTCTCCAGAAGGAAACCATGTCTCAATCCCATTCCTGTGATGGAGAAAGGAGGGGAAGAAGAGAATGAGAGAGGGAGAACCTTAGTCATTTCCACAGTTTAGGAAGCTCCAGCAAGCTACTGGGGAATTCTTAACCACTCCTGTTGGAGGAGGAGACACCTGAAATAGTACAAGATGATTCTGGAACATTCTATGATGGACTATCAGCAATGTCTCAGAAGAGTCTGTTGCCTGACCCTGAACGAGAACCAGAGCAAGAATCTGTATTTGAATAGGAAAGCTGGGCTACTATTAAAAGTAACCCCTCCTGAGTGGCTCTTTTCAAGAATCCTCAGACACAGACACAGTACAGGACATGAGGACTTTTCCTCAGGTTTCTGTGACCAGGAAGAACCTCCTTGAAGTTGCCTGGGTTACAGGGCACTACCTCAACATGTTAAACAGCCACTTCACACTCCTATCCAGATCTTAGCCTGTACCTCCGGTCACACTGTAGAATTTTCAGGAAGAAATAACAGAGAGTGGGGAGGGAGGGAGAGGCAGAGAAAGAGAGTCAGAGAGAGCAATGAACAAATAAATGGTTTAGTCCACAGAGCTGCAAAGCAAGGTTATATAGAACATCTGCACTTCATTCAAGAGCACATGTACATTGATAAGAGAAATTACACTGTTTTGTATTTGACAACTGAGTCTATCCGGAATGTCTTTAGCAACAGACCTATCATGTTTAGGAGTGAAATCCCAATGTGGAAGAGAAGCCTTGAGCCACCAGAAAAGAGATCAGGAGGAGGCTATCAACATGGGCTGAGTGATGAAGAGTCCTCCCTACTGGAGGTACTACGTAGACAACAGGGTTCGGAGCAGGAAGGGGGATTGCTCCATCAAAGGTAATCTCTCTACCAATCTTTTAAAAAAAAAAAGTTAAAAAACATTTCTCTAAAAGAACATAAATCTACTTTAGATGTTTCGTTCTATTATTTCTTACTTTCTAAATGTTTCAAAGGCTTGGAAGAGGGACCTGAAAGATGGTTCGTTGGTTAAAACGCTTGCTATGCAAGTCTGGATTGCTGAGTTTGAGCCACAGAACCCACAATAAAAGCCAGATGCTGTGGCTCCTATCAATAATCACAGCACTCTTGGAGAATGTTCCAGAAGCCTAGGGGTAGATAGCCTAGAGTACACTGAATAGTGAAAGACTGACTCAAGGCCAACTTGGGAAGCAAAAACTAACACCTGAAAGCTGTCCTCTGGTCTCCCATGTATAGTGTGGCATATAGACTCTCACATATGAACACACACACACACACCTATAAGAAATACAAAATTTTATAAACATTGTGGAAGTAGGTAAAGTCTAAATTGCTTCTTTAAAATGAAAGTGCACCCCTGTGGATAAGTTGTCCCCTTTTGTCCCCTTGTCTAGCTAAAGCTTTATCAGAGCAGTTACTCTGGGAACTGCTTCTCTGCATAGGTTCTAGACACCTGTTCTTTGTCATGTGCAATGCAAAATTTCAATTTATTCCAAAGCTTCCTCCCATGGTCATTAGAAACCTAGTTACATCTTATGCCCTGAATGAACCTCTCAGGATTTTCACACGTCAGGTGTGGAGCCCTAACAAATAACTACAAGCATTTCACTGGGAGGGCATTTCACTGGGATGGCCAGCTCCCTTGGAGCATCCCAAAGAATGGATCCCTGTCTGTGGAGCTTAGCGCTTGAAAAGGCAAAGCCTCCAAGGCCAGGCGTTGTTACAGTGTCATTTGTGGTGTTGTGATTCTCAGAATGGAGGTTCTTTCCCATGCCTAGCTTTTCTTTGCATTCATCAGTCCATGCAGCGATGGTTTTTAATGAGGCTGGGCTGAGATCATGGTGAGAATAGATCGAGAATCAGGATAGAGAGCAGAAAGAGTCCTTGGCCCAGGAGCAGCTTCTGCTCTACAGGGATTGACTGGAGAAGGTTATCACATGAAACCCTTTGCACTTTTGCTACAAGACTCACAATTTAAGTTTAATCAATTTCCCGAGCTCTGTTAAACATTCAGGCAGATTCACACAAGAAGACCACATTTAGGGTACTTTACAAGGCATAACCCCTAAAAAGTAAAGAGAAGCTCGGCCCTTTAAATCAAACTCAGCAATCACAATGAACTCTAAGGACAAGAACTGAAAAGAAATCCAAAGAACAAGGACACACACTTTGGAGTAGCACACATCATGTTATAGCATGGAACATTTGCTATTACTCTTTATTAAAAAATATTCCCTCACCTCACTTCTAAGTTAATATCATCATCCCTTATAGAAATGATTATGTTACCAGGGAAAATGAAGGCTGACTACCAAAAACAATTAGAGAAACAAACAGGGACTTTCTTTATAGACATCACTTTGAAATGACAAAGACACTAATGTCATTCTTTAGTGAATATTCATTTGGGATTGGATTGTCTGAGAAAAGTCTTAAATGTAAGTGAAGTCAAACTGAGCATTATATATGTCTTGGGAACTAGAGATGAAAAGAGTAAGTTGTTTCCCCAGAGATCTGCATATTAGACAGTGGGTTCCCCAAGCAGACTGCCCAGAACTCCACAGCTAATGGTAGTATTCATGAAAAATATTTTCTGAGATTAAAAGAGATGAAAAAGGAAGTGGTCCAGTGTTGCTAACTGGAATAATTGAAGAGTTGAGGTTAAAGGGAGCTAAACATCTTAGCTAGAAATTAGAATTTTAGGTGAACCAAGGAATTGAAACTCAGCAGTGAGCTGGTTTTGTGAGCTCATCATATTCTCTCCACTGAGATAAAAATCTTTATAGAAACAGTTTGAGCTGATGTCTCAGCTAGCATAAAAATTGCTCATCAAGTGAGAAATAAAATTTTAGTGGAAATTGGAAAGACAATTGTGTTGCAATGATATGCTCAGGAAGCCTATGCTTGTACAGAAAACTGATTTGGGTGAAATTCGGAAATTTTCATAATTAAGAACTTAAGGATTTCTGAAGAACCAGATACTCATCCAGCAAATGGATTATCAGAACAACTTTGTATCTGTCTATTGTTACCTACTGTATGGGTGTTTCTGTTATTTTTGCACATATGGGTTAATAGAAACTTTTATATATCATTTAAAATACCATCTGTATATGTACAAACATATATGCACATATAATCCATCTATTTAATCATGTTTTTAAGCAAGGGTGATGTGTGTATTAACATTGTGCTATAAGGAAGGATATAAAACTTAGTCACTTCACCATGAAAAACACTTATGGAGTAAGGGCAGGCCTGGCTCAGAATTGAAAAAAGCCCTTAGAGTGCCTCTCTTACTCACTTCCTGCTTACTGTACACTTCCTTGTTAAGTAATTTGATAGGTAAGAGAAGTCAGTCCATCCTACTTTCTTCTTGATATGGTTTTCTTTCCAATACTTTTAAAAATAATCCTTGATTATTGACCTCACAATGATCACAGGGCAGCTTTTCAACCAAGTACAGAGAGTTTATACAGGAGTGGAGATAGTAGCACTCTGTGTCCTCTTATAGTTCCTAGTGATGCAAGAACTGACAGAAGCCATGTAGGAAAGACTGTGGCAAGCAACTGAGTTCCCCGGAGATGGCCACCATTTTGCATGGCTGCAGTGGGCACACTCTGGAGAGGCTTAGCCCCAGAGCCTTTGTGCCAGGATTGCTTTGCATTGCTGATATGCATTTCGGCACTATTGCATAGCCCAAAAGTTCCGGGGCATCGGCCCACCCTATTGGGCACATTTCCTGCAGATCAGCATGAAGGTGAACTTTCATGAATTAATGTTCTTTAGATGAATTAATGATTTATAGCATTCCTGACTTGATTCAAATAATTTTAAGAAGAAGGTTTAATGACAAAATTTAGTTTTAAGTTTTGGTTGTTTTGCCAAAAAGAGGTAATACAGTAATAAAATTAGAATCAAACATAGAATGTAACCCCCCCCACCTCATAAAATAATAAATGAAGGCTACACAATAAGGAGCACAAAGAGCTTTCATAAATTACACTAAGAAGAGACAAGGCTTGGGACAGATTTGTGATCCAGGGAAAGCATTCACCCTAAGTCAGGTCCAAGGATGAAGCCACAGGTGTACGCTATGATAAAGCAAGGCCATGTGAAGGTGTGGGTTTGAACTTATAATGAGCTGACAGAGTGAAACATTGCTTTGAACTTAATGTCAACATCCTTCTGAAACTCCCCCTCTGTGCAACATTTTATTTATGAGGTAATTTTATAAAGAACTTCTTTCTAAGAAAATATAAGAAAGGCCGAGAGAAAACATGAAGTATGGCTGTTAGGTCTTTGCTTCACTCACCAAATGTATATATGCCTGTCAGTCTATATGTATGTACATACATTATGTACATTCATATATATGCAGGTATATGTGTGTATATATAAATGTGCATGTGCACTTGTGAGATTAATGTAACAGATGTGTTACATCACAGTGTGTGTGTGTGTATGTGCGTGTGTGTGTCCATGTGCATGCCTGACTTTCTTCCTTTTCTCTTCGGCTCATGAAGATTTAATAAACTCTGAGCTTCTCACCTGGCTGTGGAGGAGCCCTTGAGCCAAAGTGAAAAGATCCCAAGTAACTAAGTCCTTTTTCTTAATCCCCTGCTGCTATCAGCAGAAATTAAATTCTCAGAAGCCATTAGCTTCTGGCCCCAGAGAAAGAGTTAAATTGCTGGAAGCCAGCAACTTTTGGCCCCAAAATAGCAATCAAGGCTTAAATTGCCAGAAGCCAACAACTTTTGGGCCACAAAATAGCAGGAAAGAGTTAACTTGCCAAAAGTCAGCTGGCTTTGGCCCCACAGCCACCGAGACCATACCCCTTCAGTGCCTACCTTGGTTTACTCTGTGATATGAAGGCCAGCTTTGGACAAAGAACGATATGAAGGGTCCTTCCATACTGCTGAATGTACTTTGCATGCAGAGGGGAACCCTCATGGCTGTGGATGGTTAAGTGGCCTAAGTGGTAACCTCAGTGCCGAGACTTCGCTTCTATCTTTCATGGGCTCTGAATACAACCTCACTGCCCTTCTTCATCCCATTCTTCAGCACCTTTCCTACACTAATATGGCAGATACATTGTGGGCACAGTTATTAAAGGGTCTTTTCTATATTAATGTGTTCATTAGTACAGCCCCTCTAGGAGGTAAATGCTATTATTATCTTCATCTTATAAATGAAGAAGAGTCGCAAAGACTGTACAGTAGTTATTCAGAATCACAGCTAGTAAATCGCAGAGCCTGAATTCTAAACCACCACAGGGCTTGGTCTGGAGTCTTCCCCAATTGCTAAACACATTGCGTTTCACACCAAAGGAAACTAGATGGAGAAGAGATGGTAAGGACTGTGCCTCAGCTATTAGCCTCCCCGAGCTGTGTGTGATAGGAGACTGGACGAGGCTTTCTTCTTGACAGCTTTCTATTTCTATCCTTCCCTATCTCTAGAAAGGAAAAACACCACTAAAACTACTAGATCCCATCTCAGTGGAAACTAGAGTTCTCAAGCCATGTTGAATCTGCTCAGGTTGTGGTCCAAGGTCAAGGTCTATTGGCTATAGTGAGTTAACAGAGGTGGAAATAGGGTCCTCAAAGAAAGATACATGGGTTCTTCCAGAAATGAGTCTCTCAGTATGAAGCCAGGAGAGAGGGGATTGCTTCCTGGTGAGCAGAAACAAGGAACTCTGGCTACGCTATTATCAGTTTTAATGTCTCTATCCATCCGAGGGTCACAGGTATAGAACACGAGAGACAGTGTTGAGAAATCTGGGCCTCCTGTCAGACCTTGTCTTTCCTGAAGGCCATCATAAGAGTGAGTGTTCTCTCCTTTTGTTACATTTGGTTGGTTGGTTGATCGGTGAGTTGTATCCATGCATTGCCACAGTATACACGTGGAGCACAAAGTCACCACCACCACCATATTATGTACTGTCTTGCAGGAACCAGGCAGGGCAAGTATCTCCTGAATTGTATCTGGAACCAGGAAGGGAAAGCTCGGCTGGCTGGTGTCTGCACTACCAGTACATTTCACATCTAATGGACAGGTTCACCCTAGAAGATATATTCCAAAAGAAGCAGACATCTTCTTTGTCTGGAGACACTGTGGGGAGAGCCACAGCCATTCCCAACCCAGTCTAGCCCGCCACACATGATCTGTCAGACAGCCGTGTTATGGATGCCAGAGACCGTGTTTCAATTACTCCTTTCACTTCATGCCACCACACCACAGTCTGAGGATCTGTGAAGAACTCGGAAGCTCACTCTTCTTCCATTGCCGTTTTCAGTGGCATTTGAAGACAGGCAACTAGATGGAATTATCTGTATAGTTTAGTTTTCAAATTACCAGAGAACTTTAAAGGGTAAAATAGACTTGGAAAATATACTTTTGAGGGGAAAAGGGAAATTCTATATGAGCTGAAAACATCCGTGACTGAGGTGAAGGCAAGCTGTTGTTGGAAGGCAGCAGGAGGGTGCTGGAAAGAATGTGCCACCTCCCAGCCACGAGGAGAAGAGTTGTGTGGAAGCTTAGTGGTTGCTTCTTAATACTGGGGAACAAACTGTCAATATATTGTGATGAGATTATATAAAGTTAAATCATCTTATTTTCCCTTTTAATTCTTTTTTTTTTTTTGATGGATTCCTAAATACTCCCAAAACACAATTTCTTACTGAGCTTTCTAAGGTAGGACCTAGGAAACAAGGAAATATCCACTGTTGTCTCTCCTCAGGGCAAGTGTTATTAAAATTATGATGTGTTTCCAATTTACCAAAGTCACGTATGAAGATGTGCATTGTGGACATTTGAAATAGCTCTTTTCAGTTGGAAACTGCAGGGTACCATATACATAAAAACGGGTATGCGATGGTATGCTGCTCTTCATGGGAACTGGACAGTGAAGAAAATGATCACTGTACGCTGGCTTTCACAAATAGTGTTAAAAGAAAACAGACATAAGGCTGTATTATTTCAGTGACATAAGATACATACAGCAAAATGTTTTTGCAGTATCATGAGACTAGAAAATAGTCATCCCAGAGGAAGGATGGCTGGGGGAGGAGGAAGAAGGGGGGCTTCTGGTGAGTTTCTGTTTTGGGGATACGTGCTGTTAGCATGGGTGTTTTTGGCATATAAGACTATGTGCTTGACTAGAGCATTTTCTCATGTACATTTTTCTTCTGTTAAAAAAGTAAAAGACAGCAATTTAGAGCACTGACTGCTTTTTCAGATGTCCTGAGTTCAATTCCCAGCAACAACATGGTGGCTCAAACCATCCTTAACGAGATCTGACTCCCTCTTCTGGAGTATCTGAAGACAGCTACAGTGTACTGCTATACATTAAATAAATAAATAATTTTATTTTAAAATATTAAAGACAACATATTTATGCTTAAGTCATCAACATGATATGACAAAAAAGTAGATGATTCAGAAAAGAATATAAGAACTTTTCCCATCTTGACTAATAGAGCTTGTATCTAAATAAACGATTATTCTAGTCTTTCCAGTTTCAATAGAAATTAGTTTTATTGTAAACAGTAAAGCAGGTTCCATCATTTGTATCTTCAAACAGGTCATTCAGTTGTTGCACTTTGCCTAAAGGGAAAGAAAATCATAACGGCTTTGTTGGAGACAGGTCACAACTTTTGTCCTTGTTTAAGAGAGCCAGGACTTCAGAGCTAGAGAATTCTATCTATTACCTGGGAAGCAGGAAGACAGGAAGTCATTGTGACAGTGACATGAAAGGCAAGTTCTGCAGCATCCCTGCCTCTTCCCCATCTCTGCCTCTCTGATCCTGGAATTTTTTGGCTGGGATTATCCAGGATTCTAGATGTTGTTTGTTTGTTTTGTTTGTTGTTGTGCCTTCCACTACCTACTTATTGCTCTCTAGATACGCAATTCTGTGCAGCCCTTTTTTTTTTTTTTTTATTTTTGATGTCCTGGTGGTTTGTGTTCTCTGCTAGAATAAAGGGCTATCTGGCAAGTTTCCCTGATGCTCATCTGTGCAGAAGCCTTACTGAGGCACATCCAAACTTTTGACATTAGGACACGCTGTCATAATGTAAGTTCCGGTTCCTACCAACAGATTCTATTATATTTTTACATTTTAAGTAAGGTTATGGTTTTGTGTTAGGTTGCATTGATGTTTTCCTTGGGGCACCTATGGCCCATGGACTAAAGGCCACAACAACCAAGTGTTAGATGGCCTCCTTATCTTTTCAGTAAGAAGGAGACACGGGTTGGGGTGAATATGGCACATGGCAGATGTTGCACACCATGAGAGGAAGGCAACAGAAGATTTCATTATCTGGTTGAGAAGACATCAGTTACCTTGAAGAAAATTGCATCCTATACAGGGAAATGGTCAGAAGTCAGGGATTGAGCTGAGGGATTCCTTGAGTGCAGCCATAGAGAATGTTTTCCCAGAGGCTGAAGAAATGTTCCATAATTACAGTAGCCTTGCTTCTCCTGACTTGCTGAGATAAGTAACACATTTAGTTTAAGCCCCTGGAGCTATCCCCAAACTCTTCAACCTCTGTTCCACAGTTTCACGTCTGCGTCTGCTTCTCTCTTCTCAGAGCGCAGTATTCTCCAATGACACAAACTGGGAGGCACCACCCGGATAAGCACACTGATTACTAGCAAGGAAACTGGCATCAAGAGCTTTGCACTCCGATGGGAGACAAAAGAATGACTCCATGGATCCCTTTGTCTCACCTGCTAACACTGGAGGCACACTCTCCCTAGAAACCTACTGGCCACCCTGACCTGGAAAGTGCGTGAGCCATCTTCACCTTCCCTCCTGCCCTGCACTCCCAATTCTCCAGCACTCTCCCAGCCTAGTAGTAGCAGACCACCTTCTGGGGCCTCTTCTTCCTCCCTGCTCCCATTCACAAGGAGCTCCACAGATCCTATCTAACAGCCTTCCTTCTTTTCAAGTCCATGTGTCTCAGCTGCCAGCACCCTGAGGCACCGTCTACTGGCAACATGCTGGCCATGCTAGCTGGGAAATCGGGTAGGCGATCTTACTTGTTGCTCCCATTTTTATTTCTCTGCTCTTGTCCACAGCCCTTCAAGGGGCCTGTCTTCCCCCTCTGCCTCCATTCCCTGGAGACTCTGCAGATTTTTTTAGCTGCAATCTCTTCCTTCCCGTGGCCTTCTCAGCCACCCTCTGCCCTTCTTCATGTCAACTCTCAATACCCATAAACACATTCTACTTGGAACCCCAGTGTCCACTCCTGGCAGGCCTTAGAAGTCCTACCTGCCAGGTAACCCACAACCACTACACTCTCTGACAGAAATCGAGGAATGGAAAATCCACTGAAGAAAGACAAAACTAGATATCAGTATCTACCATTCAAAATCTACCACTATAGAAACACAATAACAGCTAGAACAAAATGTCTCCCCCAGAACCCAGAAACCATACTGTAGTAGTCCCTGAGAAGTGCAATATAGTTGAAGCACACGACAAGGACTTCAAAATAGCTATTATGACATCAGGCACTGGTAGCACATGCGCTCCTTTTATCTCAACACTTGAGAGGCAGAGGCAGGCAAACTCTGAGATGGAGGACAGCCTCCTCTACAGATCAAGTTCCATGGCTGCCATACAGAGAAATCTGATCTTGAAAAACAAAGTAACTATTATGAATGTGATCAAGGACCTTAAAGAAGATATGATTAAATCCATAAATAAAATCTATGAAAACACAAACAATGGAATTAAATAAAGACTATAGTTCAAGATATGGAAGTAAATATCAAATCATTAAAGAAAACTGGAAATGGAAAATTTAGGAAGACAAACAAAAGCCTTAGAGGTAAACCTCACCAACAGAACACATGAAATGGAAGAAAGAATCTTAGGCACAGAAGACAAGATAGATGAAATGAATACCTCAGCCAAAGAAAATATTAGATAAAAAAAAACTTTAGAAAATCAAGGACACTATGAATAGATCAAATCTATGATCTATTAGGATATATTCTCTAATAGGAATAGAGAAAAGAGAAGAAAGGTAAGGCACAGGAAATATTTTCAACAAATAATAGAAGAAAAATTTCTAACCTAAGTACAGAAATACCTATAAAGGTATAAGGAATATTAAGGAACATACCGAACACCAAATAAATTGAAAAGGAAGGGAAAAAGCCCCTTTAGCGTGCACTAATCAAACACTACGTGAAACAAAAGGGAATATTAAAGTAGCAAGGGGACAAGCAATATATAAAGGCAGACCTATCAGAAAAACACCTTAATTCTCAATGGAGACTTTAAAAATCACAGGGCCTAAACAGATGTTCTACAAGTTCTAACAGACCACATATGCCAATCAGACTAGTATACCCAACAAATAGATGTAGAAAGAAAGTCATTCCAAGAGGGAAAAAAAACCCACATTTAAGCAGTGTCTATCTATAAACCTAGCTCTACAGAAAGTGCTAGATAGAAAACTTTATCCTGGAGAGAATAACCACACCCAAGAAACACAAGGAATAAATAATCTCAGATCATAAAATCAAAGGGGTGTAAAACCCTACAACAGAATAATAAAACAACAGGAATCAACAAACACTGCTCACTGATAACTCTCAACATCAGTGGTCTCAAGTCCCCAGTAAAAAGACACAGACAGACAGATTGATTGGATTAAAAACAAACAAACAAACAAACAAACAAACAGAGAGACAGACAAACCAGGATCCGTCCTTCTATGCACCCAAGAAATACACCTTTCATTAAGGATACACATTACCTTAGATAAAAGGATTTAAAAAAAAAAAAAAAGATATTACAAGCAAATGTATCCAAGAAGCAAGCCAGTGTAAGCATTTGTTTTAATATCTGACAAAATGGGCTTCAAAGACAACTAAACAGAAGAGATAGGAAAGAATACTTCATACTCATCAAAGAAAAGATCACCCATGAGGATATTGCAATTCTAAACAACTGTGCACCAAACACAAGGGCACCCAAGTTCATGAAAGAAATGCTACCACAGATAAACTCACATATTGACCTACACACAGTGGTAGTATGTGATTTCAATACCTCACAAATAAGTCATTCAGAAAAAAACTAAAACAGAAACCCTGGAACTAAATGATGATTCAATCCAAATGGACCTAACAGATATTTACAGAATATTTCACCCAAACACAAAAAAACATGCCTTCTCAGCATCCCACAGAGCTTTCTCTAAAATGAACCACCTACTTGGACACAAAACAAGTCTAAACAGATACAAGGAAGTTGAAATGACACTCTGAATCCTATCTGACCATCATGAATTAAAGCTGGTTATCAACAAGCCCAGAAACAATAGAAAGCTTACAGACTCCTAGGAACTGAACAATTCAATACTCAATGGTAAATAGTTCAAGACAGATGTTAAGAAAGAGATCAAACACTTCCTAGAATTGAATGAAAAATTAATATAAAATATACCCAAAATTATGAGATAAAATGAAGGGAATTCTAAGAGGTGAGTTCACAACATTTTGTGCCTACATTTAAAAAAATGGAGAGATTTCATATTAGTAACTTAACAGCACACCCGAAAGAGTTAGAAGAGAAGAAATAACATTCAAAAGGAGTAGATGCCAAGAAATAATCAAACTTGAGGCTGAAATCAATAAAATAGAAACAGCAGTAGCTGGATATAAAATTAACTCAAACAAATCAGTGGCCTTCCTCTACACGAAGGACAGATGGGAAGAGAAAGAAATTAGGGAAACAACACCCTTCACAATAGTCACAAATAATATAAAATGCCTTGATGTGACTCTAAGGAAGTGAAAGATCTGTATG
>NC_034593.1:15362682-15384887 GCF_900095145.1 Mus pahari | reverse complement strand
CCTAATCAGCCATCATTGGGAAGAGAGGCCCCTTGGTCTTGTAAACTTTATATGACCCAGCACAGGGGAAGGCCAGGGCCAAGTAGTGGGAGTGGGTGGATAGGGGAGCAGGGGCGGGGGTGTGTATAGGTAACTTTCGGGATAGCATTTGAAATGTAAATAAAGAAAATTTAAAATAAAATAAAAAAATTAAAAGAAACAATAAAAACAATAAAAAGAACTAATGAAATAAAGTTGGTTTAAAAAAAGAAAGAAAGAAAATCGGAAAGTTGACAAACTCTTAGTCAAATTAACTAAGAAGCAGAGAGAAGATTCAAATTAAGAAAATTAGAGATGAACACGGGATATAGCAACAGACACTAAGAAAATTCAGGTAACCAGAAGGCCAGACTTTATATACTGTACTCCTACAAACAGTTGCAAACCTGCCTAACAGTTTCTCTTAGCAATAGGACTGAACTGGAGCCCAATTCTATATTTCCCAACCCTCCAGGATCCTTTTTCCAGGGCCACTTGGATGGCTCCCTTCCTGCAAGGTCATCAAAAGCCAGTATGACTTCTTTCCTAAGAGGCATTGTCTTGGGGGGGGGGGACTATTTACATTACAATAAGGAAGAAATAAAATGAGTATTTGCTATCTACTCTCCAGGAATTAGGATGTTTGGATCCATTGTGTGTGACTAGGACTTGAACACATACAGATATCAAGGAGCTGGATCTAATCAATGTCTGAGGGTGGGGGTAACTGTGTGTGTGCTTCAGGTACATCTGCTGGCTTTTCACAGACTTTAAATGTTATGAAACAGTAACATTCATGCAAAACCCACCTCTTATGGCACTGTTGATCCACAGGAGTCTTGCCATGTCTTCTAAACTGTAGACACTCAGAGCCACACTGATTACATCTAGCAATGGTGGGGATGCAGGCAGTCACAGACAATCAATGGACAGCCCAACAGTGCAGACACAGTGAAGTCAGTTGGTGATGTATAAAGTCCTACACTTCTCCCATGACCAGCTGTTGAGGGGCCAAACCTGGGAACTCTGGGAACTTCAAAAGGATGGATGACCTCAGACATCTAACGTGTTCTGATTGCTTACACACACTCTCATTGTCCACATCCTATTCCCTTCAGTTATTCACTATTCAAATGTGCTTCAGATTAGGTAAGCAGATAATGACTTTTTATTACATCCTTCCTCAAGACCAAACAACTGGAGGAAGCGTCTCGGTTGTGCTCAAGCTATGCTTGCGTGCTGTACTTCTTTCTTCAGATTCTAAAATTGCTGCTCAGAGAAGCTAAATTGTGTCCTGAAAAACATAGCCAAGCATAGTCAGGACTCAATGCTAAGTCATGTGGTGTGAGATTCTGAGTAACAGCCAACATGTCTGTTTATGCTGATAATGCACATTGAAATTGATGGAATAGCTTCAAACCTTTTCATGAAAATTAAATTTGCTTCAGCCAATTGAAGGACTTCCCAACAATTTAACATCTGCTTGACTTAGATAAATTGCACTTTACTATTAGTTCATTCTATCTTTCTTTCAGGTATGAGTGTATTATCTTCAGAGTACCCAGTACCCAGAGTACCAGCATATATAATTCTGGGGATGCTCAAAGACTGCTTCCATGTCCCCTAGATGCATTCTGGCTGCCATGTGGTTCTTCCTGCTCTGCTGTTCACAACTCCTTGAATCACCTCTCGGCACTCCACCTCATGAGAGCTTTATTGACCTGGTCATATAACGTGGTCACAGCTCTTTTTTGTTTGTTTAATTTGACTTCATTTTAAAGCATGGACACAATGCCTTCCTTTTATTCACGAATGCTTATTAATATAACAGCATGATGCAGTGGCATTTCATGAGCTTTGCTATGGAGAAAAGGGAGAGCTAAAACAACATATCGGATATCAATGGTTCTGGAGTCCTGCCCTGTAATCCTTCTCCACTTACCTCTTTAGTCCCTCTCCTGCCAACAGAGCAACAGCTGTCTTTCCTTTACAAGTATATGCCATGTTTTTCTTCACAAAGTGGATATTCAAAATAAAGGAAAATGATTGTCAAAACAATGGACAATTTGATAGCTGGCTTTGTAATTATTGTACCTTACACTATGAAAAGATGATAGAACGCCATTGTTAGAGTCATGGACATTCTCCACTTGAAGCATCTACAGTCAGGATACTCTTTCTATTCAGGTTCCCAGCAGAGTGAATAAGTAGGCACTTCTATATATGCATGACTGAAAAAGACTCACCAAATCAACAGCCAAGAATAAAGAACCTCCCCTCAAGAGTGTATTCTAAATTCTACTCAAGGAGCAGATGCTTCCAACAACTCTCGAAAATAATCCGTTTTTTTTTTTTCTCCCAACCTAAGATATACAAGAGTGATACGCAGTTTCATCTCTGAACAGCAGGGAAGTGTCAGAATCTATCTAAAACATCATTTATTTTCCCCCAATACATTTCCTTTACAATTTAGTTAGGCAGTATTTGATGGCCTCACTTTTAACAATTTATTTGTTTTTCTTTTATGTCTATAATTGATTTGTCTGCATACATGAATATACATCCTATTTTGTGCCTAGTGTCCCCAGAGGTCAAAGAGGACATTGGACCCCTTGGAGTTGGAGACAGTTGTAAGTATCCAGTGGGTACACGGAATGAAACTTGGGTATGCTGGAAGAA
Source organism: Mus pahari (assembly GCF_900095145.1). NCBI lineage: Eukaryota > Metazoa > Chordata > Mammalia > Rodentia > Muridae > Mus > Mus pahari. The sequence goes on along the minus strand of NC_034593.1, from coordinate 15,382,190 downwards.
CAGCCAGTGCTCTTGACTGCTGCACCGTCTCTCCAGCTTCTTCCCTTATAGTTTTAATTACCCTTGTTTGTTTAATATCTCTGTGTGTGTACATGTGTGTGTGTGCACATATGGAAGTCAGAGGACAGTTGTACATAATTTGTTGAGATTATAATCTAATTACATGATTACCCTCTTTTCTTTCCTCTTTCCATTTGCCCCTTCTGCTCTCATTCAAATTCATGGCCTCTTTTTCTTTAGTTGTTGCTGTTGTGGTGGTGGTGGTGGTGGTGGTGGTGGTGGTGGTGGTGGTGGTGGTGGTGGTGTGTATTCTTAAATACATAAATACAATCTGCTTAGTCCATATAAAACACATGTGTATATGTTTTCAAGACTGATTATTTTGAATTGGATAACCAATAGTTGTCCTTTTCCCTGGGGAAGGCTATTTCTCCTGAGCTTGGCATTCCATAGTTACCTGTAGCTCATTGTTTAGGGCTGAGGCCTTCTAAGCTTTTCCCCAGTCCATGTTAGTCTATTTATTGGTGTTGTTCTTGTTCAGCTCATGCTTAGACAGCCACGTTGGTGAGACTTCGTGGACAGGGCTTCTCTGGCATTTCTAGGAGACACAATCTCCCAGTAATCTTCCTGATCCTCTGGCTCGCACAATCTGCCCCTGCCTCTTCTGCTTGACCCCTGAACATTAAGTGCAGGAGTTGTGTTGTAGATGTATCTGTTTGAACTGGGCTCCATGGCTCTGTGCTTTGATTGCCTGTGGCTTTTTTAAGTTCTCTCCATCTGTTGCAAAGAGAAGTTTCCCTGATGAGAAGTGATAACTACACATACTTGTGTATATAATGACAAGTGCTATGAATATAGTTTAGGGGTTGTGCTAGTTTAGTAAGTGGCAGCTGTAAGTTCTTCTCCAAGACACATGACTTCTGTGGCCTTGAGGAGTTGGCTGGGATGCTAGTACCATGCATGACTTTTTTTTCTTGTTGACCAGGTCCTATATCCAATTACAGAGCTGTTGGTTAGTGACAAATTATGCATGACACTACTACACTCTTAGGGTTGTTTTGCCTTGCTGATTGTTATGGTCCAGAGACACATAGACAATAGTCCTACCCAGGGAGGACTGTGGGTTGCTTCTTAATTTGGAAGCTTCAATGTCACTTTCTGGTTTTAAGAAACCTAGTCCTTCGGAAGGATGCTTTTAGATCAGATCCAGCTTGGATCAGAAAATGCCTTTGGGGAATCAATTCTCTCCTTCCACCATGTTGGAAGTTGAACTCAGGTAGTCAGGCTTGGCTGCAAGTGTCTTTGCCTGCAGAATCATTTGCCCCTATATTGATATACTAGTTCCTATATGCTTATACAAATATCAATATTTTACAGCCCCAATTACAGTGCATGACTGCTTTCCCTTCATGAAATATTAATATGCAATACAATACCCTAGGGCAAAGAGCACTGCACTCATCCTTCTACTGCACATAGTAAGTACTCACTGCTGCTGCTGCTGCTGAGTTATTTAGGAAAAGAACAAGACTATTCTCCTCAGTGAGCATTTGTTTTCCAGGCTCCATCCCAACATACTTGCAACTCAAAGGTGTGATTCAAAAAAAAAAAAAAAAAACAAAAACAAGCAGAGGATGAATCAAATTCAATGCTTCATAAAAACACTTTTTTTGTAAAGGTAGAAAGAAAACCAATTAACTACCTTCCCAGGATGGAGCTAACATCTACCCTAGATGTTCTTGAAGCAATGAAAAGTGTGTCATAACTGGAGAGACCTCTCAGAAAATAAATAAGCTCCACGTCTCCTAAGGAAGCCATGAGCACAGAGGGGAATGACGAAGGAGATCATTATCATCCTGGTATTTTTAGAAGTTCTTTGGCGACAGGTTGGGCTTCTGAGAATCGGAAAATGATAAAAATAATCTTGTTATTCCACAAAGGAGGCTCTAAATATATCAGGCCAATTTTGAGCACTGGCTGAGAATGTTGAGAAAATATTTTTAAGTGTTGGTGACATGATAGGCTTCGGGGGCAGCCCTGCTGTATAAGAGATTTGTGTTGAGGGGATGAGAAATGTTTTCAATGTGGGTGTCACACACAAGCAGCACAAAGTGGTTTCTGGGTTTTGTTTCCCAAATTTTCAAGATAAGAGTCCATATGGAAGAATTTTGTGAGATATTGATAGCTTAAAAGTTGCCATTTAAGCCTTTAGTTTTGCCTAATATGGTCTTTCACTCTCCTGCATGGTGACCATACTATGCAGATCTGAAGGACCCTGTTCTTAACTCCACTATAGACCACAGGATTCTAAAGGACTCTCCTATAGCTTCCATCAGTAGCTATTATAATATGGAACCCACATTTCTGTGGGACTCAGGCTTTGGGTTTCAGGTAGAAATAACTGTCTGTTTATTTAAGAAGTTTGCCTCTGTATATATTCAGCTACAAAAGTCTCTTAATTATTTAAGATTAGTCATAAGTTAACTAGGACAAAAATGATGTTATAGTTTATTGTATATATATTTAAGGAATTTGGGATAAGTTTATGGATCTAATTATGGAAAGGAGAATGAGGAGAAAGCCCGTGACTGACCGTTTGCTTCTCATTCAAAACACAAGTCAAAGTGAAACACATTCTTGGAGATTTATGGTAGTTGATCTTTTCTTAATACTTATTTTGCTGGTTATTTATTTATTGTCTTCTCTGCCTGAATTTGAGTCTTTAAAGTATTCTGATTATGTCTCATTTATTTTAAAATATAAATTAAGAATATAAATTCACATATCAAAGAGACTTTATGTACTTTTGGGGAGAGGGTCTGAGGAGTGGTTTCTAGCAATATTGACTTTATTTCACTGGATAGTATAATTGTGATAAGTGAGCCTTACTGAAACCAGTGAGACTTGACTATAAAACTGAAGCAATAATAAAATATAAAATTGAAAGATAGGAAAGGAGCTAAGAAAAAACATCCCAGATTTACACAGTAGAACAACAGGACTATAGCCTGCCATGTAGACCTCACTTGTGTGAAAGGCATGGAGATTTGAGGATTCTAGTTCACTTGTCCCAAAATAGGCATGGCATCAGTTTACCTGCCACAGGGTCCACACAGTGCTTCCCCTGTCTACTGTATAGACACTATCATCAAAGCTTCTTGTAAACTACTAGTGTAATACAGAAGGAAAAATGAGTCAACGCATAGCAAATGGTGCTGTCCACTCAACTTATTTCCTAAGTGTGACTTGGAGAAGAAGAGGGAGGAAAAGGAGACCTAAAGGGATAATTCTATTCTCTCTCAACTAGAGGAAAGGCCATGGAGCCTATGCCTGGATAGATAACATGGAGGAGGGAACCTGGGGACACTTAAAATGGAAGAAAGAAGAAGATTGGGACCAAAAAGGTCAAAAGAAGGTTTTGTGAGGTTGCAATGTCGTTTGGCAGAGTCACTTCCAATAGGCAATATTTTCATCAGGAATCTGCATGCTTTTTCCAGTGTCCTGTGGAGTTTCTACAAGTCAAGAGTTTTATTGTTGGGAAACATTTTTGTTAAAAGTTCTTCAGCCCTATGCACCAAAACAGAATTCATTGTAGGTAGCCTGTGTGGGACAGCACTTTTTGGAAAGACAGATGTCTTTTTCTCAGGCAGGCCTGAGTGGCATCCCATCGAGAACACTACTTGAGTTTTCCACACCCCAAAAGCCATTTTACTGGAAGTGTTCCCCTCCCTATAGTAAGAGAGGGAAATGCAAGAGTAACTCACCATGATGTGGACTTGCAAAAGATGTCCAGAAAGAAGACAAACACTGCTGTAGGGCTGTAAATAAAAGGTTCCTGTTCTCCCAGTTGTTGTATATAAAGTCAGTGCTAATTGGCTGAGTAAGTCTTTGGGGTCTTTTAATGAAAGCCTTGCTAAGTTTTCTCAGACTACTGGTATTCATGAGCTCAAGTGAAGAAGACAGCCACCAGTTCCCAACCTCCATCAGATCCCTCAAAGTGCTAGCCTGTAACAGAGGGCAATGAATTTCCAGACATCTCAGCTCTTCAGAAGGATATCTTTCTCACTTTTTTATAGGTGTCCCCGCACCTTAGCTGAAGGGGAAAGGACTGAGTAAATCCATATGCTCCAATGCATTGTAGTAATCTGAAGCCCGTGTCATTCATCTGCATGATTCTGATGGTTGAAATAATTACTTAATGGATATGCCGAGAAGATAAAATAAGGTCAAGAGTGAAAACTTGACATTTATTAAAATAATGTTCAAAAGTTTCCCAGTGACATGAACTGATTGTTTCTAATTAGATAATAGCGTGGATAGATGCCAGACATTCTGGAGGACAAAGTTCCAGGGTTCCTGTAGAGCAAGGTGAGCTTCAGGAGACGTTTGTGTGGGTTTCAGACACGAAGGCAGCCTTCAAAAATCATCCTGCCCAGACCTAGTTTACAACTTTCTAAAACTTAGAATTTAATAAAGTAATACCAGTAGGAAATATGGGTTTAAAATAAAATATTACTAATAAAAAGCAAGTTTCTCACCCAATTGCCCCTCAAATCCAACAAAAGATGATGTCTTGATGAATTAAGCTTTATTTGTTATCTAGCATCTACCATTCAGTATTAACAAAAGCACTTAGTTCATTGCACCTATTGCCCTAGATCCTCCCAAAGCTGTCATCACTACATTTAGTGCCTTTGTGGGATAACTTCAAAATATATAAAACACTATTTTACAAGGCTACTAGCACTCTGTCCTTCTCTTAATACTTCAACCTATCCATCACTAAAGTGAACTCTTGAGTCCCTCTATGAGCCCAAAATCTCCCTTACATTTCCCTTTCCCCTATTTCTGTCATTTACCTCTGTGTTTTTAAAGTCAATGATGTAACCCTCTTCTGTATGACCTTAATTATTGAATGATTTATTTGTAAGTCACATAGAAAAGCTTAAAATTAACACCCAGTATATATCCAAGGTAGTTAAATACACGCAAGTTATGAGACGAATGGAAGACAATGCATTGTTTTTTTTTAATGGACTTTTGTTGTTTTTCCACACATTTATAACTGCCTACATTTTATTATAATTTTGCTATTGTCATTTGTTCCTTCCAATGGTTTAAAGCTGTGCTTACTATTTATTAAGAGATCCCTTTACCAGGAATTCTCCATTCTTTTTAAATCTACATTTGTTAACTTCTACATTTGTGCTGATTTTGTTACCCTTGGATTTGACTCTTAATTTTCTGTGTTAATTATCATGTTTTCTGAATGTTAAGAGTTCTTTCTCTGGAATTACGGGATGGACTTAGGTACATTGTTCATTTCCCATAAACAGGGCTGCTCCAATGTGCATGGAACCTTAGACAAGCTTTAAACAAATTATTTAATTAGAATAGTATTATAAGGTACCAGGCATATCCTAGTGTGATCATTTGTGGTCATGCACTTAAGAGAAGGAAGTTTGAGTATGATGAATTTGAGGCAATCAGGCTACATAGCAAAATTTTGTCTTGAAGAATAAATTATTTTTTTTAATTATAAGTATAAAAGCATTATATAACTCACAATCCCATATTAGGATACAGTATTCTGCTGAAAACATCTTAAAATGATGAAGAAAGATGAGATCATAATATTTATTATTTTGTGAGTATATAGAGATTCTTCATAGTGTCTGATCACAATCTTGATTGGTAACTACACAACTTTTGGAATAATTTTATACTCCTACCATAAAAGAAAAAAGATATATTTATGTGTCTGTATTGTTTTGTAGTACCACTTATTAGATTCTGCTTGTGACTCTAAATATCAGCATCCAGTGAGTTCTTCAGATGTTGTGGTTTTATTTCATTCATGATGGTCACACATGTAAGTCCTAGGCAGAGTTTGCAGGAAAATATAGGCAAAAATTTATGTTCTGATTATATCATATTTACCACTTAGAATTTTGCAACATGGAGCAACATGTGTTATAAACAATGCTTTCTTAATGGTATAGTTGCTATGTTTTCCCAGAGAAAAGTTCTTTTAATATTAACCAGACACTTCTCTTCCACTCACTGTCACCAGTAGAGAGGACTGTAAAGAGTAGCCATACTGGTACAAGCGATGTCTCAGAGTAGGAAGAGCTTTGGCTAATCTGGGAATATATGACATAAGCGTATTCATGGAGGCAGATAGGAGACATTAGAGGAAAGGCCTGTTGCAGAGGAAAGGTGTTGAGCACCTGGAAGAAAATAACACAGCTACCACAAAGACTGCCTATGTGGTAGCTGCCCTGGGGACTGGCTGAGGGCTCAAATGAATAAAGAAAGCTGGAAGAGAACTAACTGACTTAAGGGACCAAGTAAGGACAGGTGTAGACTTGTATATAACATATGTATTTGTGGCAGTTTAAGTGAGAATGTTACCATAGACTCAGATGTTCAGTCCCTATTTGGGAAAGATTAAGTGTGTCCTTGTAAGAGGAGGCATGCCACTTGGAGTGGGCTTTGAGAATTCAAAGCCTACCATCTCTCCATATATATATATCCATACACATACGTGTGTGTGTATGTGTGTGTGTGTGTGTGTGTGTGTGTGTGTGTATCCCTCTGAGTTGCAGATAAAATGTAACCTGTTAGCTACTGCCTCTGTGTCTTCCTGCCTACTGCCACCACAATCCCCACCATGATGATCATGCACTCACTCTCTGAAGCTGTAAGCAAGCCACAAATTAAATGTTTTAATGCTTTCTTTTATAAAACAAAACAAAACGTTTTACGTGCCCTTCTACCATGATGTGACACCCTCTGCTGCACTCATGAGAGGCCAAATCAACAGACTACCTATTCAGAATTTGAACCTCTAAAACTGTGAATGAAATAAATCTTTTATCTTACAGGTCATACTTCCTTGGGTATTGTGTGGTCGTTGTGCAGAGCTGGCTGACAGAGGGGGCTCACTGAAATTCAACATGCCAATGCCAGCCTGGCAGCTAGTCTCCGTAGCTCTGTGAAAGAAATATAGCACTCATCAGTAGGAACCCTACTGGAACCAGGGCTTGACCAAAGATCTAAAGATAACACTGTGGGGTGAGTCCTCAGTTCCTTGAGGATATCTGGTCAACCGTGATTATAGTAGGGGAGGGAGGGTAGATCTAGTCTAACTGATGGTGAGAATTCTAATGTTAGTCAGATTTCTTAATTTATATAATACTATTATAAATTTCTCTCTATTAATTATTCTCAATATCTTGTCTTTATTCCTGATTACTGGTATTTTATGATAAGTCTAAAGGTATGTACATGTGGATGTGTATACAGAAACTTAGTAGCTAATTGTTCTGAGTATTCAGCTGGCTTCTTAGTGTTGAGACTCATGTCCTTTAATTCTGAAAGAAGTCCCTTGTGATATTTCTGTGAAGATTTCTTTCTCCTTCTTGTTCCTTCTCTTCCAGTCTTGTTAATCAGATGTGAGGCTGCCTGGAATTTCTTGTATATCTTATTATCTTTCCCTTTCATATCTCACATCTCCTTTTCTTTTCTTTTCTTTAGCTTTCCTAAACCTATTTGAATTTTAAGGTCATAAGATTTTGTTGTTGTTTTATTTTATTTTATTTTATCTTCAATTTTACATTGTTTTCTTCTCAAACTCTAGTAAAATGGTCTTTGGTTTCCAAAACGGTAAGTTACAGATCAATCAAGAAAGACATTCATTGTTGATCTCTGACTTCTACATGTGTGGGCAAATGCACGCACTGTTCTCACAATCTTCATGAACATATAAACACATGCACACACTAACATAAGTGCACACACATGCATGAGCAAGCAGACTCACACCCACGGAGCGGCAGGAATCCAGCCCAGGAGAAGGGCAGTGGTTTTGAGGCCCTCTTGCCAATGAGGTTCCCAGCACCTGCAGTGAAGATGCTGAACCCATCCCCAGCAGTCAAGCCTTCCACTCCAGAGCCTGCTGGCCTTCTTCCATGTAGACATTGGTGAGGAGGGAACTGGCCAGATCATTTTAGAATTGTTTGCATACATTGCTCTCAAAACTGCAGACAATTTTTATGCATTGTATACAGGAGAAAAAAAAAAAAAAAGCACTGAATCCAGAACTGGGAAACCTCTCCATTTTAAATGACCTTTCTGCCAAATTATTAAGAAATTTATGACTCAGGGTGGAGGAAACATCTCAAATCAGAATGGGACAGATGGAGAAAGTATTTATGGTGAAACATTTGAAGATAAAAAATTTCATATTAAGCATTATCAGGAGGTTTTGCTGAGCATGGCAAGTGTAGACCCCAATGAAAATGGTTCTCAGTTCTTTATCACAACAGTTCTGACTCCTCATTTGGATGGGAAACATCTTGTGTTTGGTCAGGTAATTAAAGGACTAGGTGTGGCAAGGATGCTGGAAAATGTAGAAGTGAGGGGTGAAACCTGCCAAACCGTGTGTTATTGCAGAATGTGGAGGACGGAAAGAAGGGGATGACACACAAAGGTGGCTCTGATGACAGTCACACAGATCTCACTGAGGATGCAGATACACATTTAAAATATGGAGATAAAATTTTATTAATATCTAAAGACTTAGAAAACATTGGAAACATTTTTTTCAAGTCTCAGAACTGGGATGTGGCTATTAAGGAACTGCTAAGGTTTGAAGGGGCTTGGATAGTTCAGAGGTTGTTGTTAAGAAAGCAGATTCATTCAGCCTGCAGCCTTAGGCTGTGTGCTGAATGTTGGTGCCTGTAAATTGAAGGTGTCAGTGTCAGATTGGCATGGGGCAACTGACAGTTGTTTGGAGGCTCCTATCAACCACGAAAGCAGTATACCAAGAATCAAGGATGGCAAGGATTGAGGTGGCATGATCAAGGAGTGGCTGGTCCTAAGACAGCGCAGGAGCTAAAGCTATGCAGGCAGAACTGCTTAAGGTTAAACAAACGATAAAGGCACAGAAAGATAAAGAGAAGGCAGTGCATGCAAAAATGCCTGCTTAATAAGGGTTAAAATGTCCTTAAATATTGTACATTGCTTATATAAGGAAGGGATAATGTAAATTACTGTCTACATAAGCCCTGATGTGTTTCCCTTGATTATCTGTCATTGTTTACAAAGAAATGCTGATACAGGTTCTTTCTTAATAAAGATCTAGCCCAGTTACCTTCTAATCTAGTGTTCTTTCCAGTAACTCACCTCCTTCAGGGTGCTGCTGTTTCAGTGGACAGACTGCTATTCTCAGCAGAATTTCCTTTCTCTAGAACAAAGGCCACCTAAATACTGGGGTTGTTGTTGTGGTGGTTTTGTGTTTTAATTACCAATCCTAACAACTGTAGTTTGAGGAATGAATCCTTTCAGTAAATTTCTCAATTAAAATAAAAGACTCCAATATTAATAAGTAATATTTTAAAACTCAGACAGTTGGAGTGGATCACTAGACAAGTGATTCCACTTATTTATTCACTTTTTTATCTTTTTTCCCTAGGAGTGTGCATGCGTTCCTATGTATCTGCACAAACTTGTGTTTCTCTCTGTCTGTGTGCTGCTGATGGGGAATGTGACGCCTGAGCATCTCTGGGCTCAATGAATGAGTTTGCTTTAAAAGAAATAGATTGACCTGGAAAGTCTACACGGTGCTTCCTGGAAGCCTGCACACACACACACATCCAATGTTACTAACTTCCATCCTTTACATCAACAGAGCACTCAGAAGTGTCTTCTAACACCTCGACAACAGGGACTTGACCCAAGTACCCTTGGGCTGACAGCACTGGCAGCCTGATGCCAACTGCCCATCAAAACAAAAACAAAAAAACCAAAACAAAAAACCTCTCAAGAGGTTTTCAAAACATATAAGCATGTCAGCCTGGTGCAAGGAGCCAGGTTTTTGTTTTTGTTTTTTTGTAAGAAAACAGTCCATATTCGCTGTCTACATTTCAGATTCTCGGTCCTTTGCTTTCCTCCAAAACATTAAAACTAGGTTGACAAATCACACCGTCTGAAGCCACCTTTGCAGAGTCCACTGCCGGACCCTGGAGCCTGGAGTCTGCAGGCTACTTTTCTCTGACATCACCTGGCTGCCATTGTTTTGCTGATAAAGGACACTCCGGGGAGACTGGAAAGGCAGAAGAGTGAGATGGGCTTCGGTTTCCTGTTTGCTTGCTGTGGGTGTAGGCATGACTCAGTGACAATTCTGCATGCCAATCTCTCACTTCCTGCACCACCCCCAACCCCGAACTGCCCTCCGGGTTCTCGCAGAGGTTCAACCTCATCCTTTTGAGCTCATCTTCCTCGCTTCCAGGGCAGCAGCAGCTCCAGCCACTTGAGCAGGTTCCCTCCCTCCAGGACTCTCAGCTCCTGAGGGCCCTTTCTCTGAGCTGCAGGTTATCAGGATCAGGTGAGAGGTACTCAGAGGTGGAGCCCCTCCCCTTTGCTTCCTGGCCCCCAGGAAAGGAGTTATTTCTGCAACAACATTCACTGTACTTTCTCTATCCTTTCCTTTTTAGTTCTCCAAATCCTGTTTTCCCAACGCCTATATCAAAGTTTCCCTGTGAACTAACTTTTACCTTCTCTGTTCTCCAGACTGCGATAGTTCAGTCCCCAAACATTGGCTCGCTGCCAAACCCAGCGGCTGTCATCCTCTTTTTCTCATTGCACAGCCTTCCTCTGCCTCGCATTACATTTCTGACTGCTCGCCCATGGAGTCGGGACTCTGTTCTTTCTTGTTTCCGCAGCTATTCTCCAGCCACCCTTTAACTCGAGGCTTTTCCCAGCTTCAGTTGCTTCCTGAGAATTCTAGCTCTCAAAATTTCATTCTGGTCTTCAGAACTCACTCTTGTGACAGTGGTGAGAAGGACATCTCTATCACAATGTCCCTTTGGCTTTCCACTCTCAATAGCTTCCAAATAAATCTTATCTTCCTTGTTCACTGTTCCCTCCTGTGCTTACCATCTGCCTCACTGTCCAAGGTTAAAAAAAAAAAAAAAAAATGAGATCCCTTTGGCCATCTTGTCCTGCGCTACCAAGTTCTAACTCCTGTGTCCTACCCATGCCGTAGTTCATACAATGAGAATTACCGCTTATCAAAGGTCTTGGCTTGTTCCAAAGGTAGGTATCAACTCATTTAATCCTCACAGCAATAAGTAAAAGGAGCAGGCTGTCTTTTCTTTTATGGATAAACCAACATGCAGAGTGCTACTTGGCTTGCCTAGTTATATCCATAATGACTCCTAGCTGGGATGTGGATCTAGGGAGGCAGATCACAACCATTTGATTGACAGGTTCTCAAGCACCTTGGTTGCTTCTAGATCACCTGAATTCACTTGAAGATTTCTACAGAGTTGCGGTCCTTCAGTCCTCAGCCTAGAGCCTCCTGCACTCAGCACAAGGCGTGTTTGTTACCATCACCACTTGACCTGCCATCCGTCAAACCGGCCAGACTGATTGAGTATCCATTCTGAAGTCAGAATCAGCTATTCCCACTAAAAATCCTCACTGGCCAGGCCCGATGGAGTTGGCCTCTGATGACGGTTCATGCTTTACCTCCCAGGGTGTCTTCCTCTGAACTCCTTCACACCTTCATGTGCTGCGGGAAATTGCACTTCCTGAAACCCTGGCTGATTTCCCTTATTCTTGCATCTTCCAATCTGAGGCTGCTTCTCTGGAATAGCCCCCGTTCTAGTGCTTGTCTTTTCCTTGTTCTTGTCTCATCTTGGATATTAATCTTCTACTGCTCCAAAGAGATCTTTTTATACCCTTACCTGCCTCCTTCCCATGGCAGAGGTCTTCCTCTTTGTCCATACTTAGATCGCATGTCACAAATGACCTTTTTCCCACGTCTTCCTCCACGAGCAGAGGGCATCTCAAGAGATTCTTTTTCTTCTTTGTTTTTACCTCCAGCACAGGGACTAGAGCATGGTAAATATTTGGTTCCTAGTACTCTCTGTCTACTGGAGTCCAGCGGTCAGAGCCTGATGTAGGGTATTCTGTTGGGCACATGTGTAACAGCTGAAGAATACTTCCTAAAGACAATCAATCACATAGCAGAAAGAAAAAAATAGATCAACAAAGAGAAAAATAACAACAACAACAAAAACTTTGCAAAAAATGTTGTGACTTGCAACGCGGCTGCAAAGACCCTACCAAGAAGCAGAGGCAAGAAAGAGAAACCAGCCTTTCACCCAAGGCTGAGTACTAATCAGCTCCCTCCGTTTCGTCTTCTAAGATAAAAGAATCACACTGTGCAGGGTAATCATCTGGCTTCCTTGTGCACGCTTGTTCTTTACTTCGTTATGCATAGAATTTACAAGGTGCTTTCTGCTTCCCTTCCATTTCAAATCGTTGATTTGAAATTTTAGCGAAGGTACACACTAATTATCAGCTTTCTGTACAGAAAATATTAATTTAGAAACCAGCGTGAGGCACAAACAGCAACGTATTCCTAGGACAGAAGGAGGCATGGCAAACCTTTGGAAGGAGAGAGATGTGGATCAGGGAGATTGGAATCTGTTCTGAGGGTCTCTGTAAAGCGCATTTGTTAGTGGCTTGTAACCACTGCTCCTTCTGGTGGTTGCTGGACAGAATGAGATGCCCAGCATGGTTTATACAGAAGAGGAAGAGAATTCACATTAGAGAAGGAATGTGGGTGTGAGCAGCAGAATGATTAGCATTCTACCGCTAAGCCAGCTGCAGGAGTCTTCTCTTGTAGGGCGAGCACAAATGGTGTGGCATTTTTCATCGTCACACCTTGTGGTTAATGATGAGGAAAGAGACGTCCTGAAAGCCTGACACATCTACTGGGTCTGTTCCTTCTGAACCACGGGAGGGACTGCCCTTGGGAGGCCTGAGTGATAAGGAGAAGGGGAGATGAGAGAGTTCTAGCTCCTTCCACATACCTGCTGAAAGATGTGAACCAACTTTCCCATTCCCATCCTCTGCTTATTCATCTCTGCAATGTGGATAATAATTCCTACTTCCCAGCAGGGTTCAGGGATAAAGGATGAGAGGCACAAAAGCAAAGTTTCTGGAAGAAGCACAAACAAAGGAAGCTATTATTGTACTTTCCTTGGCCCAAAAGGAGGGAGCTGCAGTGCCCCAAATTTCTTAGCAGAAAGGTCTGGGTCTGGCTTTTGAGAAGCTCCTCAGCCTGGGAAAAATCCCTGTAGAGCATTCCTGATAGTGTTCTAAGGGATGCTAAGGTGAGTGCTTAGTATTTCATAAGACCCCAAACATTAATGCTCACCTATAGCTCATGTTGTTCACAGTCTTATTCTTGGCTCTTAGTCTAGTAGTCCTTTACCCAGGAAAGTTCTCCGTAACTTTCCATGCTGGAGAGAGGTGATGTGGAATGCAGGTTTCAGGTCCAGGTCACCCAGCGATGAAGAAACAAAGTCAGGTGTACAGTACACCAGTTGTCAAGTGACCTTTCAAAGGTCTACATCCCACTAGGGATGTTGGCAAAGCTATTTGAACAATTTTGTTCTTAAAATATTTAAGAAATGCGACTTATGACAACTTCCATAAAAATGTCATTTATTTTAGTGTGGTCATGGACTAGGTGGCTTAAACAATGAAAAAAAAAAAAAAAAAACTGATTTTTCACCTTCCTGGAGGACAGGAAATCCAAGATCAGGTTCTGGTAGATATACTGTCTGCTGTGGGCCGTCTTGCTATCTGATGACAAAGGGTTGGAAGGGAAGAGACCATCTTTTATGAGAGAGGGAGGTGCCTTTTATGAGAGTGCTAAGCTCACTCAAGGTGTCTTTATATTCACATTCTGCTTATCTCACAAAGGTCTCATCTTCAAATCTCATGGAATGAGACTTTGACCTAGAAATTCCAAGATCACACAAACCAAAAGTTTATTCCATGGTGCAATTCTTCAAAGGCTGAGACACACTTTACAGAAGAAATCTATGAAGTTATGTAATTATAGCTCTCCCTTCAAATATGAAAATCCCATCTTTGCAATTACTGTTGCTTCTGGAAGCGAAGGGAGCATCAGCCCGCGGCAGGGTTTTAGAGCTATTAAGAATTAAAGCACCAAGACAACAAGTTGGGAAATCTGGTGGAACTCGGGGACATCTCCATATTTAACTTCCTGTGACTATGACTATCGTGTCACTGCTGCTTGAGGCCATGAAGTCTTCCTCTATTATCCTAGAGATATCACTGCTCAGATTCCTCCTGAAATGTATGCACAAGAAGGAGAGCAAATGTGACAAGTCCTCACTCCAGATGTGAGCCTCCCCACAAGCCCCTTCCTAGTGCTCACTGGCTATCAGAAATATAGGGCCAACTAGAACTGATGTGGCCTTTCTGCCAAATACGACACAGTAAGCCTCCAAAAGCCAATACTCAGTAGGCATAAGCTCTGTATTAAGACTCCGTCTATGAAGGAGTGGGAAGCAAGTTCACAATCAAACTAAGAGGCAAAGGAGTGAATGTATGGTAGTATAATTGAAGCTTTTGTGATGGGAGCTAATATCCCATCTTCTACCTATCGATCAAAGAAACCTTGGAGAAGAAAAATAGCTTGTTGTAAAGTTCACAACAGTCATGAACACAGATCCAGGAAAAACATCTTTGAATACAGTTCCTGAATGGTGGCTACTCCATTGCTTATTGCCCCTTGGGTAACCAAATTCCCAGAAAACCACAACAGTGTTTTCTTGCTGTAGTCAGTTCTGTCTAGGTCACTTCCCCTGAGGGCCAGACCCGGAGACCTTGCATTGAGACCTTGCAGAACCCTCACCTGACAAGAAAGGCTCAGGCTCTCATCAGTGCACATCCTGCTGAAAGGTGACCCTTTCAAGGGCAAGAAATTCTGAGCACCCTAAAAAATACAGGGTCATCATACCCCAAGGTTCTCTTCTGGAGCAAAACATGCCATTTTCCGCCCAGAAATGGTAAAAATAACTAGCATGTCTAAGTGTTGGCTTAAACGCTAGGTGTCAAAGAAAGGAAACACAGCAAGATTCCAAGGAGTGCTGCTGGGGTTACTCTGTTCCCAGTTAGTATCAGGATAACAAGCTGTGTAGGCAAGTCAGCAATAAGAACTAGGACACTACAGAATAAAAATATAAAAACACTAAAAAATCCTCCAGTAAAATATATGTTCGAATTTGTTTTAACTCTGCCCCTTCCCTTTTTGAAAAGCTAGTAACATCCTTAGGAGCCTTATTTGAGAACCTTTGTTCAGAGCCTAGTAATGTTTATGAATATAAATGTCTATTCAGGATACTTGTCTGGTGGGCTTCCTCTTGTGGCCAACTATTGTGAGATGATTCGTTCCTGAAAATTGCCATTCTTGACAGAAAGCTCACATGCACCCTCCCACTGCCCTCCATCCATTATCTGAGACTAACACAGAAAATTTGATGTATTGTGATGTAAATAGAAAGGTCAGTCATGTCTATCGTGACCAGAGGAGTGAGGCTTGTCAGAAAACTGGACATGTTCCTTTCCTGATGTTCCGAGTCATCTCGCCAGGCACCGTTACTTCCTACCTTTGGGAAAAAGAGGCGATGATGTCCTTGCCATTTTCTGGGCAAAGAAGACAAGGCATCTACGGATGACTCCAGGATCTGAGAGAAGAATTAACTAGTGGGAAGTGAGGGAAGCCCTGTCCTCACAGCATGTCCACAGGTGAAGGGTCCTGGGGTCTCTGGATCCTTTCTTTGCTTTCTGCTGCTGCTGCTCCAATCACCATTAGGTATGTGGTATCTACTCTGTAGGTGAACAATTCTAATAAGCGTGTGTGTGTGTGTGTGTGTGTGTGTGTGTGTGTGTGTGTGTGAATCATTGCAGACTGCCCCTCCAGTCTTCTCTCTACACTGCATTTGGAATGCATTTACATTTATGGTCCCTCTTTGAGAACACTAAAATGGCAGTATTATCCTGGTGAGGTATAATCCCTAGTAAGACAGGAAATCGAAAAAGAACTCTATGTGTGTGAGAGAGCTTAACCATACTTCTGAAATAATATCAGAGAAAAAAAGAATGAATGTCTAAGGAAGCAAAATGGAGAAACTGATGTAAACTATTGCTCAGGGGCAATAGGATAGAGATTGTGGAGTAAGTCCAGGGGAAAAGGCTGTGTATGGCAGGCATGCAAAAGTGCTGAACTAAGGGCGAGACCAAGGGCAGATACTTGAAATTCTAGGTATGCAAGATTCAGACTCTCATTCTCTGGGAAGGCCAGGCATCCAGATGTCTGCCTACTATACCAAAACCAAACAGTACGATTTTATGAAATCTGTTGTTAGGAGCCGAGCTGTGTCTTCCCTGCATTCACATACTGACGTTCTAATGCCCAGGATCTTAGAATGAACTGAATTTTGAGAAATGGCCTTTCCAAAGGTAATTCAGTAAAATTAGGTCAAAGGCAAATGCTTGTGCCATATTTTAAGTGGTTGGGAGAAATAGCTGTGGATTTGCTCTAACGCTCATATTATGTTAATTGGGTTCCAAAATTTGCATGAGAATCCGCAGCATGTAAGACTCTTTCAGTCCCTGCTCCCATTTGGTTCTGATTGGTAAATGAAGTTGCTGGAGGCCAATGGCTGGGCAGGGAGGGAGACAGAGGCCAGACTTTAGGATTCTCTGGCAAGGGAACAGAGAGAGGAAGGAGAGAGGTCTGAGGGAGAGCCCTGGAGGGAAAGGAGAAAGACCAGGCCTGAGAAGTGTAGGACAGAGAGACTGCCAACACATAAGGGAAGGGTAGGGTATCCTGGCTCAGGAGGGTTGAAAGCCTAGGGTGTGGGGCAGCTAGGATGGAACATAGGTTTTACTAAGAAATAATTCAGGAAGCCGGGCGTGGTGGCGCACGCCTTTCATCCCAGCACTCGGGAGGCAGAGGCAGGCAGATTTCTGAGTTCAAAGCTAGCCTGGTCTACAAAGTGAGTTCCAGGACAGCCAGGGCTATACAGAGAAACCCTGTCTCGAAAAAAAACCAAAAAAGAGAGAAAAAAAAAGAAAAGAAAAGAAAGAAAAGAAAGAATTCAGGAATATCAGAGGGGAGAGTGTGCTAACTTCATGGAAATGTGGAAGTGTCCAGCCATTGAGCTGTTTAAAGCATATTAAAACAAAAGACTGCGTATGTGTCTTTCATTCAGGAGCCCAGAACATTGGGGTAGGTAGAGAGGAACAAGGCCGGGTAATTTGGGCATGATTAACCAGCCTACCACAACAAGAAATAATAAAATACAGTTGTGCTATTTAGTTATTTTAGGATGATATGGTTCTAGGTGAATTTTCTGTCCTGCATTATTCAATGGACTACAGAGTATCCACTGCACTTACTTAGCTTACGGAGCGACCACTGCATTAATTCAACAGGCAAGAAATATAAGCTGTACTCAACAGGCTAGGAATGTCTACTACATTTATTCAAAAGTCTGGGGAGTAGTCACTGCACATATTCAACAGTCTTGGGAATATCCACTGCATTTATTCAACAGGATTTAGTGTCCACTGCACTCATTAAACAGAAGAGTGACCACTACATTCTTTCAATAGGCTAGAAAGTATCCACTGAATGGATTCAATGGACAAGGGAGACGCCTCTGGATTTACTTAACAGGCCAAGGAATAGCCATTGTGGGGTTTTTGCTTTTTTTGTTTTTGTTTTTTTTTCTTGGTTTTTCCAGACAGGGTTTCTCTGTGTAGCCCTGGCTGTCCTGGAACTCACTTTGTAGACCAGTCTGGCCTCGAACTCAGAAATCCTCCTGCCTCTGCCTCCCGAGTTCCGGGATTAAAGGTGTGTGCCACCACGCCCAGCTGCCCATTGTGTTTTGAGAGGGAATTTATGCAGAAAACCCATGCCCTGTCACACAGTGTCCAGTCTATGCTGTGACAGTGACTAGTGAAATGTGAGGTTTATGCTGAAAGACATCCATGATTTTAGCAGAACATAAACATACAGGTCCTAAACTTAATCTCAGAAAGAGTCCTACAACCAAACACTTGTTAACCAAATAATTAATGTGCATTGCCAATAACACACACACACACACACACACACACACACGGCATACAACATATTTTGATATATATGATAGAACATGATAGAACAGCTAAGTAGAACCTGCTAACCTGTATGTCACCTTATATACCATTTCCTGTGGTAAGAATATTTAAAATCACTCCCTCCCTCTTTCTTTCTTTACATTTAGGTTTTAAAATGTAGGTTTTATTTTAAAGTAGAGATCGCAATTAAGACCACAGTATTAGTCCAATTAAGAAAAATATATGATCTCATCACGAACCTTTGGGGACAGGTAACAAAGTGGTAAATGTGATTAGCTTTGGCATTCAGAAGAGTTTTGTACAGTGCTTTGCTATTGCTGTTTGGCCAAGTCTTACTATATATGCCAGGCTGACTTCCAGCTTGCAATTCTGGTGCCCAGTGAAGGTGCTGGGATTAGAGGTGTGTGCCTCCACAGCTGGCTGGGGTTAGAGATGTGTGCCTCCACAGCTGGCTGGGGTTAGAGATGTGTGCCTCCACAGCTGGCTGGGNATGTGTGCCTCCACAGCTGGCTGGGGTTAGAGATGTGTGCCTCCACAGCTGGCTGGGATTAGAGCTGTGTGCCTCCACAGCTGGCTGGGATTAGAGATGTGTGCCTCCACAGCTGGCTGGGATTAGAGATGTGTGCCTCCACAGCTGGCTGGGATTAGAGATGTGTGCCTCCACAGCTGGCTTACATGCTTGCTTCATTGTGTTTTTCAGAGTCTTCCATGTTCTCTATAGAGAGGATGTGTGGCTTTGAAACCAGAAGAGATTGCTAAGAGTTACAATATTGTTCCCAGAGAAGCAGTAAGGTATTTATGTTTTTGAAATCCTTTCTTTATCATCTTATGAAGAAGGCTATCAAATCTACCTAAAGTGCAGTGACCACAATGATTAAGCAACCTGACTGTGAGTAAACACAACAGATTAATGTTAACTCAGTTAACAAACTTGGCGAGTGTATTTGCTTGCCCGGATTTTGCCAATAGAAGTATATAAGAGTGCAAAGAGAAGCAGGCTCCGAGGAGGTACCTGCTCTCTGTCTCTGTGTGTCTGTCTTTATATCTGTATCTCTGTCTGTCTCTCCCCCCCCTCTGTGTTTATGTGTGTGTGTGTGTGTGCGTGCATGTGTGTGCCTATGTGTCTATGTGCCTGTGTGTATGTGTGTGTGTGCCTATGTGTCTATGTGCCTGTGTGTGTGAGAGAGAGTGTGTGTGTGTGTGTGTGCGTGCATGTGTGTGCCTATGTGTCTATGTGCCTGTGTGTGTGTGAGAGAGAGAGTGTGTGTGTGTGAATGTGTGCATGTGTGTGCCTATGTGTCTATGTGCCTGTGTGTGTGTGTGTGTGAGAGAGAGTGTGTGTGTGTGAATGTGCGCATGTGTGTGCCTATGTGTCTATGTGCCTGTGTGTGTGTGTGTGTGAGAGAGTGTGTGTGTGAATGTGTGCATGTGTGTGCCTATGTGTCTATGTGCCTGTGTGTGTGTGTGTGAGAGAGAGAGAGAGAGAG
>NC_034593.1:15357150-15362397 GCF_900095145.1 Mus pahari | reverse complement strand
GTGCCTGTGTGTGTGAGAGTGTGTGTGTGAATGTGTGCCTATGTGTCTATGTGCCTGTGTGTGAGAGAGAAAGAGTATGTGTATGTGTGTGAGTGTGTGCATGTGTGTGCCTATGTGTCTATGTGCCTGTGTGTGTGAGAGTGTGTGTGTGAATGTGTGCCTATGTGTCTATGTGCCTGTGTGTGAAAGAGAAAGAGTGTGTGTGTGTGTGTATGTGTGTGTGTGTGTGTGTGTGTGTGTGTGATATTATGGCTTGAACCCGGGGCAAGTTCTCTGACACTGAGTCCCATGTCCTATCCTATTGTTTCTCTTTTATTTAATTAATCTGTGTTCCATATTATTTAACTCACTCCTATGTTACATTGCTTTTCATAAAGCATTTTGAACAGGAATTAATCACTACTTGGTGCCCACATTTCTTGAACAGTTTCTAGGCTCTAAAAGCATTTGTGTTGGTCCTTTTATGACTCCTTTCAGTAAGTGAGGTACTATCTCTTGGTGTGAGTCTTATAATAGAGATTATTAGTGTCTTGTGTAGATCATATCTACATTGTTATGTCTGTAATCACACATCAATACCATAATTTCAAGAATCCTCCCTACTCCCTATATTCTATAAAAAGATAAAACTAATGCTTTTATTTTTGTGTGAATTTTTATTTTTGCATTTTCATTTTTAGGTGCATCAGTGCACTTAAAAACCTCACATCACAAGATTCAGCTAACATGAAAATGGCAGTGTGCACACACAACATTTAAAGCCGAGGGACACTGAACAAAGAATGTCTGTATTCTCGTGCCTTGGAATAAAAGGAAAACCCAAGAAAAAGGCCTTCAGGACCTGATATGAGGGTTGCTCCACCTAGTCCACTCCTCTCTGCTCATTCACGTGCCTCTGCTGGGGAAGAAAGCACAAAGGATATGGTAATGCTGTGTAAATAGAGAGGCCGGCAGTAAAGAACTGGGTTCTTGTTCACTAGCTGAGTAATTTCAGATTACCTCTGGTTCTCACTGAAGCCAAGCGATCACTTCTAATACGAGCTCTCTGTGATATACTTCAGTAAATTATGCTACTTCACAATTTATATTCCACGTAAGCCCCGTGGAATATAAATTGCTCAACAGCAATAGTGGAGCCCGAGTAAAAAAACACGTCCCCTGATGGTCTGATGGGAAGGGATCTTGAGGGCCAGGCCCATGTATGCCACTTCTTCCCCCAGGGACCCTCCCTGACTTCTCCTGGAAAGCCCGTAGACATGTCTCTCTCTTACTTCCTCTTCAGGACACCTTGGCCTCCTTTTTCTCTCCAGACTGGCACTTAAGCTAAACTTTATGAATGGGCAAAGAAGGGGTCAGGAATGAAAGTTAAAACAAAACAGAGACCAGCAAACAAAAATCCCAAACACTGAGATGAATTTTAACCTCTAAAATGCCCACTGTAACAATAATGAAGATTCTGCAGGCCTCCTTGTCAATGTAAACCCAGTTTTCCTCCAAAGCACAATTTAATCATTATTTATTAACAAATCACACTTCTCCACTGGACAGAATTCTTCCTGTGTTCTCTTCTATCAGAAATGCATCCCACAGTCACCTATGAGATGACTTTTCTGCAACCCCCAGTGTTTCCCCCACCTTCCTCTTGTTTCTAGAAGAGTTATCAATTAGTACAGGCCCCAAACAGGGGTTGAGATCTGCATTGCATTACTTGTCACATTAGTGACAGAGAAAATGGCAGACAAACCAGAAACAGGGAACAGGAAATTTTGGATAAACAGTAGTGGTGGTTATGAAGCAGCTGAAATGAATCACAGACACTAGTTTGTAACAGCATCTTGAATTGCAGGATTAAAGGTAACTGCTTCCCACTTAGACATAATATCCATTCAACTCAAAATTTGAGAGTGGATTTATAGACATGGCATTGTATTCTATAATAGTGTCAGAAAGCAATTACTAAAGACACTTGTGGTGCACATTTGAATGTGGAGAAAGGAACAGAACACAAAATAAATAACTTGAGTGGTTTACTATGCATACTATCATGGTTTCACAGTACACAGAGGTGAAATGAATGATTCTCATTTACAGACTCAATAACTGATTTTTTTTTCAGGCTATCAAACAGCTTAAGTTTTTTTTTTTTTTTTTTTCAACACAAGAGAACAATGCCTCCCTCCTTGGGTTTGCAGTATAGACTCGGAACAGACTGTTTAATGTACACAGTTCATCATGCTCTTCTTGGGGGAACAGAAAAGCCCTGATTAACTTCAGATTCTAAGAGAACCACAGGAGGCCTGAGATTCACTTGAACCTGAGGCTTTTCAGAGACTTTGTTTACAGCTTTCATCCTTAGAATAGCTCTTTTCATGTGAAGGAAAACACTAAGCTGGTTTCAAAAGAACGAACTGGCCTTGTCTTCAGCATCCTATGCATGCTCTTGGGAGGACTAAGTGGATAAAAGCTCAGACTTGGTTGACCCTGTCCCCTAGTTCTTCATTCTCCTCCAGGCAGAAAGATGGCAGGCCATAGTAATGACAGATTTCAGATACTGAGATGTTTCCTGAGAGGACAACCTGACAGAAAAGTTAGGTGGGGGTGGCGAGGCACCAGGAAATGTCCAGACCCACCCCCCTAATGGTGGCTACCTTCTTGGCAGCTCTGCACTCCCCACCTCTTCTTCTCCCCCCTCCCACTCTCTGTCTCTTTTCTGGTCCGTATCTGGCCTATCATAGTAAGAGGTCAGTATGTTTTGCACACTTGGATAATCTCATTCAAGAATTTTTGTCAATGGACAAGTCATAAGAAACCCTTCCATTTTAGGGCTCGTTGACGTCACCAAGGAGGCGATAAATATCTGTTGATATAATTGGATGTGAGATTCAGTGTTGAAATAGCAGAACTCTGTCCCTCGCTCCTTGGCAGGGCCCTATTATTTATGCAGGAGCAGAGGCAGCACGCAATCGAGCTGTCAAGAGAGCGTCAGCTTATTAGGCAAATGCTGCGTGCTTTCTGAAGAGGGTCGACATTATAAAATCTCACTCCAGGATCTGGTGTGGAGAAACTCAGAGCCCAAGTACGTTGAGAGACTGAAGAGAAAGGGAAAAAGAGAAGAGAGAGGAGGAGAAGAAGAAAACCTGCAGGAGGCAGCCTGGGAGAGGTCCCTCTGCAGAGGCAACGGTGCGAGCTCACCTGCCAAGGGAGAAGGTAGGCAGCGCCTAGACGGGCGCCACCAACTTTGTGCTGCCTGAGCTGCTGTAGTGAGCCCCGGAGCCAGCTGCCCATGTGCTGGAATGCCTGTGCCTATGCATGTATGTGTGTCACTAAAATTCCGATGACAGTGGCGATGTGAAAAAGCGAAGTTAGACGGCGGCTGCGGCTGCTCATCTTTATCCAATCTGCCACTCACTGCTCATAGTTTGTGCAAAGAATGGCTCCCCCATTGCATCCCATGTCTCCAAGCAAACGGAGCAAGAGCAGGAATGGAGACAGAGAGGAGGAGGTAGTTCTCAATTTGGAAGAAAAGGATGTCCGAAAGGGGGGCGATTAGGGTGTGCGACAGCTTAAACCTGTGGCACTTGTCCGGGCTCAGGGAAGTCGGTTTGGGGAAGACTTTTGGGAGATCCTTAGGAAGAGGAGCCAGGAGCTGTCCCTTCTAAGTCTCCAAAGAAGGGTCACCTGCGGGCTCGCTCCAGTTGAGCTTTGCAGGTACCTAGCTTCAGCACCGCGGACAGCATCACCGAAGCCTAGAGCCTGTCTTGTCCGTGGGTGTCCGATAGGAAGCCCCGCTGCACCTTCCAGCTGAGCTAAACTCTGACCAATCTTACCTTTCTCCCCCACCTTCTCTCTCCCCCGACCTCAACCTCGGTGCTGCAGAGAGCGCCCCTAACATGCGGCTGCGGCTGCTGGTGTCCGCGGGCATGCTGCTGGTGGCTCTGTCGTCCTGCCTGCCTTGCAGGGCCCTGCTGAGCAGGGGATCCGTCCCCCGAGCGCCGCGGGCCCCGCAGCCCTTGAATTTCTTGCTGCCGGAGCAGCCCCAGCAACCTCAGCCGGTTCTGATCCGCATGGGTGAAGAATACTTCCTCCGCCTGGGGAACCTCAACAGAAGTCCCGCTGCTCGGCCGTCCCCCAACTCCACGCCCCTCACCGCGGGTCGCGGCAGCCGCCCCTCGCACGACCAGGCTGCGGCTAACTTTTTCCGCGTGTTGCTGCAGCAGCTGCAGATGCCTCAGCGCTCGCTCGACAGCCGCGCGGAGCCGGCGGAACGCGGAGCCGAGGATGCCCTCGGTGGCCACGAGGGGGCGCTAGAGAGGGAGAGGCGGTCCGAGGAGCCGCCCATCTCTCTGGATCTCACCTTCCACCTTCTGCGGGAAGTCTTGGAAATGGCCAGGGCAGAGCAGTTAGCTCAGCAAGCTCACAGCAACAGGAAATTGATGGAGATTATCGGGAAATGAAATGTTGCGCTTGGCCAAAACGATTCTGCATTTAGCACACAAGTAAAAATAAAAATTTAAAACACAGTATTCTGTACAATATTGCAGCTCTGATATCATTTGTTTATTTTTATATAGCTTGAAGCATAGAAGATGTACAGGGAGAGAGCCTATATACCCCTTAATTAGCATGCACAAAGTGTATGTCTGTGTAGTAACAAAAGAACGTTATTTGTATTGCCCATGCTTAATTTCTATGTGCAAATAAGCGACTTTATAGCTTATTATATCTTAAAGAAAATGTGGACCCAAGGAGGAAACCTTTTAAAAAGCAGATGGGAGTCACCCAGTTGTTTTTATTTGGAGCTGCAGTGAAAGAGAAATCATTCTTGAGGGGTGGCTAGGACGCAATGTGTAAGCTCCCTGAATCAACTTTTTCTTGTAAATGTTTCAGTAGTAAAACATCTTTCTGATTCTTGGTCAATTTGGTTGTGTAAGAGAACGTTAAATATATTTTTAATAAAATCTTCAAAGGTTGTTGTGGCTTTATTTTTCCTCTTCAGTGTGCATACAGAAATGGCCCCAGCACAAGAAAAACAAAACAAAACAATACAACAAACAACTCACCCCTCAACAAAACATCCTACATTTTATTTTCTCCTAAAGATAGGAACATTTGTCACATAGCTTACATTGGCCCTGTCATTTGTCCTGGGCTTTCCTCTGTACCTCAGATTTCCCTTCTGAGATTAAATTAAATAATTTTAGAGGTTCCTCACTCCTCCAAAACTTGATAATTTTTTTTTTTTTTTTT
>NC_034593.1:15347396-15356320 GCF_900095145.1 Mus pahari | reverse complement strand
AGAGAGAGAGAGAGAGAGAGAGAGAGAGAGAGAGAGAGAGAGAGCACGAGAGAGAGCACAAGGGGAGAATTGTTTGTATACTTAAGCCCATGCAGTTATTCCACAGATTATCACATTGCTGCTGTGGCAGACACATAAGAAACTAGACAGTTCCTCTCAGAAATTCTTCAATTAAAATGCCTGATATATGGATATGATTATGAGATATGTCAGAAACATGTCAAAAAGAGTTGCCCTAGGTGTTTGGCCTTCTGGACTATGGAAGTGTGGCCACATGTCAAGGAAACTTCTGGCCGCACATCCCGTGACATCCGTAGGGAAGAGGAACCTCTATAGTACCCTACATAGCTTTGGTCAGTGACCAATCTCCATATTTTGATAAACTGGTCAGTTCTGAACTGACACTGGACGTCACCTACCACCTGCAACGCTGAGGAGAAAAGCAAAAGGCACAGTGTCCTAAAATAACCAGAAGCCCGGAGGCGGAGGCGGGGAGAGAGGAGAGTGCTCTGCCACGTTGTTACCACTTGGCGCTTCCGGCTGATGCACACACGTGCACCACACCTACTCAACCTTCAGGTGTTTCTCACACAATAAGAGATTTGCAGAAGACCAAGTTTCTTCAGAAGAGTGTTTTCTGTAATTTTGTTCTGAGCATGATCATTTTCTCAATGAGTGAGATAAGTCATCTGGAATTAAAGGGTGGTGGTGTTGTACTGTTTTGTTTTGCCTTCAGAAATCCTGTCCAGAGGTCCCCTTCAAATGAATCATGGTGAATTTCCACCTGTTTCCTGCTGCCTACGTGCTTCTCAGCCAGGCCGACAGGGGGCAGCAACCAGAATAAATATCATTCATTTAGGGAATTCAACCAGGAGAAGGAGAAGACGTGGCGAGCTGGCTCAGGATCAGCCCCACCCCCACTCCCCAAGGCTGCAGCCTGTCCCTGGGGAGAAGGGGCCTCAAATCCAATCTGCAAAAGAAGAAAATGTGGATGAGAGGAGTGAGAGAGTAGACCTTTGGGGAATTGGTCCAGTTACTGTTCTACGGAGGAGAGAGGATGAGGATAGTAATTACATGAAGCATAATTATTATTAGGGATAGAAAGCAAGCTTAGGTCATCTTAGTTATGGTCAAAAGCCATTAAAGTGATTCACGCTCATGATTCACAAGGAATAGCAATAAGCACATGCAGTGGAATGGAGCTCTGGGGGAGAGGCCAGGTTTCCCTGCTTGGTTTTCCCGAGTTCAGTCGTTCATGATTTACTGACGTGACAGTCTCATTCACACACACAGATATCTAGGTTTACAAACATCTGCAAAACTATTAAAATCCTGCTACGTTTTAACTCATAGCTCAGTGATAGAGTACTTTCCCAGCGCGTCCGAGGCCCAAGTTACATCACCAATGTCACACAAGACAGAGAGGCTGAGGGAGGAAAGTGAGGAGGGAAGGGGTGGGGGATCCCAAACTTAAATGATGTTGCTATATCGTGACAGTGCAGCTTATACTCATATAATCTCTCCACTGCTGGCATTAGACGTTTCTACTGGATTCTACTCGTGTGCCATCAGTAGGGGTATGCGTCCCAGAACCTCAGCATTAGGCTATATCACTGTTGGGGGCACCAGTGCTAATGCACTGAGACATAGCAGTAAGCCATACTACCTAGAAGAGTCATACTTGAGGAGATAACTGACAAAATGTTACTATGCATACATTTATATGTTTGTAAATCGCTTCAACTTGGCAAAAACCCTCAGTTTTGCAAAGCCAAAGTATTGATCTTGAACAAATCCTGAAGTGAGTATCTCTAGGCAATAAAATCTTATAACACTCATACAAAATCAGATCTAATATCAAAACTTCTAAGAAAATACTTTTGATAAATAAATATCTGACTAGTACAGATTGTAAATTTAATTCACCTGACCAACTCAATGAAATTCATGTTGTTTTGAGTTTTAAAAATAACAGCTTAATGGAACAAAGAACATTCATATATAAAAAAAAAGACTCGCAATCTGATTGTTTTCATTCAAACTGTAAGGAGACCATGGTTTGTCCCACGGGAAATGATCAAGTATGTTCTCGCACTTCTCTGGTAAACTCTGCAGTATGGAAATGTCAAAGGCTCAGAAGCAATGAGGCAGCATGTGGGGGTAGGGTGGGGGTACGGCTGGGGAGGGGCGTGGGATGGGGGCGAGGTTGAGGTGGGGTAGGGCTGGGGCAGGACTGGATAGGATGGGGGTAGAGCTGGGGCGGGGCTGGGGCGGGGCGGGGTTGGGCGGGGCTGGGGCGGGCCTAGGGCTGTGATGCCTGACCAAGCAGGACTTCTGTAAGTTTGAGTATATTGCTGCTGTTTTTAGAGGAAATGAGTGCTTGGCAGGCCCCTTCCCAGATCTCACAATAAATAGAGGTTTGAGGTGTCGTTAAACAACAACAACAACAACAACACAATTGTAGTGAGTTATTTGGTTTTAGGACTCTCTTTTTTGATATTAAGTTGCTTTCTGGTAGCAAGTTAATAAGGACTGTGAGGTCATATAAGAATAAAAGTGAAGCATACTATTTTCAGGTGAAAGCATTTAAAAAATGGGAATGTCGAGCAAAGTAGGTTTCCTTGGTAATGAGTTAGATATCCCCTGAAGTGAAGCCAGGTGTGGAAGAGTTCAAGGTTCAGCTACATAATGCTTTGAGGCTAGCCTGGGCTAGTTAAGATTCTGTCTCAAAAAAAGAACGAGAAATCAAGGTACAGTAGATTATCTTCAGAGCCCTATGACTGCCCAGCTATGTTTTAATATTTCAATATTAAATATTTAAAATTTAATATTTGTTTAAAATTTTAATATTTAAAGCTGCCATTTAAATTTTCAGTTGTTGATGCAGATGGCTGTCAAAACCAGATTAAATCATTTGAACTTGTTGCACTTATACCTACCATGGTTCCAGACATGGGTTTTCTTGTTGCTGTTGTTATTGTTCAAATTAACTCATAAACTGTCCCTTTCAAAGAAGGAAGCGACTGAAAGCATCAGGAGAAGAGATATCTGGAGTATCTCCAGTGCTTATATTATCTTTTTTGGGCTGCAAACTTACTAACCATTTCAGCAATAAAGCTCCCCTGGCCACTGGGCTCCCCTGTCCCCTGACTCTCAGATGCCACTGTAAACATCAGTTGTTAACCTGACACACCCAGGAAGAGGGAACCTCAGTCAGGAAGTGGGACTAAGGGATCACCTGCATCTGACTACCTGGTGGGCATTTCTGCTCTTTGATGTGTGAGGACCTAGCCCACTGTGAGTGGTGTTATTCCTAGGTCAATGGGTCTGGACTGTATTAAAAAGGTAGCTAAACCAACCAGTCCACAGCATCTTCTATGATTTCTGCTTCAAATTCCTAACTTGATTTCCAGCCTTGGCTTCCTGGGAGGGTGAAGTGTATAACGTTTAAGCCAAATAAAAGCTTTTCTCCTCAAGTTGGTCGGTGTTTTATCACAGTGGCAAAGAAACACACTAGGACCCCAGACCAACCGCTTACTAGCTGTTTGACTTGGGCAAGCGATTAACCATTCTGAGCTTGGGTTTCTCTTCTGTAAAACGGACATTAGATCCTGTGCCTCGAGGCTCCTGCAAGGACTGAGTAATGTAACACCAAACACGTTGCACATGCCTGCTTCACATGCAGCGATTCCTTCCTCTCTGTTTCCTTTCCTCCTCATCTCCCCTCTATCCTCCTCTTATTCCTAACTACAGTGAAGAGACTCTTCAGTCAGTCACACAGACTGTCTTGGGGACTATTTCTGGTGAAGCTATACAGTAGCGATAGTCTCCAGCGAGGAAAGGCTGTATGGTAATTGCATTTACTTCTTACCCTTTCCAGAAATGGGGGCGATTTATATGACAAGACTCTTTGGGCATGTGCTCAAATCGTGGTCATCTATGGTGCTCTTCCATGTATCTCAAGTGGTCCAGCTCTGCATCTTGGTGTCTCACTTGGGGGCATCTCAAAGTAAGTACCACTGACGGAGAGTCAAGGTCTTACACCCTCAAGTTGTGAGCCCCCATCCACTCTCCCTCCCTTCCTCCCTCTCTCCCTTCTTTCTCACTTCTCTGCTTCTCTTCTCTCTCTCTTCCTCCTTCCCTGCCTGCCTACAGGACTGCCCTTTTGACAAGAATCTGGTCACAGTAATAAGAATTTGGCAAATTCAAAGTTTCTTCAGAAAAGAAAGCCAGCAGTGGAATAAAGGGAAAGAAGTTCACCTTTGCCTCAACTCTTGATGGAATTCAGTCAAAACATGCAGAAAGAAATAACGTTCTTCCCCTCAGCTATTCCCCTGAGGTGAGTTTGACTTAGTATTCTGGATATTCATAAAACAAGTTTCTCGAGGGACACAGAACATTTCCTTTCCTTTGATATTGTTTTACCGTTGTTATTAAAAGTACCTTGAGAGGGGATAAATGAATGTCAGCTTAAGACACTAGCTTATTGCTTTACCCCACTGGAGAGCAGAGTAAAACGAGGTGCTTCCACCCAGGAACATGAACCATGCAGGCATCATCCTTGACCCCCTATGCCACCTAGAATCACCCCGTGCACCTGCCAGAGGCTGGTGGGTAGCAGACTCAGAAGCAGGTCAGCTCCAGGTTATGGATGGTATATAGTAATTTTTAAAAAATTGAATCAGTTATAAACGTCAAAAAATTCAGGTCTGAAGATACAGAGATAGCCACTGTTCAGTGTTAGATGGCATGTAAAATGGATATTCATTATGGAACATGGCATAGGGTAGACACAAAATTAAATGTGGGCCAACTGAAGGTTCAGTGGGTAAACATGCTTGTATGAAGCCTGACTACCTGGTTTGACTCCCCAGGACCTGCACAGTGGAAGGAGAGAACTGACTCTCGCAAGCTGTCTTGACCTACACATATGCCATTTTAGTTGCCCTCCCCTGAAGTAAATACAATAAAAATATTTTGAAAATTAAACAGACACCATGTGGTACAACAATCCCACATCTGTGTATATGCTCAAAAAAAAAAAAAAAACCTGAAAGAATCTGTGCAGGTTTTCACACCATGTCATAGCAATATTATTCATAGCAGCCAAGAAGCAGAAGCAGTTTCCAAAGGAGGGAATAAATACGCTTTGTCATGGACATACAGTGGAATATCGCTCCACTTTAAAATGTACTCGGATATATACTAAGACATGTGCGAACCCTGAAGGAACCTTCTAGAAGCTAAGTGAAAGAAATCAGATACACCAGGTAAAACAATGCATGCTTCCATTCATGTTCCTAGTGCAGCCACATGCACAGAAACAGAGAGAGGCTGCCAGGGCCTGAAGCTGGAGGAAGCAGGGTTGAAAGGTTTTGTTTTAATAGGTCTTGAGTTGCATTTCTGCAAGATGAAAACTGTTCGGGGGGAGGGGTTGGTTACAAAACACAGTTAGCATTGCTGACAGTACAATTAAAAAAAAAATGGTGACAATGGTGAATATGCTCTTCTTCCTCCTGTATACCTGGCACAACTTTTTTTTTTTTTTTTTTTTTTTTTTTTTTACAAAAGTGACTTAATATGAAAATCTGGACTTAGAAGTTCTGCAAACAAAGCAGAAATGTGCTTGTGTGGCTTGCATGACAAATGAAACAGTCCTTGGCTCTGGACAGGGTCTGTGTCTACCAGTCACTTCCTCATCCTGCAAACCTTGCCTCCCTCCTGCAGAGCCAGCAAGAACTGTGCCTGTCGTGCCTGTCGCTGTGCTTGTCGCCGTGCTTGCACGGAGGCCATGCTTGGAGTAAAACTGAGAGGCCGGGGGTCTCCGCCTTGTATTCATGCCTGCGTCAACATATGTTGTCACCTGGGCCTGTTTTGTCACTGATACTACTTTGTTGATTGGGTTTGGTTTGCTGAGGTTGGCACCCAGGGCCTCATTGTACAAGCTAACCACCATAGACCTCTACCTGCAGTCACAGCTCATGGCTCTTAACAGGTGTCTTGTTTTGTTGGTTGGCAGGACAATGTAAAACAAAACAAAACAAAGATGTAAATATGCTCAGTGCAGATTTTGTTGATTTCTACGTTCAATGTGATTAATTAAGGCCAAAGGGAACTAAAGTGAATCTATGGGAAGATTCTTGATTTCATGAATGAAATCATGAAACTTGTCAGATTCGCTTGAGAGCAAATTAGGCCCTAGGAGCTGACCATGGGGATCTAATTGGATGCAGTGATAATGCACAAAGATGGCTTGGGGTGTGCAGTCTAGTCACTTTCCCTTTCCAAGTGGCCTCTGTGTCCCTCATAACCGTGACCCATCACCGTTTACCATAGCTGTGCCCTACTCTTTGGGTGATCCAATGCAATCCCGTGAAGACATCAGTGGGAGGTGATGACTTAATCTACACCTCCAGATAACATATCACTTAGGAACGTCGAGAGATCAATGATACCAGGTCACTGAAGGAATGGTGGGGTGGGAGCAGGGGATTGGGATCCAAGGGTACACACTCAGGCTGCCATATCCAGTGCCTGAGAGCTGCCGTGAACGCCAATGAGAAATTCAAACTGGCAGAGTCTGGTTACTGCTGTGTGTTAAATGCCATTCTTTTTAGGTCAGTTCAAAAGAACCCATGCCCAGCTATAACAAAGTCTGCTTGCCTTGGGGAACGAGGAAGGATAAAGATAGACTTGAGGTTTTCAAATGGGCAGCCATCCAGCATCCGTTCTTTACCTGCTAGCCTGGATCAGAGAATCAAAGCCAGATGTTCAAAAAAGGAGAAATCCTGAGCCTTGCATAGCTTATGTATTACATACTCTTTAGAATGCTTATTCAAAAAGAACCATTTCTAAGCCTGGATAGCTTATGTATTGCACACCCTTGAAGGAGAAGCTAAGAACAGCTCAGATCCAGCTGGGCGTGGTGGCGCATGCCTTTAATCCCAGCACTCGGGAGGCAGAGGCAGGCAGATTTCTGAGTTCGAGGCCAACCTGGTCTACAGAGTGAGTTCCAGGACAGCCAGGGCTACACAGAGAAACCCTGTCTCGAAAAACCAAAAAAGAAAAAAAAAAAAAGAACAGCTCAGATCCTCTTGGCCAGTTACCAGTTGTGAAAGCAACAGAATTCCGATCCTAAGATGAAAGGATGGACTATCCAGAGACTACCCCATCCGCGGCCACCAAGCCCAGATACTAATGCACATGCCAGCTATGCCAGTGCCTGGCAAACACAGTCATTTATTGGGTGGAACACAGGGCCCCCAATGGAGGAGCTAGAGAAAGTACCCAAGGACCTGAAGGGGTTTGCAACCCTGCAGGTGGAACAGCAATATGAACTAACCAGTACCCCCAGAGCTCGTGTCTCTAGCTGCATATGTAGCAGAAGATGGCCTAGTCGGCCATCATTGGGACATTGCAAACTTTATATGACCCAGCACAGGGTGGGGGGAGGGTATAGGGAACTTTCAGGATAGCATTTGAAATGTAAATAAAGAAAATATCTTGTAAATAAAGAAAGCAACAGAAGTCTGTTCTGTGACTCCAAGCCTTGGAAATACCATTGGCACTCTGTTCACAAGAATACAGGCATTTCTCCTTAGAACAAATCAAGCAGTGTGTTATCGTGAAGCAGAGAGCTGGATAAAATGTATCCAGTCTTCATGAATGCTAGGGGGAAGAAACAATAGTGAGTCTCTAAACAGGCCAGGTAGGAACACACTAAAGTGGGTCTGCATTCTCACATCAAGTGGTGAGGTGAACGGGAGAGGGATGACCTGGGAGGGGACAACCTGGGAGATGTATTGCTATGAGCAGAGCCTTGTTGGAAAGTAAGACTAGAGCTAGAGCAATGGTTTTGGGCCTGTCAGATGGAATTAAATGTGCTCCCACTTTCCTAATCCTGAGGAGAATGCTGGGCATTATGGATGCTGGTATAAAGCCAGTCTTCCCCTCAGGTGTGGCTGTCACAGCTGAACCACTATGGTGGTCAGTGTACAGTCTCTCTCTTTCTGAGAATGAGCCATATTTTTTCCCACAAAAGGGTCTCTCTCCATTGTGTTAAGCAAACAATCAAATATGAAAATCAAGATGGGCTGACTCAACAATGGAAGACACAAAGTCTGAGTTTAAATAAAACTCTTCTTTGAAAGGACGTATGTGGAGCCCAGACACCAACCCCTGGTTCTTTGCAAAGCTTTGCAGCCCATTGTGTGTGGTAAATCAAAGTAGAGGGCTTCTTGGTCATGAGATCCCAGGGGAGGGGAGGGGGGAGATTCACCCACATTTTTCCAGTGCCTGTGTGACCTTCATTACACTGCACACCACACTGTAGGATTAAAGATAAAGATAAAAAAGCCCTGAGCTCCCAGCTGCTCTGTGATCCTGAGCAGGCCCCCAGGAGTCTTCTGTATGGGGCTGATTGGAGATGATTCTAGACATGAGATGAAGCAATGTGAATACACATTACAGCTGCCATCACAAACCAGGAAATCTGGGATACATTTACAAAGTGTCCCACCTCACCAACAGCATAAGAAAAAGGCTGTGAGGGCTAGAGAGATGGCTCCAGTGGTTAAGAGCACTAACTCCTATTCCAGAGGTCCTGAGTTCAAATCCCAGCAACCACATGGTGGCTCACAACCATCTGTAATGGAATTTGATGCCTTCTTCCGGTGTGCCTGAAGACAGCTACAGTGTACTTATATATAATAAAATCTTTAAAAAGAACAAGAAAAAGGGTACTTCATGAAAATCACTGAGACATACAAATAAAGACAAAGCAACAGCAGGACGGGCAAAGGTCTGAGTTAAGTCAGACCAGTAAGCAAACTGTCCTAATAGCTCCCCCAGCACGGCTCCCCATGCCCAGTTCCCCCAGAGAGTCATCCCCACTGCCCAGCTCCCCCCCCAGAGAGTCATCCCCA
>NC_034593.1:15295571-15341447 GCF_900095145.1 Mus pahari | reverse complement strand
AGAGTCATCCCCAGTGTCCAGCTCCCCCAGAGAGTCATCCCCAGTGTCCAGCTCCCCCAGAGAGTCATCCCCAGTGCCCAGCTCTTCTACAGAGTCATCCCCAGTGTCCAGCTCCCCCAGAGAGTCATCCCTNGTGCCCAGCTCCCCCAGAGAGTCATCCCCACTGCCCAGCTCTTCTACAGAGTCATTCCCAGTGCCCAGCTCTTCTACAGAGTCATCCCCAGCGCCCAGCTTCCCCAGAGCTCCTAATCCAGTGTTCACTCACAAAACTTGGAGAAATGAATTCATGACAAGACTGCAAAAAGTTTACATAGTATTTGGCTTCTTATAATTGATACATCAATTTTATCTCCCTGTTAAAGTGACAGTTACTATTTACTCCTGAGAAACAGAGCCTGTAATTTCAGAGTTGGTTTGTGTATTTGACCTTTCAGTAAAATGGCTAAATTGGTCATTATTAGAATGTCACTTTCTCAGCAGAGGAATAAAAGTGCAAAAATAAATAAAGTTCCAGTGTTGTAAGACACAGATGCAAAATCAATGTTAATAGAATGAGCTCATCAAAACTTATTTGCTAAGAAAAACTATATTCCCTCTTACAACCTTCCCCTCTATAAAAGTGACTGCATCCCACTACCACATCCTCCCCCGATTTCTTGCAATTATTAAGTTCTGACAATGTGACCCAGTAAATGGAGGCCATTCCTGAGCACAGTCAGCTTTCCTTTTCTTCCTCGCAGTGAGAATTCCAGCACAAGGCATCCACAGAACAGTGAGTGTGAGCTTGCGAGTCCTGAAACACAGTGCTTCTCACAGTGGGGACTCTGCTTGAAAATGATCTGATACCCTGAATATGTCAATTAAATTTAGGGAACATAGCTAAATTTTTGTTCACTTTAGTTTGTTTTGGAAAATTAAATAGATCATTTCAAAGAACACAGGACATATAGTCACACTCGAGGGAAATCATGTTCTCTGTCTCCTATCTCTGTTAGCTTTATTTATTTTTTTTAATGCAATGAATAAATTGTGAAATTAATCTCAGATATAGAACCTTCCTGGCCCTCTTATCTCCTGAATTTCTTACCTCTCAATCTCCGGTTGCAGGTAGAGGGATATTTTCATGCTTGAAACCATAGTGAATGTAAGGTTAACCTCAAAGGTTATTTGTATAAAAACGATCTTATTATTTTATTTCTTTATTTTTAGTAGCACTGGGTGGAGAAGGCTGGTTTTAAAAAAATACACATTTTCACCCATCTCACATCAGACTGCCTCTAACGTGTACAACTTGCCTTTGTCGTACTGAAACGCGGGATTTTAGCAACCCTCACATGGACATCGGGGCAGACATCACAGGTTGCATGGAGTTACACCTTCACAAGCGGGAAAATCACCCATGCAGTCACTGAGCTATAAATAAGTACCCAGGGAGATAACTGCAAATCAGCATGGAAGCATGCAGTTCCGGCGAGAATTTAGCAACAGAAAATGCAATTTGAGAAATGCAATTGTTTGTTTGCTGGGCATCTTGTGTGATTATCATTGACTCTGAATGAAAACATCCGGAAGTGGACTCCAAATGTCTCAGCACTAGCAACCTCACTTTCTAACATAGCTGCCAGAGAGCAGAATATGATCAAAACACATTGCATGACACTCTAAAAACTCCTCATAAAATCCCCCCCCCAAAATCAAATTTCAAATAAATATATGAAGAGCATCAAATGTTATTTCTACCAAACTCTCTTTGCTTCAGCTAAACATATAGTAAACGTGAACCAGACAGGCAGTGCACACAGGACACGTCTCCCTCAACAGTCTGCCCAAACCTGGGGTCTCTGCATAGTTTTCTAGCAGAAATAAGGTGAGAAGGTTCAAAGGTCTTCCTGCAAAGGGCAAGAACTAGCACCTTTTAAAATATGAGTTGGGCTGGTGAGATGGCTCAGTGGGTAAGAGCACCCGACTGCTCTTCTAAAGGTCCTGAGTTCAAATCCCAGCAGCCATATGGTGGCTCATAACCATCCTTAACCATCTGTAACAAGATCTGATGCCCTCTTCTGGAGTGTCTGAAGACAGCTACAGAGTAATTACATATAATAAATAAATAAAGCTTTTAAAAAAAATATGAGTTGACAAGTGGGATAAATCCAAAAATTGAAAACAATAATTTTCATAGAAAATGAGGACAAGAATGGTAACAATCCACCTTTGATCTATTAAAAAGTAGCACATTCACACCCCTCCCCCAGTGTAGAGGGAGTTGATTTCTGTTTTTTTCCATGACCAGATTATGTAAGAGAGATCTGCTTGTGTTCTGGAGTCAAGGGTGGGATTTATAAGGAATCTGTAGAAAATGCCTGGGAATAAACCACCTTAAAGGGTTCGGAGCTCAGCCATCGGGGATGAGATGAACTTGAAGGTGAGCAATTTATTGTGATGCTTGGGCTTCTGAGGCAGTACACCTCCTGTCCTGGGACTATTCATAACAACCATCAGCGAGTTGGGACAGCTCTGGTATCACATCCAAGATGTTTAAGGGAAGACCAGGAGTGCAGAGTGACATTGCAAGCTAAATGTATACTGGGCAAAGAGTTATCTGGTGGTTCTCTGTATTGAAGTTGCACCAGACTTTGGTACCACTGTGAGGTCTTTACGACCCTGGTTATGTCTGATTTCCTGGGTTCAAGAGTGGTTCCCATTATGATCAGGTTAGCTTTGCTACATAAAAATGCCTTTTCTCAAACACAAAACTACACAATCAAGATGGCTTTGTAACAACAAACATCAAACCACTGCATCCAACCCTACCCCTCCTGCCTCACTCCCATCTCGCCACACAGGCAGATGAATGCATACAGCCATGAAGCATGACACTCCCCTTACAGCCTCAGAGGATTTTATAAGGATACATGGTGACAGGGTTCCAAGCCAACATTCTTGGAATGTAGCTGGAACCCTTTAGACAATTATTCAGATCCACAGTTACCTCCTGCTTCCAGTAACCATGTAGCTTTCTCTCCCTGTTTTTGTGCCCAAGACCACTGGCTATGATCCCATTTTACCACAGATAATGTGAAGACCAGGAGTCAGGCCACTGAAGAGATGATCTGCATGCCCAGGACATTTGAGTGTATACAAGTTCACAGCTGACTGTTGGACATGAGGTGGGTGGAGGTTTTGCTCACACAGTTACAGATCCAGCTGGTACACACAGAGATCCTACAGCCACTGCAGAGCAGATGGCTAATGAGACAGAAGAGAGGCCATTCATGACAGGTTAGGGAACCCAAAATAGCTGGTGCCTTTTAGCTCCAAGGATCCTGGATGTGGCTAAGGGCTCACGGAGCAAGGGCTTAGGCCAGTAGAGTCCTTCACTCAAAAGTGAATGTACTTGAGCTCTTCAAATACTGCTAACTAAATGGGTAACTTTCAAAGGATTAAAATCAAAGTGTAATATGCCACTCCTTAAGCAAACCTCATAGCTTGACTATGAGAAGTGTAACTTGAAACATAAGGAAGGGACTGTTGAATGAAATAATGGCTTTTCTTTGATTTAGATTCTTATGGTTTTTATGTGCATATTAATGCTTGTCTCTTCACTCCGTGTACCTAATGACTGCTACACTCTCAGTATCTTTGTCTCAGAGACCTCCTCTCCAAGGAAAGACCCTGAAGAGAATAAAGGTTCTAAGAGAACTGAGAAATCGCTTAGCCCTAGGCTAGTGCAGAGTCTGACCTGAACAGCATTCGTGACAGGGCACCTCCTGAACATCTCCGGGAAGACGGGAGGATGCTGCTCCTAAGTCTACATTAGACCTACATGCTCCGGAATGGGTTCTGTGCTGCTTCTCCCTCTGC
This sequence comes from Mus pahari, assembly GCF_900095145.1. Taxonomy (NCBI): domain Eukaryota; kingdom Metazoa; phylum Chordata; class Mammalia; order Rodentia; family Muridae; genus Mus; species Mus pahari. The sequence continues at coordinate 15,337,586 of NC_034593.1, read as the reverse complement.
TGAGCTGGACCCCTCTAATGGCCACCAGGAGGGCTCATCCCTACTGGAATACTGAATAATTGTCCATGGAGTCAGCTTCTCCATGCAAGGATAATGGAGGGAGTCTTTCTGAGATAGTGCACGGGCCCCTATACTGTAGGGAGGGAACTTGGAGCCTTGAGGAAGACAGTTTTAGATGGCTGAACATCAAGGCTTCTGAGGAGTGCATCTCTGAGCCTACAGAGGAGGAACACTATGAAAGAAAATGCATAAGATGTTAGTAAATGGAAAATAAAATATTTCCTACCCATTAAAGCAAAAATCAAGCACTGAATCTGACTCCAGATGTAGTAGAGAATAAGAAAAGCCAAAAGTGCTAGGCAGATTGCTAACTCCTGTGAGAAAACAAGAAGAAATCTTCACTGACATCATCACAAATAATTTATTTTAGACAGATCATTTATACAAACTTTTTGCATTGGATGGGAGACCTACTATGTGTTACTTGTGGAGATATTGTACAAGTGTTAAAGAAAATAACTTCCTCATCAAATACAGAAATCTCCCTAAAGGGTCTAGAAATAATCAGTCTATCTCATCTATTTTGTTTCTTGTTTTTAACCTTCAACTAGCCCTGGAAAGGTTACTTTACAAAGTTTATTTTTGTCATTTATTTTGTGAACAGCAGTCGGATACAAAAGCATGGCACTCAACTCTCCAAACTGATGTCCCTCTGACACCTGGAGAGACTGGGTCCACTTGGACAGGTACAAGATAGTCATGCTATTCACTGTTCGTTGACACCTGATGGTGGAGATGTACAGACCGGCACAAGTTGAAAGACAGCTTGTCCAGCAACTCTCACTCCTCACACACACTTTTAGGAGTCTGCCTGACTAACATTCTTCCTCAGGAAGAAACTGAAAATGGGCTCTATCAGCTCTTAGAGACACACAAACATCTAAGGAAGCATTAGAAGGAAGGCTTGAACTTTAAATTTTCATTATAAAAGTAAAAGTTTATCGGGTCATATCATCAAATATTTTTTTCATCAATGTTTCTATAAAAATTCAGGAAAGCCTGTGTTTCCCTGCCTGGAGGAACACAAGGTTAAGAAGCACTAGTTTAGTTAAGCCAAAACTATCTAACCATTGCAAGTGCATTTCTGGAAGACACAAATCCAAGATTATTTTACAGAGCAAATTTAAACTAATTCAAATACGTTTCTTGGTGATTGCTAGGAATGACTCCAAAGCAGGTGATCAGTCTTCAGAAACCCAAGGGGAGATCTTAAAGGCTGAGGGAGGGCAAGGAAACATCACAAAGAACCAGCAACACCAGCCAGTCACTCATTGCAAATAAAACAGCTTTGCACGGCACGCCTGCGTCTAGCCTTGTTTGCACCTCATCTCCTGGAAAGCCGTGGATGGGGTCACCATGGACAAAGGGAATCCCCGTTATTTGGTTCTTTGTTTATTCTTGAGTAGAATGCTTAAGTGCAAGCCAGCAATGGAGAATGAGCTAGTGCTGCATTTTCCCAGGGCAGTGGCGACCCTCTGCTCTCTGCATATGCCTACTCCAGCAGGGCTGCAGCAAGTGCGGTAAAGCATTACAGACACAGAGCGTCAACACTAACCTGAGAGGTAGCTGCTGTTGAACTAGACTCCTTACCACTCAGTGCTGCCTGCTCATTGGCTGCGGCTTCTGCCACTTCTGCGGACTGCACACTGGACTCCTCAGGGACCAGAGGCCCTATGTGACCCAGACCTTCACTCCCACGAGTGCAAGGTGGGCTGGAGCTGGTTTTCCGGCTTTGGCCTTTATACCAACTCGGGTAAAACAAGGGATCCGCAGTTTCCGCTGCTGAAGGGCCTGAAGTTTCAGACTGTGTGGTCGGCTGAGAGCCAAGGGGCACCACCTCCCCCTTAATCAGAAGAAATGGGTTGGAAAATTAAAAAAAAAAGAAAAAAAGAAAGAAAGAAAGAAAGAAAGAAAGAAAGAAAGAAAGAAAGAAAGAAAGAAAGAAAGAAAAGAAAAGAAAAAGAGGAAAGAGCAGTTGGTGTCATTTCCGTTGGGTTTGAACACCCTGAGCTCTTTTGGGGTGCTGGGACAAAATGCTCATTACCGGGCTGTGCCTCTGACTGGCATCTACATGTTTCTGTTCTCGCCTTCCACTAGATGGTAGCCCAGATGGAGCAAAACACAAGCCTTGAGTGAAATGTTGCATACACAATACCATGTATGGCAAGTTATGAACCAGAATTAACTCTGGCCTTATAAATAGGTCCCAAAACCTGATTTTTAAAAACCAACACTGACCTAATTGATCAAACCCAAGTCTCATTAATGTTGTCCCTACTTTCAATGTCACTGCACCTGGGATACTCAGAAGTTCAAGATTCTGGGAAATAAAAATTGTTATATCCTGGATTCCTATGGAGACAGAGTCCCAAATAGAATTCCATGTCTAAGTTCTCTGGATTTTTTTTTTTCTCTGTCAATAATCTCAGCCCACAGAAGCAGAACCAGAATTTTTGATGAGCCTGTTGTTCCCAGCACATGCAATGACTGGGATTCTGGGCACTGAAGTGTTCTGGAAGTCCACATAAAACCCCAGACTGGACAGTGGCCTTCTAGAAGCCTTGAGTAAGCCGATCAGGTATCTCTTCAAAGACTTTGGGCTACACTTTCTTCAAGTGACAAACAGATGGAAAAACAAGCTTCCTCTGCTTGCCCTCCGAGGGGAAGGCAAAGGTGCATTTCAGGATAAGCTACTCTAACCACTGTGCTTTCTCTAGTTACTTCCTCTGTTATGTGCATGAGAGTCAAGGTTCTGAAGTAGAATCACTTTCATTTCTCACCTAGTATAATTTCTACACTATACCCAGGAACCAAAGGTACTCTCTATTCTCATGAGCAACTCTTATTGCTCTCTCTTTCTCTCCCTCTCTTTCTCTCCCTCTCTCTCTCTCCCTCTCCCTTCCCCACCCCTCTCTCTTGACAGAGCTTGCCTCAGATTGAAAGTGTTGTTGGGAGAAAAGTGGCATTTGATTAAATCTTGCTAACCACAGTAATGGTGAGGATCCTTCTGGGCCATCCAGAGGGCATCTCTCCCCGGCACTGTGACTGTCCTTATCTCTTCCTGTCTGCCACCAGCAAGTAGGTCACACACTTATCTTTTTCTTAGAGCAGAATGAGTTGTTTAGAGTACTTGGCAGCAAGGTACTTTAGCAGGAAGGAACTAGTGAATGGTTACCTGTGTCACCAGGACATCTGCAGCAGGTGGCATGGAGGAAGCAGGGAGTGGCTCTGGGGCGGCCTGGAGCTCGGCAGCCAGCTGAGAGGGCTCTGCAGCTCTCTCTGGAGTCTCCTCTTCCCCTGAAGATGCTATTTGAACATTTTCTGCCTCTTCTACTCCTACTGCATCCTCTCCTTCTCCTTCTTCATCTATTTCTCCTGCATCTTCCTCATCTTCTTCTTCTAGAGAGAGAAGATATTTTAAAACTTTTTATCAACTACAACCGTGGTAGCCATAGAAACAGTTAATAACTAGCACCTACAAGCCTAGGGACACTTAACAATGGACCAGGTCTACCATGCTGAAATCTGGTGGTCCTCACATGCACCTTGGTAGGGCAAATATGAAAGAACCATTGCTTTGCTTTTATCCCCACTATGAAGCTGTATGCCCTGTCCCGCATACAACCTCACTCACAGATCACATTTCTGTCGTAGCCAGCATTTCTGTAAGCTCCTGGAGAGAGGAGGTTTTTACTTACTTATGTCTATCTGATTAAATAGAAATGCACCCTCTTCCCTATCAGGAAACAAGGGCTTCTTTTAATTCAGTGAATGCATTCAATTTTCACTATAATAAATATAATTAAGCACAAATCATTATAAATCATAATAATCTATTATGAAGATTTGACTGTAAACTTGTGTCTGCGGGGCTGGTGTAATTTCATGGCATAGCTGGAGGTCTAGCCCAATACTGTTTGCATTTCTCTTTGACACTGCTATGACTCAAGGCAGCGGCAATTGGTGTTAGATCCAGCTTTACTGTCTTCCCTCAGGCATTTCATCAGGATATTTCTAAGAATGGGAAATCTGAGCCAAAAGTGAAAGACACAATTATAGCTCTTGGACCCTATCCTAATTCCACACTACGACCAACTCTGTGACTTGTTACTACCTCATTCTCAAGTTGAGGGACTATCATACCTAGCTCAGCTGTCTTCTGTGTTTTCTTTTCGACTGGCATTTAATCTTTTTCCTTTACACCACTATGATTCATACTACATGGTGGGTTTGAAGTTAAGTTATCATCATTTATCAATTGTTAATGATTTCATTACCCAGAGTCAAACTCTTGATCATGAATGACATTAAATACTATAAAAATAAACAGTCGATGGCATGTGATCCTGTAGTAAGACTGAGGGTCACATTGGTTTGTGATCCTGTGGAGGTCAGCGCGTCCATTCTGGAGGGTTTTGCACATTCCCCCTTTCTGCTTACCCGGCAGCTTTTGCACATGTGCACTTCGAAACAGATAGTCAAAGAAGTAACACACCTCTAGAAAAGTCAATTTCACGGATAATTTTTTCTTCTCTATTGAGATTGACTGTGAAGTTGCTCATGATCTCATGACCTTGTTCTATTTTCTCCATCTGAAATGCCTTCGATGCCTCCACGATCCTGTAGTAAAGACGCTTGTTATTTTCTGTTACTGTTTAAAGTCTGGTGACCTTGGATAAATACAAAAAGTATGCCGTCCAGTCAAAAAGAACTTACTCACTTTTGCAGCAGGGTCTTGGCATTCTGTGAAAGCAACAGAGAGGAATTTACTTGAATTCTTTGCCTGAAGTTGGCGAGACTTAATTCCTCCACTTGTGAGTCTAAATCTCCTAGTTCGGGTCCTAAATGCCACCCTCTCTACTTAATATCAAATGTATGAAGATTTTAGTTAATGAAATAGATTTTTAAATGAGATATAAGCAAAAGAGTGAAAATGTGATCACGGTTAATTCTCAGCACCCACCCTTTGGGTTTGTGTCTCTGCTGCCAAAAAGCATTACCTGCAGAAACACTGCCATTTCGGGCTCATCCATGAACTGGATTCCCGACTCCACCAACTTGGATACATTCTCCAGGTGATCGGAATACTTTCTGATAAGAGTTCGGACATGCTCCAGTTTCTCCTCCTGTGTTCGGGTGATGGCTTGGGTCATTTCAGTCTTCCTCTCCTCCAGGATGCCGTATAGGTGGTCAAACTTCTCACACAGGTCCTGTTTCTGCTTTCTGCAGCACTCCTGTTAGTTGGGGTAACCAAGGTTACACATGGGCTGTGAGGAAAATCAGCTGGACATTTTAGGAGACAAGGGCATTTATCTGTAGAAGGCATCCACTTTTCTTTCTGCTTCGGCTGTCTCTGTAGGTGTAAACACTGTGGTAAAGCTTTGAAAGCAGAATATCGTTGTTTAACTTTCTGAAATTCCTAATAGTCACCACCTGTGACACATATCTACCAGTGGAAATAGAATAAGGAAAACAAACCAAACCCCCCAAACCAACTTCAAACAAGCAAACAAAAACCAAACCAACCCACATACCACTAAACAACTAGGGAAGGGCTAGAGAGATGGCTTGTTAGTTAAGGGTGCTGATTATGCTTACAAAAGACCTGAGTTCAATTCCTGTCACCTACATTGTGGCTCACAACCATCTGTAGCCCCAGCTCCAGGGCATCCAATGTCCTCTCCTAATTTCTGTGGGGTTGGGCAAAGCACTCAAACACATAAAATAAAAGGGTGAAAGCCAGGGTACAAAGGCTTTTTTTGTGCATTTGTGGAGCATACTTGCAATTTTAGACAGACCCAGAGCCTATTTCTAAGAATGACTATATTTATGTCTATTTATATATCTATTTATATTTCTATACACACACATATATACACTCAAGACATAAGTAGAAAGCATGGTCTGGGAACAAAGGGAACAGGGTTTACTAAGCTGAAAGCATGAGATAAAGGTCCCAGTGAGATCACAGGTGTCAGACAGAAATTACTTGGGTTGCCATGGCAGGAGAGTGAAGTGAGATAACCATGTATCTCAACCTACATGCAGCCCTGAGGCCCTGGACGCAGGAACAGTCAGATCTTGAGACACTGGCACACACACACACACACACATACACACACTGATCCTCCTAGAGGTGGAAAAACCAAAGGCAGATGAATGGGAGAGCTGGACGGTTAATTGTGATGTAACATAGATTCATGAGGCATATAGTCACCACCTATGACACACATCTACATCTGCTAAAGAGAGGGAAATGTTGAAAGAAAGCCCCCCCCCATCCTTCTTCAGGTCTGACTCTAACATTTACAATGTGTGGCAGCCCAGTACAATCTAATCTATAAGTATAAACATACATATTAGATGGCAGTTTGAGAACATTCCTATTCTGTGAACAAATAATAGAATAGTATGTTTCCACCTAGGGTGTATGACCTCCCCACACATGACCAGGATTATAGTACCAGTCATGAGGTTCCTAAACTTCAGTAAGAGTGTGTCTAGTTCCTCCCATGGTAGTGGGCATGGTTAATGTAGACACTTTATAACTGGTCAAAGTGTTGAGAATATAGGGGTTGATTGTCTGGCCTTAAATAGTACATTTATGTCATTCCCTTACTCAAAGCCAAAGAACATCATAGAAGTGGGGGATAGGAGCGGGGGTGGGGGAACAGAATATAAGAGTCAGAGACTGGAGGAATGCTATAAAATGATGTCTTGTAGACACGACATGGCTGTGGCACTCCTGAACTCATAGAAGCATAGTTACTTGTCAAGACCTGCACGAGATCGAACTGCTAACAATGCTCATGGGGAAGAGGGCTTCTGAGTCTTTACCCTGGCTTAGGAGTGTTGTGGGAAATATTAAAAAATGGCACCATCCCATACTAGTGCTGGCTACTCTCTGCCCCGGTGGTCTCGCTGCCTCTATGGCTAGCCCCAGGCAGTGGTCTTCCCATTTCCAGTTTGCCTGACTCAGAGGCGCTTATACCTTTCTAGTCATCTACCTCCTGAAACTAGCTGTCACAAATCCCTGTAACCCAATAAATCAAAACTCTAGGAACTTATAATTATCAGTTTTATATATCAATAAATTCTCAAGTCACAAGATGCCCACACAATAAATATAAAGCCAGTTGATAATGATACAAGCTTCCCACAAAGATTAGACAAGTTATCCTAATTATTCTATCCTTTTATGATATTCGTAGCTAGCTGTGGCTATATAAAGCCACATGGATACGGTTCATCCTCTTCTCCATCCATCTTCTCTCATCTCCTCCCCCTTCTCCTCTCTTCCTGCCCCTGTCTCTGAAACTCTTAGCTCTACCTTCCTATCCCCTGTCCAATCATAGGCTTCTTATATTGATATTTAAATTAATTAGGGGGAAATTCTGCTACATAGGAGCTATTGGCAGTTAATGGCTGCTGGGAAAGAGGGTAGATTCTTTTCAGAATTATTACCACTGCTAAGTTGTCCATGCCGCAGTAAATAGCCCCACACATGGGTTCATGCAAACAACCTAAGTGAATACAATAATATAAAAACAGAAAGTAGGAGAAAGCTTTAGGAAGAAGAAAATATTCATGGAGCGATATTGGGAGGAAGATATGATCAAAGTATATTATATCCATGAAATTGTCAAAAAAAATTGGTTGGTTTTTGGTTTTTGGTTTTTGGCTTGTTGTTGTTATTATTGTTGTTGTTGTTGTTGTTGTTTGAGACAAGGTTTCTTTATGTAGTCCTGGCTTTTTGGGACTCATTATTTAGACCAGGCTAGCTTCAAACTCACAGAGATCCATCTGCCTCTGGAATGCTATGTTTAAAAGCGTGCACCACCAAGTTCAGCCCAAATAGTGAAAAGCTTTAAACTTACATAAAATGTTTGTGAACTGAACAAAGGTCATTTATTAGATTGACTATATCTAATATCTAAAGAAAAGGGGCATATTCTCCTCTTGCCTATTTGGCCTTTAACAAATTCTCTGCAGACTGTGACAAAATATAAAAACAAAACCTTCCCCTGGAGCGTGAAAATTCAGCCTTCATCCCTGGAACTCTAATTGGAACTCAGAAGCTTTGATAAAATATGATTTTTAAGCAACCCAACGTGGTGCACACAGGAAATGCTTTAGAATGGCAAGTCTCACTTATTCATTTTGTTCCCTCTGTGACTGACTTGGTGCCCCTCGATCTTGGGGACAGGACCATAAGAATTCTATCAACAAGCAACAAACACCCTGACTATCAATTTTCTTAAGTCAATTAAGAAACAGGCATGTCGTGTCTCTAGCTGCATATGTAGCAGAAGATGGCCTAGTTGGCTATCATTGGGAAGAAAGGCCCCTTGGTCTTGCAAACTTTATATGACCCAGCACAGGGGAAGGCCAGGGCCAAGAAGTGGGAGTGGGTGGGTAGGGGAACAGGGGTGGGGGGAGGGTATAGGGGACTTTGGGGATAGCATTTGAAATGTAAATGAAGTAAATAACTAATAAAAATTGGAAGAAAGGAGGCTGGAGAGATGGCTCAGCGGTTAAGAGTACCGACTGCTCTTCTGAAGGTCCTGAGTTCAAATCCCAGCAACCATATGGTGGCTCACAACCATCTGTAATGAAATCTGACTCCCTCTTCTGGAGTGTCTGAAGACAGCTACAGTGTACTCATATATAATAAATAAATAAATAAATAAATAAATAAATAAATCTAAAAAAAAATGGAAGAAAAAGAAAAAAGAAAGAGGCATGTACTACTTATTAAAATAGCCAATCATTCTGAATCAAATCCTTCCTGTGTCTCTGTAAATATGAACCTGCACCCCTCTCAGTGGTCACCGTGTGGTAACCTGCACTATCTCAGTGGTCACCGTGTGGTAACCTGCACCCCTCTCAGTGGTCACCGTGTNTCTCAGTGGTCACCGTGTGGTAACCTGCACTATCTCAGTGGTCACCGTGTGGTAACCTGCACCCCTCTCAGTGGTCACCGTGTGGTAACCTGCACCATCTCAGTGGTCACTGTGCAGTAACACGGAAAATAGAATGGGAAAAATGTGGCCTTCATGGGAAAATGCAGATTTTTTTTGTATCTATGTGTCTGTAGATAGGAAACTTTGAAGGATGGTTATTGCCTGAAAAAAGCCTGAGCACAACCATATTTTCCTCTTCTCCACAAAACCTTATTCTCTTCCAGACTCCCCCTTACTTTTTACCATAGTTCTTTATTATAGAACTTTAACTCAGAATAGGACCAATTTCCCATTCTTCCTCCCCTAGAGAGTAATTTAAGTAAGATACATAGTTCATGAACTTTAAGTTTACTTTTTCATATAGCTTTCATTTTCATCTTTTTAATGTCTCTGGTTTCTATGCTGTGTGTGTGCATGCACATGTGTGTGTGTGTGTGTGTGTGTGTGTGTGAGAGAGAGAGAGAGAGAGAGAGAGAGAGAGAGAGAGAGAGAGAAAGTACTCTCTCTCTCTGTGTGTGTGTATGTGTGTGTGTGTGTGTCTGTGTGTGTGTGTGTGCTTAGCTAGTGAATTATGATCACATACATTGGTTGCAGGACATGATCAGTGTGGAAGCGAGCTGGAAGCTGCCCACTGTTTGATAATTTTCATAGGTGCTTTTCAGGCTCCTGAGAGAGAAATCCATCAACAGTATACTCCCCAAAACACCAAAGTTACGAGAACCACTTAACCTCACGACAATTGTTTAAAAGATGCTGTGTATACGGGTGACAGGTCAGATTGGGTAACTGATACAGTCTCTCTGAATCTACAGCTCCAAGACCCTGTAACTTAGAAATGTGGAGATATTTTTGATGTTCTTCAGGCTACAACATTCCTTTCTCCATTCCCAGCCAGTTTTAGAGTGTCACCAACAGAAGGAAGACATAAACATGAGACCCAGTTTAGGCATGTGCCATAGGCATGGCAGAGAAATTCTAAAGTGATTATGATTGCTGCTTTCACCATGTAAGGAGTCCAGCTCTGTGTCTAAAATAGCCTGAAGATAAAGCGTGAGCCTGGCCACTTGTCACTGAGCAACTGCCATCCCACTACCCATTTATGTCTCCACCACATTCCTCCACCATCCATTTGGACACACTTGTGCAGAAATGCAGCTGCAAGTGAGATACAGCACTTCAAAAGTCCTATTCCATCCCCACCAAAGAAAAACCAGACATCAAGTTGTACTGGACAAAGAACCGTCTTAAGTGAAATGAAGATAGCAAGCCCAAGCATTAATTTGCAAGGCTCCAGTTAATAACACTGAGAAGTCCCATGAACACAGAGTAGAATGTTTCTAATAAAGGAACAAACTGAAACTTTAGGTACAAGCTGAGCTTCGGGCCCCGCCCTCTCAGCCTGCTCTCTTGCTCATCAATATGATTCTGTATTGGCCAGTGTTTGAGATCTCCCAACTGGTGCTCACTCTGTTGAATTGCATTATTCCTTAGTGTGAGGAGGATAGTTATGCGACATACGGCATTTAAACAATGCTTGCTGATTATATCATTGGCATCATGGCTTTTCTGGGCCTGTCCAGACCAGGTAAATTCTAGATAGACCCTGTGAAGCCCAAGGACAGGAGAACACAGACTCAGGAAAGCCATGTGGCTTGATGAGCAGAAGTTTAGCTCACTGCATTCTGCAAATAGCATTCTTTCTCCCTGGCTACCAGTATTTGGAGTTCTCACAAGAATAGAGCAGATGCCAACTTCCCATTCATTTGCAGTTTTCTTCCTGGAGTGAGCTGCTCAGCTTTGCCATTTTGACTAAGCAGGACCCTGATAATCTTCTTACACCATTTACAACAGGCTCCAGTAAGTCAACTTATCTTTCAGACAAGTGTACACAGTCCATGATGATTTGTGGTGACACAATATACCGCTAAACTCCTTGAATGTGCCCTTCACAGGGAAGTTGAGGAACAAATAACATAAGTTGTTCCAGCTCCCACTACCCTGTGGGGGGTTATACACGTGAAAGGTGGGTGCTTTCCTGATCTCAAACCTTGTGAAACAGAGCATGGGAATCACAGTTAAAGACCCCAACATCTCCACATGACACATGCTTATCCACACATCTGCTGATTCACAACTGCTTGTTACGAGCTACGAAAAATATCAGACTCACTCAGCAATGGTGGGAAACACAGAAATACATAAGTAAGGCATTGAGAATTGCCAGGCATGATGGCTTGTCTCTATTCCCAGTATTCAGAAGGCTGAGAAAAGACATTACCATGAGTTCAAGGCCAACCTGGGCTACAGCTGATAACCTGCCACAAACAAGAAACAAAACCTTCCAACCCAGCCCTGCTATTGAAAGTCCCGGCCCTTTAGCATTTTCCTCTTGACTATTCCTCCCATGAAAGTACTTATAAGACATGAATGTAGATATTCAAAATGGTCATATATAAACCAATATATCTACATAATATGCATGACCCTATACCAATGATGTTTTGCTTTTTATCTTATTTTCTTAAGAAGTCCAACAACTGAAATAAACACATGAACAGGGATAGATTTTATTTTTCTTCAAAGCACTGGGGACTGGACTAGGTGACTTTGTGTACCAGAAACTTGTTCTTTATCCTCAGCCAGTTTTTATTTTTATTTTTAATTTTTATACAGGCTACTCTAGAACTTCTAATCCCCCTGACACACTTTCCTGAGTAGCTGGGATCAGAGGTGTGTGTCACCAAGCCTGGTATGAAAGTGAGCACTTTAAAGACCACCAACATCTTAATGACTTGGAAGTAGTGATAATATACCTTCTTTAGAAATCTATAGATGTTGGATAGTCATTGCCAGTAGTAAGAAAGGGTGATGATTCTGACCTTGGCTCCTCTCTATACTGTCCCTAACTAAACACCTTCTGCTGATTTAGCGTGAATCCTGTACTTTCTTGGCTTGCTCCCAAGTGTAGCTAGAGACAGCTGCTTCCTGCTGAGACCCTGGCTGGCCTCTGTGAAAGGCGCCTGTTGCCCTTCCTAACACAGCCAGAATCAACTTGTTTCCCTCACTCAAGACTTCAGTGGACCACAGGACTTTCCACACATCTTTTGATGTCTTTATCCCAGACAGGAAGCCAGGCTCTCCATTGAGATTCCCAGGAGGTGGCTAGAGATTGCCTCGCTCAACACAAGTAACAGGCTATTTATAACACACCAGACTCAACCTAGCCCACAGCGGACTGCTGATTCATGGCCAGTGACTGACTGATCTTCATGGTAAATAAGAGAAAACAGTTTATATTGTTCATTTCTGAATCTCTTCGGCTCTTCGCCAAAGAAAATATTTCTTCTGAAAGTAAATCTCCAAGTATCCAAGATATTTTTAGCAATATGAGTGTGGAGAAGAAAGGAAATTTATTTTGGTGATGTGTAAATCTGAGATGGGATAATTACAACTAACTGAAACCCTGATGCCATCCTCTAGAAAATGGCCTTAGACTTTTAATAGACTTTGCTTTGATAATAGAATAGTAATAAGACCTCACACTTCATGCCAGATACTGTGCCTTGAGCATCTTCATTGAGCCTGTAATCTCTACAGAATAAGTGTGATTGCCCCCTTTCACAGAAAAGGAAAACAAGGCATTGGACACGCTTATAGTAATATGTGTGGATCTTAAAAACAGAATTCTAAATTCAAAACACAAACTACCATGCAATAGTATATGTAAAATTAAAAGGCATACATAGTATGATGGTTTGAACGAGAATAGTCCCCATAGGCTCATATATTTGAATGCTTGGTCCCTAGTTGGTGGAATGTTCTCTGGAAGGATTAGGAGGCCTGGCCTTATTGGAGGAGGAGTATCATAGGGGGTCAGCTGTGAAGTTTCAAAAGCCTGGACCAGGCTCAGTCTCTCTCTGCCTTGAACTTGACGATAAGATGCAGGTTCTCAACAACTGCTACAGTGCCATCCCTGCCTATTGCCATGCTCCTCTCGATAATTGTGATGGATTGAACCTCTAAAACTGTAAACAAACCGTCAGTTAAATGCTTATTTTTATAAGTTGCCTTGGTCATGATGTCTTTTCCTAACAACAGAAAGGTAACTAAGACATACATATATAAAACAACCTGTATGTTATAAGAATACACATACACACACACACACACACACACACAGAGAGAGAGAGAGAGAGAGAGAGAGAGAGAGAGAGAGAGAGAGAGAGAGAGAGGTAATAAGAGAGGCCTGCACACAACAATGAGGAGGGTGTAGCAAAAGCTGAGTAGTTAGTACCTCAGCCTCTTAGCCACTGTGTGGGAGATTTTTCTCCTCCTCAGGGTCCTCATGAGGACTGCCAGGAGAGCACAGGTATGTAGCTCACACCTGAAGCACCAATCAGCATATCTGAGGACTGTTTAGGTTTTCAGCAAGAAATCTTGTTAAATAACAGCAACTGCACTCATTTCCATTGCTGGCTACTGACTTGTCTTGTTGCTAATCTTTCAAAAGGAGTTGGCTGAGGAAGAGTGCACACACGAGAACTGTCTGAGCAACTGTGGTAAAAATCTACCTCAGCAAGCTGTGAGGTAAGTTCTCTACAGCACCAGGAAGTGTTTCAGAGATATTATCAGGGAGGAGGGAAAGAATGGAGCGTTGGAACGGGATCTCCAGTGTGTCACCGAGACACTCACTATCCCCTCAGAATATCCGGATTGGTTTTGATTCCCTTCGAGTCGGCTGACTTACCTCAATAGTTTTACAGGTGTCCTCCAGCTGGCTGATCACACCTTGGACTCTATCGTTGCTTCCCACAAGTACAGCAATACCATCACTGAGCTCTGACTAATGAATGAAAAAGAAAAGTCAAGAGATTACAGCTTTCCTAATCATGGATGGCAATGACCTACTCACACCATTGTCCTCAAGGGGGTATTATCCCTAAGGAGTAAACAAGCTCCAAGCTCATGGATTTCTCCTGGGACATATGGGTGAAGAAGAGGAAGCTGCTCATGAGCTGTATCTCCAGTTTAGGCTGGTGGGATTGCTGAGTGCTACCAGCCTCGGGCCCCAGAAAAGAAGTCTGAGGATGAAGGTGGCCAAGGAAAGCCAGAATTTTCTGTCATTATTAATTAAGGTGTTAATTAAGTACCTGTAAGAGGTATGTGTGGGATAATACTCTTTATACAAAACCTAGAAAATATAATTAATCCCATCTAAAGACTGAGGCTGGAGCCAGTCATGAGAAACCTGTGAGCTTCTTGATATTGCAAGTAAAATTTGATATATGCTTGGATTTGTGTTGGATGAGGCCCCATAATTTTAACAGTATTGATGGAGAACTAGATTCTGTTAAAACCACAAAGAAAACCTAATTATAAGCTATCGATAATAGTATATTGAAGTTGGAGGCTTCTAAACATTGCACAAGTGGAACAATGTGACAGACACAAATATGTGACATTTGGAACTCAGAATGAATTGTTTGTCTAGTGTAGTTCAGAACTGGTTTTACTTGAGCAATAAATGCAATAAGTATTCACCTATCGGGTGTATGTATATTTCAATCCTACTATGCTAATACAGTGTAGATACATGCAAATGCTCACTGGATTGTCGCACAAACTTAAAACTGTAACATGTGACTGGCTTTAGCAGAGACAATACAACTTTAAAATCCCTGTGTTCTTTTGACCCCAAAAGTATTTTCCTGTTCCTATTTACCCTCCTCCTAAACTGGACATGGAGTCACAAGGAGTGTAGAGTGGGGACTTGGGAAATCTGGCTCTCCTCTCCCTTTGACCTAAACTTCTCCAGGTTATTTAGAAAGACATAACCAATATAAACCTGAATTTTCCCACATTCTAAAGGAGATGTCTAATAAACCTGGGTGTAAGGCATTTGAAACCTATAGTCTTCTTTACATGTGGAAGGTAGCTTGAAAACCTATTAGTAAACAAGAAGCTACTCTGACCAAAGAAAAAAAGGCTGGGAGTCTAACTTCCTGTCCCTCTGCCCATCCCATGGACTTCCAGGCCTCTGAGGAATGTAGTCAAAAGCAGATACCATACAGTTCTACCATGTTGGGCCTTGGGGCTAAGGGGTCGGGGCAAAGAAAATAAAAAGTAAGTTGAAAATAAATAACACCAACAAATACAAATCATGGTTACTGGTCTTAACAGATGTCACAGAGTTTGGCTTCCAAAATGATTTCAACTCTGGTCTCTGATATAAAATTGAAACCAATGATTCCAAGTGGAAGAAACTGGGACGTGATGGGCCTACTGACTCATGCACACCGTTACCTGCATAGAAGTGTAAATTCTAGGCAGCTGCTATGTGGTGCAGAGCTGATGAGATAATGTAAAGACTGTGTTGCGTTAGAGTGAGGAAGCCCGGATGTAGGGATGTTCCCGGGGTGAGGGACATGTACTACATTCAAAGAGTGCTTTGAAGGCCAGCAGGAGGCTCAGACTTGAAGTTGTTTTGTAGGTGTGTGCCATGATTATGAGTCTCATACACAAGGAGTCGGTTAGAAAAGGCTTTGAAGAAGGCAAGAGAACATTTATTGATAAACAATAAAAAGGGAAAGTGAAGACCATCTCATTCTTATCTGCAGTTTTAACTCTGAGTCATCTTTATCAGCTGGCATTTTATCAGCCCCCTAACACTACATATCTTTAGCCACCTCCAAAGGTCACAGAGAGTGATCCAGCCCTTCTGCTCTTTTCTCTCATTTTCCTCTGGACCCCTCTCTGGGCAACTCAATAACCTTGAAGAGAATGGAATTTGAGACAAACTATGAGACTACTTCCTGGGAGGCCTTCCACTTTCTGTGAGGCCTTCCACTTTCTGTGGGGCCTTCCACTTCCTGTGGCCCCCCCCACTTCCTGTGGGGCCTTCCACTTCCTGTGGGGCCTCCCACTTCCTGTGAGGCCTTCCACTTCCTGTGAGGCCTTCCACATTTATCCTCCTCTTTATTATGCTCCCCTCTTTGGCCACATGGAGCTAACTCACTAATGCTTAAAGTGGGCTGAGGAAAGGAATTGAACTTCCTACCTTCTGCCTCTGGAACACATGGGTCAGGGGAGCCACCTGGCAGTCCTTATGAGCGCCAAAAACCTTGCACAAGGAGCAGGTGGGCACTTCACAGTTCAGACAGTAGATGTTGATGCGTTCCTCTTCATGCTCCTCACACATGGGCTGGTCCAATTTTTTTTCTGGCCTGGGAGGAGGTAAGAAGACAAATAGCGATCAACGTCCACCAGGTCAAACCAGAGGGGTGGCGAACTTTGCAAACCCTGTTGGTCCCTAACCTCCCAACCCTATCCTGAAGACTCCCAGAGCCCTTCCATGTTTTGTCCGGTGAGAAGCGCTGACAAATCTCCATCTGCTTGAGCAAATGACACCGATGTGTGACGTTCTTCAATTAGCATGTGTCTAATTGTATAGTGTGTTTGCATCCGTTCAAAATTTAAAAACTGCCCCGTGGAATTCCTAAAAGTTCAACACTGTTCCCTGGCCAGCCATTTGGAGCTCACTCCAGCTCCGTGCCCACAGATGAGCCTACAGGTTCCTCACGCGATCTTCCTATGGGTGAAGAAGAGGAAACCACCGATAAACTGCATCTCCATTTTAGGCTAGTCAAATCGCTGGGTGCTGCCCCTCCAGCCTATATCCCCAGAAATCTTTCCCACCTACAAGTCTGAGAATTGTAGGGGCCAAGAAGAAACAGGACTAGATAGGTGTGGGTGTAGCCTCCTTACATAAAACCCAGAATATTTGATGGATCCCATATAAAGACTGAGCCTGGCAAGATGGCTTTAATGGGTAAGGAAGGACACTTGCTACCAAGCCTGATGATCGGAGTTCAATCCCAGGACCTACGTGGTAGAAGGAGAGAACTGACTGCTGTAAGTTGTCCTCTCTCTGAGTATCTATTACACACACACTCACACACACACTACAAATAAGTACATGCAAAAATTTTAAAGTTAAGGCTCTGTTTGTTAGAAATTGAAAATAAACCCAAATTCAAAAGTTTCCTCATATTCCCAAATCTAGCTATTTTGAAACATCTCACTACAGCCACTACGCTTTTCCCATTGCCATTGAAATACGTTTCTTAAAAACCACAGGATTATATGGATAAGAAATCAGTTTATCAAGTAATGGACAGGATTGCTAAAATCTGGAATAGAACACCTGTGAGTTACTTGTAGTGAGAATTAAAAGTACTAACACGTGAAGGTTTTGTTTCAAGTATGTGTGTGTATTGCATATGTACACTGTATAATATAAATATACACATGTGAAACCTATATATATATATATATATATATATATATAGTTTATCTCATTCAGATGTGTAAAGCTATATTGCAATGTAAAACATACTGTCCACTGTGGGTCATAAATCCAAGTGTTTGAACCCCGTAGTATTGGTATGTGGGATTATGTAGCTGCAGTCCCAGACTCAGAAGGCAGAGGACATATGATATATCTCTACTGTACTAGATAGTATTTGACATTGGCACCCGTAAATGCTGGGAAATATCTATTCCCAGCATTCTGAATCTTATAGAAGAATCTTATAATTCTAAAGAAGCTTCATGAGGTTCTAGGGCCAAGATTTTGCAAGAGGAATTTTTGTCTGGTCCCATAGCTGTATATACTCACAAAATCTATGGCCTCCAGATTCACCCACGGATCTGGGACTCATGCAAGGAATCACGGCCATGAATCAGAAGATTGTTCCCCTTCCCAGGTCTGTCCCAGAATTCGAGGCACAGACAGTCTCTCTCCCCACCCCACCCCACCCCCCCNCCCCGAATAGCCTGTGCTTAGAGCAGAGCCTCACAGAGAGGAGCCCTGCTGAAATATTGAGAGGAGACCAGAATTGATTGAGACTTTGTGGTCGTCTGTAGAGTAGGCTTCACAAGCGGGCCTCTGCCTGCTCAAAGCCAGCTATCTGTACATTATGTTATGTGGGCTTTGCTGATGTCTGGAGCACATTTGCTGGCGTATCACAGCACAGGCGTGCTAACGCCCTTTATCTCCCCTAGGCAGGGCCACAGGAACACATATTGCTAATGCCCTTGTGCTCTTATGATGTCAGCAGATCTGAGGTCACAGAGCGGGACTGCAGGAAGCACACACGCACATTGAACAAATGGAAACAGCCAGACTGTTATATTTTAGTTTTGTTCATGATTCAATTTACTCTTTTTTTTTCGTAATACATTGAGAATTGCCTCCTTTATTTCATTAGTAGTTTTGTTGTTGGTTTGGTTTGGTTTGACTTTTTGTTTTTGTTTTGTTTGGGGGCATCATGGGTCTAAAGTCACCAGTCTCTTCTGAATAAATACATAAGAAAAATCCTGCATACAACTTACACCAAATAACAGATCTGAACCAAGTCTGGCGTAGAGAATTGAGGGTGTAAGCACTGTCTATTAGAGTAGCTGGGCACACAGCTATGGTTCCAGGCTCAGGGATGAATGTTGGAAGTGCCTCTCGCTGTTCAACATGGCGGGGACCTACAGATTGTTCTCTCTGGTCTCCTAGGTCTCTGGTTAGCAGAGCCTCTACTGAAGAGTGAGCAGGAAGTCCCAGTGAGGAAGTTCAGTTGATGATGTTGTAGTTAAAGTGAGCTGAAAGTTTAATTCCAGCTCAATTTTTGCATGTGTTGATGTGTTGCCTTAAATGCAAGACTAAACCTTTGGCATCAGCTTCTTTCATCTAAAAAAAAGACTAAGGGTCTTCTAACTAAATGTGGCAGAATGAGCAGGGGCAGTTATTTGTGTTTCCCATGGAAGTCTCCTTAAAAAGATCAAGGAAATAAGACTACATAAAGCAATAAACACAAAAGGTGAGATGGCACGAATTGATGTCTACCAAATGCCGACACCTGGAAAGAGTCAGACAATTTCTGCTGGTTGCCCTCTATACAGATGCCTACAAGAAGCTGGGAGTCCTAGGAAGTTTCAA
Organism: Mus pahari; assembly: GCF_900095145.1. Lineage (NCBI taxonomy): Eukaryota > Metazoa > Chordata > Mammalia > Rodentia > Muridae > Mus > Mus pahari. The sequence continues at coordinate 15,318,575 of NC_034593.1, read as the reverse complement.
GAACTGCAGCCAGAATCTTCAGCAGAACTTCTGTGGGATGTCGTGAAGGTGTGGGTGTAAGGGCAGGACATTTAATGAGGAGGAAGTTAAGGAGATTCCATATGGAGATTCTATGTGCTCCATAAAAGCAACACTGTAAGCCAAGAGAGGAAGACATGGGTTGGAGTGGGCTTAAATAAGAGTAATTCCTAAGCAGAGAGTAGGATCCAGCACTGAAAAGGCTCAAACTGAGGAAGAAAGCTGATAGCCTGTGCGCAACATGAAAAACAAAAAAACAGGGAATAGGAACATCACAGTCAGATACACATGTGGTGGGAGAGTTGTCTCAGTGGTTAAAAGCACATATTGCTCTTGCAGAGGACCAGAGTTTGGTTCCCAGCACTCATGTGGTAAGCTCGTGACCATGCATAACTCCAGTTCTAGAGGACCTGACACTCTCTTTTGACCTTTACAGGCATTAGGCACATACATAGTGCACATACATGCATCCAGGCAGAACATTCATACATGTAAAATAAAAAAAAAGTCTAAAACCTTTTTGTTTTGTTACAAAAGGACAAACCAGTAACACAGTTATCACTGGTGATGAACAGCAGGACGTCGCTAGGACAATTAAGTCATAGCATTTGGGAAGTGAGAGTTGAGAGTGTGAGAGACCCCATACATTTGTAACAGATATGCAGCTTGGTCTTCACAAGGGTCCAGAACAACTGGAGTAGAGGCTGTCCCAAAAGCTGTTGCCCAGATGTTCTTCTAGCTGGACTGTCTTGTCTGGCCTCAGTGGGAGGGGTTGCATTGAGCCTCACATAGACTTGAAGTGCCAGGGTTGGGGGGTACCTAGGAAGCTCCCACCTGCTCAGAAAGAAGGGAAGGGGAGGATGGGGGAAGGGTTGTGGGAGGGGATGACTGGGAGGGGGGCAGTGAGTGAGATGTAAAGTGAATAAGCAAAAAAGTAAATAGATAAATTTTTTAAGGAGTGTGAGAGAGAAAGATGGGAGCAACCCTTCTCACTAGAGGCCTTGTAGTCTTGTTTAAGACTCATTTAAAATTAAAATATTTATAAATTTCATTCCCACCGGAGCATTTAAAAGGGCTGGGGAAATGTCTGAGTCAGTGAAGTACTTGCCATGCAAGTGTTAGGACCTGAAATTGATACTAAGCAACCTTTAAAAAGAACAGAAAACAGTATAGTGCTGTGTGCCTATGGTCCTAACTCTGGTGAGGCTCAGGAGAGTCCGTGGAGCTTGCTAGCCAGCTGAGCTCCTGTTTCAGTGACAGACCCTGCCTTAAAAGATAAAGTGGGGAGTAACAGAGCAAGACATCTGGTCAACCACTGGCCTCTACACACATGTGCCTAAATACCTGCCTATACATGAACATGCAGACATGCATCACACACACACACACACACACACCCCGCCCTTCCCCCCAATTTGGTAGGTTGATAATAGAACCCACCTCAAAAGTTTTGGGGAAAATCAAAGAATCACAGGTAAAGCTTCTGAACAGAGTGTAACACACAACACAGAGCCATATTGTTAATTATATTAACAAATTAATCACTATATTCAATAATAATATTAACCAGATTAACTGTGGATAGTGAGTGCATCATCATACAAAATGCTAGATAAGGCCAGCATTTTCAAAGAGTCTAGCTGTTCTGCATGAGGCCAGAGTTGAATGATATTTCAAAACCCCACTGTGGCAGTGTTGCCCCTTTCTGTTGACAGTACTAAAGTCTACTCCTGGGCTTAGTTTATTCTGTACACCCAGAGTTATTCTAAGGTCATCTAATATATCTCAAGGCTTGGAGTTCAGGTCTGTTATGACTTCCCAATTTCGGGAACATCTTATTTTATGTGACTAAGCACGATTTAGCCAGCTTCAAAGGAAACTTGAGTTTAAGAAACAATGTAAGAATTTTATAATCACAAAAATATTCCTGTTTCACTTGGTTTTTGCCTTAGTGGTAGGGTAGGGATTTGACTCACTGGTTCTCTACAATTTGTTCCCCAGCGCTTGAAGGGACATCAGGGTGACTCCATTGGTAAGGCAGTTTTACTAACACACCTTTTAACATTTTCTGTCCTCTAGATTTCATACCAAATACCAAATGCTATTATGTTCATATTTGAAGTTCCTACCAGGTGGGTAGAGAGACAGAAAAATCATCGTAATAAATAAAACACAGAAGACTGTAGTGTGCTTGTCTGTGCTCCTTACAGAACTAACATTGTGGAGCCCCTGCTCTGTGAAAGGCACCGGATCTGAAACTGAAACCACGGTCACAGAAATGCCTTTTAATAATTGGTTGCTTATTAGTTGCCAGGATCATCTCTTAAGTAGATATCATCTTTCCTTTCGCCTTTCTCCCTCCAAACCCTCCCATCTATCCCTCTTGCTCTTTCACACTCATGGGCTCTTTTAAAATTGATATTGCATGCATATCACTATACACGTGTACATTTCTAAATAAGATCTGCTCAGTCTATACAATTTTACTATGTTTTCAGGTATGACCGTTATGGTGTTGGATATGTGCACTCTAAGCACTTCTTAGCTGCTTGTGGTTCTTTGCAAGTTGAAGTCTTTCCCCTTCCATTTTTGTATGTCTACTGTTGTTTTCCTTGTTCGCCTCATGTTTAAGCAGTCATGTTGTAGGGGCAGTAATGGGTGTAGCTTCTGCCATTAATAGGAAACTGTCTCACAGCAAACTCCCTGATCTGCTGGCTCTTACAGTCTTTCTACCCCTTCTTCTGAAATGTTTCCTAAGCCTTTGGTGTGGGAATGGTTTGTGGATGTATCCATTGGGATAACTCTGTTGAACACAACAAAATACAATGCAATCTGATTTGTAACATGGTAACACTTTCCTTCTCAAGAGATTAGGAAGCAAGGAAACAGGTGGCTGCAGTGTGTCATTAGTTCTTCCTCAGTCCCATCTATAGCTTGGTGCTATCTAATTTAGCTCTGAATCTTGAGCAGAAACGAATGGCCATAATAATCACAATAATTACATGCCATATTAATTGATCGACTTTCCTGCAGAGAGTGCAAGGCGTTTATAGCCCTGCAGATGTTCCATAAGTACAGGCCTCTTGTAATAAGGATCACAACGGGCCCATTTCTACACAATTTCCATATGGCTACCAAGGCTTTAGACTCAAATGACCTGTGCAGAACAAAGATATGGGTCTTCACACCTTCACGCCTTTTAGGAATAAACTCTGTAGTTTTGTCTCTAGGAATGTAAAGTTTATGTGGTGTGATAAATGAGGAGCCTTTTTAAATGTTCTAGTGAATGGATGCAGGTGACATAACAATCAGTAAGTGCAGGGAGGCAGCCTGAAACTCATTCTCCTTCCTATTTCTGTAAATGACACTCCTGAAGGCCAGCATTATATCTTGACTTGAATGTTCCAACGAGCCAATTTTATGACAAGTGATGATGTCAGAGGGTTTTAAAGTATAAGTGTTACCGTTGTTTAGACTGGTTTTTTTTTGGGGGGGGGTGCTCGAGACAGGGTTTCTCTGTATAGCCTTGGCTGTCCTGGAACTCACTTTGTAGACCAGGCTGTCCTCAAACTCAGAAATTTGCCTGTCTCTGCCTCCCGAGTGCTGGGATTAAAGGCATGCGCCACCACGCCTGGTGAAGATGATGTTACTTAACATATACATGCTTGTGCTAGAATTTTTCTGTATCAAAATTTGTAAACTGGTCATGTGTTATCATGTCTATTGTTGTGTTTTATAAAAAAAAGAAGCCAGGGATACGTTTGGCGGAGGCACAGTATGGTGTGGGGAAGGGGGTGCCTCTGTGGGCCCATGTTGAGGAATCCCTTCCCCTTGAGGTACGAGCCACATGACGAATGTAGTATAGAATAGATTTTATTTAGGGGATATGGGAAGGGGAGTTGAGGGAGTGGTAGAGGCAGAGAGAGGAGAGAGAGAGAGAGAGAGAGAGAGAGAGAGAGAGAGAGAGAGGAGGCGGGCCATGAGCATCACGTGGAGAGATGGGGGAGGGGAACGAGAAGAGACAGGACCGAGGGGAAAGAGGGTAAGAAAGCAAGAAAGCAAGAGAGGAAGAGGATGAGGAGGCAAGCAGCCCCTTTTATAGTGAGTCTGGCATATCTGGCTGTTGCCAGGTAACTCTAGGGCGGAGCCTAGAAGAAATGCTAACGTCTATAATGAATGTAATACAAGGCTGTGAGGTGGATCCCGCCTCTGTCAACATGACCCTCTTTGATGGCACAGAAGCATGCGCACTAGCTCCCTTCTTTCCTCCACAGACAACTCTGTCTCATTGAGAAGACGTGACGTGGAAAAAGCCTTTTAGTGAACAGTTAACACATGATTGGTAACAAACATGCAGTGTATCAACCCACTAAGATGAAAACAAAACATCCAGTAAGTCTCTCTCTCTCAGAGCCGCTCTCACCTGGTGGATTCCTGCTTGTAGATATCAATAATGTTTTCCACGAGCAGGTTCCTCTGCAGTCCATAGACCCCATGTCTGTCTAACACCACCTCATGTCTGCAGGAGGGACAGCGGAAGCGGCCCCCGGATGCCACGGTGGTGCCTCCTCTTGTGGGTAAGTACGGGTTAGAGGCCTGTTCTTGCCAAGCAAGGAAAAAAAAAAAAAAAGATCTGAGTAGTTCCACAGACAGCTTTTTGGAGACTTATTTTCACTCTCTGACACTGCACACAATACGAACTCCTCAGGGCTTACTGTACGTGGTCCTGAACCACAGGGCCCTCCTGGTCCATAGCCCTCTACAGTACACCTTGGCCAGCAAGAGGATTTTAGCCCTGTGTTTTACCCCTAACCCAGAGTCCCAACCCGAAGCTCCAATGCTCAGACCCGAGCAGTCACATTTTCAATTCTTAAACAGATTCAGTGAATCCGTTTTGTTTTACTACAAACAAACATGCTTCTAAGAATTAAAAACACAGCAGGATTTGTGAGGAGCAGGTTGACAGTCAAACCTGGGGAAACCGTTCAAATACACTAACGGGCTCGGAAAGCTCTCGAAGGGAGCTGGCTTTGATCTCAAAGACTGACGCAGGAGAGAGGGACACTCTACAGATTCCAGATCCCAAACCGACCTACCTGGAAGATGTCACTGGCACATTTCCTGCACAGGTTGTGTTGGCAAGGGAGAATGACCACGGGCTTCGTGAACATCTCTAGGCAGATGGGACAGATCAGCTGCTTCTCCAGGTTGTCCATGGTCTGCTGCTCTTTGGAGAAAGACTTGTAACTCAGAGAAGTGCTCATTTCCTAGCCGTCCCTGTCCCTGAGAAGGGTGCTCCCGAACGGCTTCTGTAAGCGTTTCCTGGAAATAATTCCAAGGACTGTATGATCAAGTGTCCTTTATGTCTCTCTCTGTGGAGGACATTGTTCCAGGCCTGGCTCAGACGGGTGACGGAGCTGTTTTTAGCAACCTAAGGTCACATGACCCTGGACCGACTTGTCCATATAAGCCAGTGACAGGAGGATGGATACTGACAGGTGATGGAGAACAGGAGCCAACATTCTTGCCCTGGGGAGTAAGAGAGTGGGTGGGAAGGGGATTGCAAGTCCCATTTAGCAGGGGTTATGAGGGGAGGGCAATCTGAAGCCCACAGTTGTCAACAACAAATGCAAATGTGCATGCTTAGTCTCTGAGCCATGCCCTCATGAGCACTTGGGAAGAACTTAGTGACAGGCTTCTGCGGAATGCAGCCCTACAGTGTAACTGTATGAGAAGCACTGTTTCTTCAGACATCAGGAAACAAGCCACCCAAAGGAATATGGTAGCAACTTCTCAGGTGCAAGTAAGCAAAGCTTGTTCTGCAAATCTCCATCCTGATCTGACAAGGGCAATAGTGTAAAAAGCCATCCATGATAGTAAAGGTTTCATGCTTGCCAAGGTTACAGTATAGGAAAATTCCAATTTAAGAATGCTTTCACCATAAAAGTGTGTGCTTACACACGTTTATGTGTGTGCTCATGTTTACATGTGTGGGCGTGAACATGTTGTGCATATATATGCATATAGGGAACATGTGGCTGTTATCAAGAGTCTTCCTCCATCACTCTATATTATTCATAAAGTCAGGATATCTCAAGTGAAGCCAACATTAGCCAAGAGGGTGAGTTTGGCTAACATCTTGCTCATGGAACCCTCTGGTTTCCCTGGAAGTACAGGTGGGCAGCCACACCCAGCAGGCATTTACATGAGTCCTGGGGATCCCAACTGGAGTCATCACACTTGTGTAGCAAGGGATTTATCCACAAAGCCATCTCCCCAGCCCTCTTTTTTAAAAAACTAAGAACCCAAATGTTGAGTCTGTGACTCTCCACACACAACTCTTGTTCATCCTCTAACCACCCCACATACACCCTAAAACACAAAGACAATCTATGAGAGTCTTTTTAAAATTACGCTTGCTTTGTGACAGTAAGACTCAGTGGGATAGCAGCTGGCATGTGCATTGCACATTATAATTGCATTTCTCCACCTGTTGGAGGAAGACGCCAGTGCCTTCGATAGCTGCAGTGAATACAGTGCCCTATACACCTTCCCAATCTGCTCCTAAATGTTTGTGCATTCTGGCCTTCACCCAAGGTCATGTTTTAAAATGATAATACCCCTGGTAATTTCTCGTATTCTTGGTCTGCTCTTGAATCATGAACACAAATTCTGACATTTGCCAGAAATTTGTAAAAAATTTTAATCAATATGTGTTGTATATAAAACCTAGAATCAGATAAAAAGCAAAAGAAATTTTATGCCAGTTTTTTTCCAAATAATGTGCAAGAGAATACTTATTATAAACAAAACTGAGAACATAGCCAGAGCCAAGGGGCAGCTGGGAGAGTCTAAGAAATCAGCCCATTGTCTTCTAGTTCTGCTTAGGTTAACTCCACACAGCATAAGCAGAATAAGAAAGACTGGGGGCCAAAATATCACAGTGACATCTAGTTAAATTTCTCAAGGAAACCATGTTCCACTGAAATCTTATGACCAGGCAGTCCGTTGGTCTGTACAACCCCTGACGCACTGATCTTCCAGGTCCTACAAGAGCCAATTGAGCTCTCTGTGCAATTTTCTATGCCTTTTGCCATCCCAAGTCCTTATGTTTCCCACATTTCTCCAAACAAACAAACAAACAAACAACAACAACAACAACAAAAAACCTTGCCACTCTGGGGCTGGGGTTTAAATCCTCTGACCAAAAGCATCTCAGACAATGAAGTTTCTTCCCTTGGTTGGTTGTTGGTTGATAGGTTAGTCAGATGGTTTTCGGTTGGTTACTTTATTAGTTAGTCGATTGGTTGGTTATTTAGTTGGTTGGTTAGGTAGTTGGTTAGTTGGTTGGTTGGTTGTTGGTTGATAGGTTAGTCAGATGGTTTTCGGTTGGTTACTTTATTAGTTAGTCGATTGGTTGGTTATTTATTTGGTTGGTTAGGTAGTTGGTTAGTTGGTTGGTTAGTTGGTTGGTTGGTTGGTTAGTTGGTTCACTGTTTTGTTGGTTGGTTTGGATGGTTCTGTCAGATCGCATTCCATCATTTTTGGAGCTTAGGACAGAAAAATCAAGCTACACAGCCTGAGTGGGAGATGTTGTTCTAATTCTTATGCCAGTTTTTATGTGAATTTTTTTTTATCTTATTTCTCTAGGATTTCAAAAATCCAAAACAAAACACACACACACACACAAAGTCCCTAGTACACAGTTGGTGCAATAAAACATAGGTCATTGTGACTGGCTGTGCAGTCCTGTTCTACATGCATGGACGGTGTATTTGTAAGCCCTGTTATCTAATATGAAGTTATATGAATACATAAGGATCGGGGGGGGGGGAAGCTTTGGAGGACTCTCTCAAAACTTTCAGTATTTATGTAGCAATTGGAGTGAAGAAGGGAGTTCATGTCTCTTTCCTGATGAATTACACCCTGTCACCTCCCTTCACCAGTTAGATTCTGTTCATAGCTGGCTATGGGGCTCTCAGCTCCATGTATGAGATAATTCCCAGGGGGAGTTTCCATTTCAGAAGTAAAAGCCTGTGAAATCTAAAGAAAAGCACCTATTCATCAGGATTCTCCAGAGGAGTAGAATCAGTAGACGCGCATGCGTGTGCGTGTGTGTAATATTGTAAGAAGGGCTGGCCCGATCAGATCACACCATCAAAGGCTGTACAGATGCATAATGCCCTTCCGAAGACAAGAGGTCTGCAGAAACCGATAGGTTCTTAGTGCAGCTTGAAGTCTCAGGACAAGAGAGACCAATGATGTAGTCTCAGCCCAAGGCAGAAGGTCAGGAAGGCCCTGAAGAGTCATTAATACAAGTCCGTGTCCAAAGGCTAAAAAAAAGTGAAGTCCAGTGTCTGGGAATGACAGCAGCAGCAAACACCAAAGCACCCCAAAAGATCTCAGTGTGCTAACAACTTTGGATGCCCCCCCTTCCTCTCTTTGTTCCTAGGTTCCAACTTCCCTCAATTCTGAGTATGTCTTGCCGATCCGTTTGAAGACTGACATGAGATTTGGCTCTAGAGACAGCTTCACAGCACACCCAGCGAAGCACTTGACTGATATTCTAGGTGTCTTTAATAAAGTTAATGACCAAGATCAACCACTATGGTCTTTAAACTAATAGTGTACTCATGACTCATTTGTCAGTGGGGCTGCATCCTGAGAACTTCGTCCCTGAACTTCGTCAGTGTGTGACCATCAGGTCAGAGTTACACAAGCCTAGCTGGCAGAGGTAACTGGGCACTTGGGTTCTTCAGTACATTTTACTGCTCCTATACTACAAGCTGGAACAGCATGGTGTGGTGCCAAATGCTTCAGGCAATTATAGCTTAGTGGTAAAAGCATTGCACACCTGAAGTACAGAAAAAAAAATGGATATAAAGGATGAAAAGAATGGAAGCTGCTCTAGGTGAGAATGTGAGTTACTATGAAGCCTGGGACAGGAAGGCAGAATACTGTAGACTGTGCTGGACCTGTGCTCAGGGCTGCTCAATTTATAAATGAATGAATGAATAAATAAAAGTTACTTCTTCAGAAATTATTTGACATTAGCTTTCTGTAATTTCATCTATTTTTTTTGAGGTTTATTTTGCTTTGTATCCTGTACATGCAATACTCTCAGAGGCTAACAGGGGGTGTCAGATCCCCTGGGACTGGAGTTCAGATGGTTGTTTGCCACCATATGGATGCTGGGAATCAAACCTGGATCCTCTGGAAGAACAGCCAGTGTGCTTAGCTGATTATCATCTCTCTGACTCTTTTAGTATTACTTTTTACCTTGTAAACATTTAATTTTGTACTTTTGCTTGATAAACATTTATTAAACACAACTGTACAGCTGTAATAAATGTTTATTAAACACAGCTGTACAGCTGTAATAAACATTTATTAAACACAGCTGTATAGCTGTAAACTACTTTCTTCATATTTTCACTATATAAACCTCTTTTGTGTTTTTCTTTATTTTAGTCCTTTCACTGAAAATTAAGACATAAGTATACAACATCAATCTAGACTCCTCTCTAGGGGCATCACTACAAACATGTCCATAATGTACTATCAGTGTCATTATAACCAGAGAAGTCACCAAATGGTGTAATCTCATGGGGCTATCAGTATATATACCAAAGCCCCATCAATAACTGAAAGTTGTTGTATGGTACATGAGTTGCACACTGAGGCAGCGCCTCTCAAGGAAATAACCCATTCCTTCTTAAAAAAAAAATTCACTGAGTACTTACCATATGTTCCTATTGAACAATGCTCTGTGAATTGAAAGATTACAGAAATTAGGCAGCTACCTGCAAGGAACTCAATATGATGGAGATAACACATTCACATGTAGGAACCACATGGTGAGAAGGCACTAATGAGGAGTGCTAGGAATGAGGAAAGCTTCAGGGTTTGATAGCTTTGGAATAAATCAACTCAGAATAGACGCATTTGCAGAGACCCAGGGGCACAGGCAAACGGGGAGCCTCAGAGCTTTTAGTAGTTTGACCTACAGTGAAGAATACCCTACTGATGCACTGGCATCCCATGAATACTATACTAAAGGGTTGTTTCTTAAAAACTTACTAAAACCAGGCGCTGGAAAGTCATAAAAAATTTCTCTTGAGAATGTTTCCAAGAACTCATGACTGTTTTGGTGGAGTGACCTTCCTGTCTTGATGGGGACAGATGACAATGCAGGGGACTTGCTAAAGGCAAGATTGACAACTTCCAATAGTTCAGATAAGAGGTCAGCAAGCCCTTGCACAGGGCGGCAGCACTGGGAAGGACAGAAGGAAATGGACTCTGGGGTTATGATAGTAAACTCAATGGAGATGACTCGGATGCTGAGCATGGCCCACCAGTGCTGTTGCAGTGCCATCAGGAACGTACCTTCACCTAGCTGGGTTTAGATTGTGCCATCTACAACTGATTAGGGTTCATAAATAACTTGCAGCATGTTGTCAGGAGCCACCATAGGACATGCTAATAACTCGCAGATGATCTTTCTGAGATGACCATCTTAGATTAAAATCTACAGTATGCAAGGCCTAGGAGAATCATTTTAAGAAAGATTCCTGCTATTGATATGCTTTTCCTGTTATTATTAAACATATATGATGATCACTAGGCATTAGTCCACTCTTCTGAGTAGATCTATGAAGATGTACTGTCTTGTAGTGGTGCTATGTAGGCAAATAGATAACTTCTTAATTATTTACAATGATAATTATTCATGATGATCCTATAAGAATTCCTTAAATATATCAGTGATTATTAAGCTCTTTTATAGTGGGACTGCTATTAGGTCCTTTTCTGAGAGTCAAAACTGCAATGAGAACTCTGCCAGTCTTCCGTTGTGTCACCACTGTGTCACCACTGTGTCACCACTGTGTCACCACTGTGTCGCCACTGTGTCACCAGTTAACTGCTTCTAGATAGGAGCCAGACTTTCTACTACCCAGAGCACACCCCAAGAGGTTGTAAAGCCATTAACCAAAGGTCATACAAAGGGAACTAACGATTTATTATAGGTGCTAGGACAGAAGATAAAATCTTGCGTGAATTTATCTATACAGAACTTTACTAATAACTTAGTCATGGTTTTTCACTCTCCATGAACCTGTGGAGCTCCGACAGGTGATGAATGCTTAGCCAAATAGTTACTCCTAGAGGATATGCATGTAAACACTCGCTGTTGTAAACATCTTATTCGATTTAGGATTTGAATTTTATGTGTGAACTTGTGATGAACTTTTACCACGTGATCATGTATTCTGAAAGACATATAAATGCTGAGGACAAAGAGAAGAATCATATCTGAGCTGTAGAGAATGTTTATGGACAGAATTGTTCTTAGACAAATTGGAGGAAAAGAATTTCCCTTACCCTCCTTTTTTTCATTCATTCCTTTTCCCCCCTTTTGAAGAGAATTTTCATAGGAAACTTTTTACAACTTAGTAATAAATACTACAATCACTTCTCAAAGTGTCCCCCTTTCTTCCTGAGACTTCTACTAGCAGGGTGAAAGTTAGAACCATGTAGTTTCCAGTGAGATAGAGCAAAGGCCACATTATTTAATCCCCCAAGTTTAGGCTATAGGTGTCAATTACCTAAGCCAGTAGCTTCTTATACTCAGAAAGAGCAAGAAAGGTTTTAGGACATTTTAGAAGTCCTAAACTAAATTTTCAGTATAGTTGGAGAGCTAGAACTTCCGGAGACCCTCAGTCTTTAAAGCCACATTAGAGTGCTGCTCTGTGTTGCCTCTTAACCTGCTCCAGGCCGGGAGGCTACAGGCAGTTTTTGTATGGAGGAAATATCTCAGAAACAGTATTACTTTTAATTTGAATACCCCGCTTCCATTATTGGATATATACTTAATTCCCCACCTTCTTCCTTTCCATCTTTTGCTTCACTGGGCTATCTTTCAGCTTTTGTCCCTGTAGACACATGGAAGCAGCTAGGGCACCATAGGAACATAGGCAAGCATCAAATAATCTTCACTTTGCCCTCATCCTAGCTTTTCCATCTCTTGACTTCTTTCAAACATCGGCCATCTCTGTGGCTGGTTTGTGTGTTGGAAGTGAGACACAGGGTGCGCTCTAGAGAAGATCCAGAACATTTAGTCTACTTCCAAATTCTTTGACGTACAGGAGACAGAAACCATCCAGGAACTCCATATTTAAGGTCTTCATGGAGTTGTGAACACAACACGGTGGCCTGGAGGGCCCCTGGACTGTGCGTATGCTGGCCCCTCCCCTTCTCCCTGCAGGCTTACCAAACACACTCGACAGAGCCTGAAATCCCTCAATTACACGGTACAGTGGGATGGTAGAAGGCCTCATTAAGCCTTCATGCCTGAGTCCACCAAGGGGGTGGAATCATATTTAGAAACCTTGAGAAACTGAAATGTCTAATTTCTGGGGCAATGAGGACAGTCTCCAAAAGCCCCGCAGATAAGCGGACTCAAAGTGTATTTGGTATTAATTGATGACTGCCACCAACCCCCATAAGATCTGTGTGACAAGTTCCACACACTAAGGCGATAGACTTCAAAAGAAAGAGACCTGGAACAGGTTGTAAAACTCTTGGACAGGAAAAAAATTATTGAGCCATAGTTCTCTGGACAACTTATCCACTTTACCTTCTTTATTCCTTTTCCTAGTTACAAGATGTTCCTGATAGCCTAGGCTAAGATCTTAAGTGAAAATAATGGGTAAAAAAACAAAAACAAAAACAAAAAACAAAAAATCCCTTGAGATAGAGTCGCTAACCATGACTTTATCTCTGGGAAAGCCAGTGCTTCACTTTATAAATCATGTATTAGATAGTGTTAATAAATAAAAACTTTCTCAACAATAAAATTTTATATGGCTACACACGTGTTATAAGAAGTAGGCTTTAATATATTGTTTTAAAAAGCCTTAAATAAAAAAATTAAAACAGTTTAAATTTATGCTTTAAAGATTTACAAAATATCAGGTACTAGGTGTTAAGCAGAAACTGATCAAAAAAATTTATTAACTTGTTCTTAAAATTTTGCCACTAGTCTTAGATGATTTTTGTACTTTACTGTGCCAAATGATTATTACAATATCTGTTCTATTTCACTGCTTCACTAAACACAACTTTTCAGAGTTGTAATACTTGTTTCTTTATACATAAAAACCCTTGTTTGAGAGCTACAAAATATACTCGATTCAAACTGCCTCTGTGTTTGTTTCTGTTTGTCACTGCCAAATCCTTACCCACCTAGCCTCAAGTACCCTCGTCCCAGGGACCCCCATGCCTGACTGGGATGGTCCATGACAGATGACAGCAGGAAGGATTATGACATTCTCCAGCCTCTAGCCACCAGATCATATGGGAGCAGGCTTCAGGGGCCAGGGCAAGGCAATTCTGAACTGAGCCATGCTTGACACACGAAGGACACAGGGCCTCATTTTAGCTCTATCAGCAAAGCGGGTTCCAAGGTCGCCTAAATTTCAGATCCAGTGGCTACATACTCGAGGATTCTCACTACGTCTTCAGTTTGAAAAATTACTAATGACACATAATTCAGAAAAGCATTGTAGTTACGTTCCAGCAATACAGGCTAAATATAAAATGTCCCCCTATTCCAACCACCCACTCCCCACTTCCCTACCCCTCCACTCCTTGACCATGTGATTGCCCCCTTGGATCCTGCCTGGTGGTGATTGGAAAGTTGTGAAACTTTTAAGTCTAGGAGATGGAGCCTCACTGGGCAAAGCAGGTCACTGGTTGCAGGCCTTCCCCGCTTCCTGTTTGCTCTCTGCTTCCGGAGACAAGGAGTGCCATCTACATGCTTCTGCCATGTCTTTCCCTCTGTAACAAATGGTGCCTTGTACAACAGCAAGCTTTCTTTTGGCAGGAATTTTGTCACAGAGATGAGAAAAGTAACTAATGCAAGATATATGTATTTAATATAATAGACATTATCCTTACATTTATTTTTTTAGAGAGTAGAAGGAGAAAGATAAAAATTAAGACCAGCCAGAAGACAAGACACATCAGGAAGGACTTGAATGATAGTCTCCAGGTGTGAGCTTGCATATCCTTTCTAAGTGGCATCAAGATGCACCCTCCTCCAGGCACATAGATGTGAGACCCTGCAGAGAAATGTTATCCAGGGAGGCTCATCCATGCTTCCAAGTACAAATTTATCACAGAGGCACGCTGGGGTTGATTGCTGGTCATGTGACTAGCTGTGACCCTCCTTGCTTCACAGAGGCCTGGCTGATATTCTGTGTCTCAGAACTCCAACATTCTAATCCTAGGGTCACTCTAGCCATCTTGATCAGTTTGTCCTGAGATGTCTTCTTAACATAAACTATCAATGACATCACTCGGGAAATTCTAAGAATTTACAGAAGGTGGGACCAGTGCCGAATTCTTTATCATTCACTGAAACCTCAGTATGATCTTCAGGGCTGGGGAAGGGAGACTCTAAAATTATTTTTACTCCTGTTTTAGCACAACAAATAAGTACACACCTCGTTCCAGTCACTCTCTATAATGCATCTCATAATAGCTGTTATTACCACTGTGGCCAGCTGTGGCTGAGAACAGTTGTCCAGGGTATAGCTGTTCAGCTGTGCAGAAAGCTGATTTTCATTATAGATCTCAGGATCTTTTTCTATGAAATCCCAGCAGGACTTTCTATGCTGATGAAGATGTTCTATCTGCACTGTCCAACCTTTCTACTGAGTGATGAAAATGTGTATAGATCTAGACTGGAGTTTAATGTTTTAAAAATATTAAATAAACTTACATTTTTTTTTCTGACAGGAAGCCCTTTTGTTCACTGATGTATTTAATGCCTGGGGTTTCACACCCTTAAAACACTTCTGATTATCTAAGAACAATCTGGTGCATTTCTTGTTAGATGATTGTGCAAAAACTTAGAGAGCACTGTCATTAATAAAGGTGGAATTGAACTTGTACCAGAAATGGCTGGAGACAGCTCTCCCTCGCAGGCTCTCCTTCTAGGGAGACAGCAGATGCTGAAGCATCAGGAGACACAAGCTGGACTTGATGTTTGTATCCTTGGTGACAGTGAGTGACAAGGTCCTATAAAGAATCCAGAAGCCTGTGAGGCCTCAGGCTGAAGCTCTTCTGGCCTTGGCGTAGGGGAGCTGTCTCATTCTTCCTTTCAGTCAGAGCACAAGGTAACCAGTTCATCCAGGACATGTGCACCCACGTTTGCTTTAGTTGGTCCCCCCATCCCCAAACTCCTTTTCTTCATCTCCCTGTCTCCTCATCTTCCCAAGCATTCCTCTCTCCACTTTCATGCTGCGTGCGCTTTATCGCCCCTGCCCCCTCCTAAGTCCCTGTTCTCTCCGTTGTGGGCCTGATTCCTAGTTTCATGGCTTATACCCACACTCATCCCCACAGATACATACACTCACGTGTAACATGTGTGCGACACATGTGCTATTTGTCTTCTGAACCATTGTGGTCTCATTTAATATGAGATTCTCCAGTTCTATTTTACTAAAAAGTCTTAAATTGACTTTTAAGCATCATTTAATTTAAGTTTATGTTTAAATGACCACATGTGGTGAATGGTTTCTTATTGAACAGTCCTTGAATGTAAAATTAAAAAAAGAAATCTTGGGGAAACTAAAGTATATATATATATATATAAAGGATTCTCCAACAGGAGCTTGGAGAGCACCATTGGGAGATTGTACTTAGAGCTGGAATGTAAATGCCTGTTGGCTCCAGATGGCTAGAAGAATAATCACATATTTACCTCAGCTTCCAGAATAGGTCAGAAAATTCTGGGGACAGGAGGAATTTGAGGCATTAGTCAAAAGTGGTAACATTTCTCAGCACTCCAGAATAAATTTCATTTATTCCTGGCCCCTCCTGTCTCAGCAGTACAGGTCCTTGGCTTCAACAAATGTATGTTCATCATACAAAATAGGATTTACGGTCAGAGACGAGGCGAAACCAACAGGAAGTATTAGACACAGCTGTATTCGTTACTTTGCTTATTGCTGGGATAAAATACCTGATGAGAACAGTTTAAGGAGGAAAGGGTTTACTGTATTGACAGTCTGAGAGGATAATCTATCATGACAGAGAAGGTGTGGAAGCCGAAGCAGCTCTGGCAAGGTATTGGGAACCCAGGACAGCTGGTCACTGGATCACGGTGAGGAAGCAGGGGGTATCTAAGTGCCGGTGCTAACACTTTTACAGGGTGTGGGACTCCACCCCAGGGAATGGGGAACAGAGCTCCACATATCCAGGGCTGGTCTTCCATGTTGTGAAATCCATCTGTAGGTGCCTTCACAGACATGCCCAAAGGCTTCCTAGGAGATTCTAAAATCAGTCCTTTGGCAATCAAGATCAACATAGACTGAAAGGAAACCAGGAATTGCAAGGCCAGTGTTGCTTCTGGCTTAATATCCTATACCCAGTAAAATCGAGGAAGTTATGACGGATTCCATCATTAAAACAGAGAAAAATACAAATAAGACAAGATAAGAACACCAGGTGATGTGAATGTTGGAGGCACTGATGAGCCCTGAAGGAGGGGCTTAGGAGGAGTGGACACATACACAGGCCATGACTTCCAGCATTGATTAATTCTCCTCCAAATGACTTTAATCCCAGGACAAAACAAAGCAGCAAATAATTAATCTTCGGTAAACTAAGTGTTCTTGGTGTGTGGGCATACATGTGCTAGTTCTGCATGTACGTGCATATGACAGCCAGACACTGACATCAGCTGCCATGAGCTATCATGCTCTGAGTCTTCTGAAGACAGGACAATTGCATAGGCTGGCTTGTTAGTGAGCCCCTGGGACTATTCTGTCTTCATCACTCAGCACTTAGGGTTGCAAGTGTTTTTATGTGGGTGCTTGAGCCAACTCCTGGGCTAAAAATGTTAGTAGTTTTCTGCAATACACATCCACCCATCCTCCTCCCCACAACTATTATAAGCAAAATACACTACACATTCCATAAAGAAGGCTACACTTCATTTGAAATTTAGATGAACTGGGTTTGTTCCAAGTACCAGGCTCTGCTGTGTTCTGCACAACTTGGCCCTGGAAACATGACTCAAGGGACACAAGAATGAAGAAATGGCAGATAGAAGAGCTGTGTGGGGGCACCTATGATATAACCAAACACCCAGAAAGTTCCTTGTGTATATCACACAAGGGAGGGGCTAACTGCTCCAGAGGACGCCTCCCTCAGCGTGCACACATCCGAGGGAGGAAGCTACGGTCGACAGTTTCTGCATACACTGGTTTTTAACTGAAGGTCAGTTGCTCCTCACTAGTTCTGGGAGCAGAGGGAAGCTTTGCCATCCCTGAGAACCTCACCTGGGGTAGGCTTTTTCTCTCCTGGGGTCCTTGACACAGACTCCATGTTAACAATATACCGTCAGCTGGGCTTCATCTTCTCTGCACAAGGCTTGGTACATCACCCAGATACAACAGCTCTTCCTTTGGTTTCCTATAGCCAAAGCTGTGGTTTTAAACAAAACAAAACAAACAAACAAAAAAACAAAACCACTTCCTAAAAAAACGTGAACGACTTGTGCATTCCTGTTTTCCCAGTGTGTGGGAGGTAGAGCCAAGGCCACATTCTATTGAAGGCCAGTCCAGAATACACATTACCGCCACCGCTTACAGTGGCAACAGAGGCAAGCCCCTCATCCTGAGAACTTCTGCTTTCATGTATCAATCGTCAAAGTTACTGACAGCTGGGCAGTGGTGGCGCATGCCTTTAGTCCCAGCACTTGGGAGGCAGGGGCTAGGTGGTATTTCTGAGTTCGAGGCCAGCTTGGTCTAAAGAGTGAATTCCAGGGCTACACAGAGAAATTCTGACTCAAAGAAAAAAAAAGTTACTGAGAAATAAACCAGCCCTAGCCCTCTTCTCTGTAGTAGGACCCAGTTATTGCCTACTCAGAAGAGCCCAGTACCTAATCAGAAACTCCACGGGTCACCTGCCATATTGCCTCTGCTCATTTGGTCTGTTACAGTTTTTCTTGCTACCTGGCAACAAGGAGTTTGAACACACGATTTTAAATTTTGAATGAGAAATGACACTTCATAAAAATAAAAATCACAAGGAAGGAACTAATTTCAAAAGTGCTTTACGCTCTGGCATTTCATTTATTAAGCTGATTACAAACTGCTCATTGGAAGCTGTGGTTTTTTTGTTTTTTTGTTTTTTGTTTTTTTCTTTTCTTGGTAATTGCTCCTCCTTCAAAGCTGTTCTTTCTAGATTTCACTTCATCATGAAGATCTCTGAGAAAATGTGTAAAAATTAGCATACTGTACTTTCTTCTGAACATTTCTTGGCACAATTTCTTTGTTGTTGTTGGTTTTTGTTTTGTTTTGTTTTGTTTGAGACAGGGTTTCTCTGTGTAGCCCTGGCTGTCCTAGAACTCACTTTGTAGGCCAGGCAGGCCTCAAACTCAGAAATCTGCCTGCCTCTGTCTCCCAAGTGCTGGGATTAAAAGTGTGCGCCGCCACCACTCAGCTTCTTAGCTTCTTGGCACAATTTCTGTGCTAGAAATACCCAGTGAGGTGTCCAGCAAGTGGTCCAATCTGATGCTGTCACCGGGCTCTAGTCCCCTTAGCACCACTGGAACCACACACCCCTGCCGCCATGTTCTTACAAGTTCTTAGTAAAATGCCAATGGTTATACATATGCTATTACATGGCCATCCCATAATGTGTTTAACCACATTCTGTATTTTCAGTCTCGGTCTACTTCGCTGGCTTGGGAAAGCCCAGCACCCCTTTGCTGTACTGCCTTACGTGTTTAGACAACACATTTGCAAAGATTCCAGGTAACTCCTCGGGGCCTGCAGGTGTGGCATGCTCACCAGGCCTCTTGGTACTGAAATCTGTCCCAGGCTCTGCTGTGTGCCAGCAAAATGCCAGGCCGCATTTTTGCCTCTCATTCCCCTCCCCTTTCCTTTTCTCCTTCCTTCTCCTCCATTCCCTACCCCACTTCCTCCTGATAAGAGCTGTGTGTTTACTGTGTCCCAGGATCTCTACCAAGAGATTGAAACTCTATCTTAACTGAGAGGAAGTGCCACACGGCCATCCTGCTTTTCGTTAGATGAAAGGGAAATGATTCAGATGCTGAGCACTGTGTTCAACGTCCTACAGAGAGAGGCAAGACAGGCCACTGGCTTCCACTGCCCACGCGACCCACCTCTCTGACCCAGCCTCCTGATTTTCTCTGCACTTCGATGTCTGGACTGCTGACCTCAGGAAGTGACTGGACTCTGGTGCAGATACCATCTTTACTATCTGACTTGACACTCCTTTCTCTTTTTACCACATACAGTTACAGGGATTATTGTTATTGTTCACAAATAAGACTTAAGAGGCAGAGCACTGGGGTGAACACCAGTAACCCCAGTTCTGGGAAAGCCGAGGAAGACAGTGAAGAGCTAGAGGCCTGTATGATGTGGTGGCACACCCTGCTCTGACACACACACGCACACACACACACACACACACACACACACGCGCACACACACGCACCCACACAGGCACACACAGCACTTGGGAGGCACAGGCAGCTTAAGCCCAGCTACTAAGCCTTTGAGAAGAGGCCTGGTGAACATGGCACACCTGCAGGCCCCGAGGATTTACTTGGAATCTTTGTAAAAATAAGAAAAAGACATAATTTTATGTAGGGGGATATATTTAAGTGACTTAAAGATTCAGTCAAAAACTTCATTGAAAATAACAAAATGGGATTAAAATGGAAAGAGAAAGCAGAAGACAGCTAGAAGTTGCAGCAGATTGTAGACACCGGAAACAAAAGCACACAGGTTGCCCAGGATTCTAAAATGTACAAAGCAATTATGATTTATTATAATCGTCAAAAGGCTAATAATTCTGACCTTGACTGAAGTATATGTGTGCACGTGTGTGTGTGTGTGTGTGTGTGTGTGTCTTTTAACGAGGGAGCCTAAATCGGACCTTTTTTTTTTTTTTTTTTTTTTTTTTTTTTTTTGGTTCGGTTTTGTTTTTTTTTTTTTTTTTTTTTTTTTTTTTTTTTTTTTTTTTTGGTTCGGTTTGGTTTGGTTTGCTTCATTCGTTCGTTTTAATTTTCAGTTTATCCTCTGTGAGGGTCCCTAGTCTACACGATGCCCCACAATTTCTTCCAGGAGAAGACTAGAGTCCCATAGTCTTCCGAAGAAAATCACTCCAGCGCCATCGATACCACCCTTAGGCCCACGGTGGGGCCACACAGCCCCGGACCCTCAGCTTAGCCAGGGTTTAAAGCTGGGTCCATTTCCCGGTTTTGCTCGTGGGGGTGGGGTGGGGTGGGGTGGGGTGGGGGGTGTTTACAAACCGATTAGAAGCATGCCTGGAAGTTTCGGACACCACACGAAATACAAGGTTGAAATTCACCTCGCTGAGTTTTGCCTACTGTCTTTCGGCTCCAATTGAGGCGTATAACAAAATTAAAAGAAAAACTACAGAAATGCAAAGACAAAACAGGAACTGGAGGATGCGGGCATCGATCCCGCTACCTCTCGCATGCTAAGCGAGCGCTCTACCATTTGAGCTAATCCCCCTCCGCCGGCATCTGGCCATTATGTGCTCCCCTAGAGGAGGAGCGGCGCACTGCGAGGCATAGAAATTTCTGAACATGTTTCATAGATAGGATTAAAAGGTAAAAGAAAAAGTCACGCTCTCTCCTTCGAGCCGGAATCGAACCAGCGACCTAAGGATGCCCACAGACACAAGCCTACAGTCCTCCGCTCTACCAGCTGAGCTATCGAAGGGAGCGGCAGGCTGCTTGGCGGAAGGGCTTCATAACGCTACGTCACTGCTCCGCGCGGCCGGGGAAAAGGTAGCCCCGGTGCGTGGAAACGCGGGCTCGCGCAACCGCAGACGTGAGGAGCCGACTTGGTGGTAGTGCAGCCGTACTCTGGGGCTTGTCCGAGAGCGCTCTCACCGTGAGTGTCGCAAAAGGTTGACAAGTCCGGGCGGATACAGGCCCGAGCTGGAGAGAAAGTCCTCGCTCCGCCAAGATGGCTAGCGAGAGGGTGCGGCCCTGGGAAAGGCCGGTAAGTCAGACAAAGCACGGAGAAAACGTTACTGTCTCCTTCGAGCCGGAGTCGAACCAGCGACCTAAGGATGTCTCCTGACCGGGAAGTGAGCTACAGTCCTCCGCTCTACCAGCTGAGCTATCGAAGGGACACAAGGAGCATTCCTGCCCCTTGACCCTGAATACATCTCAATCAGGAGTTCGGGCGACAGGAGGAGTTGCGCATGCGCACTAGTCAGGACTCGCGACTTTAGGGCCGCCGGTCGTTCTGCGCATGTGCACAGCCGCCGTTTCGCCTCCCGCAATCCTGAGCGGCCTAGACAGGACCCTAACTCAGAGTCCCCGGGCGGCCCAGGCTCTGGTTCTCTTTCTTCGCCTGGCCTGCCTGTGCTACCTTTGTCCTTCTCGCTATGAGACTGTAGAGGACGAACTCATGCTGTCATTTTGAAAGCTCCTAGAGTACTCCACGCCGACGGGCCAGTGGCGCAATGGATAACGCGTCTGACTACGGATCAGAAGATTGTAGGTTCGACTCCTGCCTGGCTCGCGCTTTTGTCACTGACCGTGTTGGGCTGGCTCAGTACTTATAGAGGTCTGCAATCAACAGCCATCCAATCCTTGCTCTTGACCCCAGCACCCCTCCGTCCTCAGGCACAGGGCCACTCATTTTAAACATGGTTCTGAAGCGTTCAGAAAAGTATTTTCTCTAAGTGGGCCATTTCTTGGCATTTTAAGACAGTAAAATGATAAGTGTGTCCATTTTCTGATAATGTGCCCACACAGTTGTTGGGGAGGTTTTTTTGGTTTGGTTTGGTTTTTTTAATCCACCCATAGACTTGGGTCTTTTCACCAAGTCAGGTGTTTGAGCAAAATGAGCTAGGTGGTTGTTACCATGTCGAGGAGATAGCAGCGCTCTAGTCTGGCCTAAGGTTTAAGTGGATGGGCAAGCATAGACTTATTTGAAAATGATGGAAGTTTTTGTTTCCTCCTAAGATGTTTGCCAGTTTTTACATATAAAGGGCTGGTATCTTTAAAGTTGTTTAGTGTTTCTCAGGCTTAAAAAAGAAAAAAAGGAAAAAGTACCTTTATGGAAGTTGGGGTTGCTTCCCTCCACTTAAGTTCAGAGACAAACCAAAGAGCCGATATCTTGTTCTCAGTTTGTTTTCTTATTTTGCAAGGGTAGGAGACGAGGTGATTATTTTCAGGTCATTGTCACAGCATCTTTGCACTGTGAGAGAAACCATCACCCTCAAGCAACTTAAGAGGAAGCATAGGGGACCTGGAACTGGGGGTGATGGTGGCTTCTTGTATTTTTGTCTCTTATGACAAAATTTCATGTGAGCTACCGACAGAATCACACAGGGAAGCCCTAGGAAATGAAGGCTATAGTGTCAGGAAGACTCCTTCCTCGGGGCCTTCAGCTCCTTTTTCTCTAGGGCCATAGGGCTCCCCTAAAAATCCCTGAGCTTTATGGATACCCCAGTCTATCACTGAGAGATTCCTTTCCCTCAGGCTAAATTGCAAAATTCTCCCTTTTCCTGGCTGTTTTTTTTTGTTTTTTTTTTTCTTCTTCTATAACATGTCAAGAGAAAAAGTGTAGTTGTGTATATGTGCATGCAAGCATGCTTTCCCTTATTCCTCTTTGAAAAAATTATATATATGGATGTTTATGGGGGAATGGGAGGAGAAGCAGTAGGAAGAGAAAGACAAAGAACCATTGCGACATCCAAAGCTATAGGAGGTACAGTTACACCGGAGACTTTATATAGTACTTGGGAGTTCAAAAGCAAATGAGATTGTAGAGACACTCAGAATAAGGAGGGTGAAGCCTGCATCCTGCACCTCACAAAGACAGAACATTTGCCTGGGAGAGCCTATGGGATGCAGATGGGGCTGGGGCTGGGGCTGGGGCTGGGGCTGGGGCTGGG
>NC_034593.1:15288852-15295475 GCF_900095145.1 Mus pahari | reverse complement strand
TGGGGCTGGGGCTGGGGCTGGGGCAGAGCACAGCCTAATAGAGATGGAAAGAAAAGGAAGAGCCCCAACCTGACTCCACTCTCACAGTGGGGCATCCTAGGAGCTCTTGATTAGATACAGCATGTTCTTCAGCCCTTCCCAGTAAATGAGAAAGCCCACTTGTCTCTTAAATGGGGAGAGGCACCTTTGTAGAGAAACAACATGTTAAATAAAAGAAAATTCAAGATTAACAAATTAAGCAAATGGCCCAAGAGAATTAAAAATAACATGAGGAACAGATCAAAAGTATGTTTCAAAATGCTCATGGTTCTCCTCTAAGAATCCAAGAAGGTATTGCAATAGTAAAAACCAGAACACAGATAGCAAAAGCATCAGAGAGCAATTGAGTTCTTAAAACCTAAAACCATGTCTGCTCAGGCAAAAAAAAATTATATGTCAGACAAAGATGATGACCAAATGTGAAGATGTAAATAAGAGAGCACATATCTCACAGCACATCAGACATTGGAAAGCAAAAACATTATAAAAGTGAGAGCATGGAAAAGAGATCCAGAGAACAACTCCCGAATACATGTTCTAGAAGATAAAGCAGAGACAATCGGGGAGCAAAGGGGCCATCCATGATGACTGGATAAAAACAGCCAATGCTGAACACAGCCTGGTGAAATGTAAAACCCTTAGAGGCTTTCACCAATGAGGGCCCAACAAGACAAAAGACAGCAGCCTTGAGAAAGGGTAAGAATTGGTCTGGCCAGACCTAGCAGCAGCACACACTAGAAGACAGTAGGGCAGGGCCTTTCTGTGAGAAGAAAGCTTTGAGCCAGAATTCCTACCCAATCAAAATAGCACATGTGAAAGCAGAAAGGTCAAACTTGCAAGAGGCTCTGTACTTGTTTGAATGAGAATGACCCCATAAGCTCAATATATTTGAATGTTTGGTCCACAGTTGGTGGAACTATTTGGGAAGGATTAGGAGGTGTGTCCCTGGGCATAATCTTGGAGGTTTCAAAAGCCCTTACCATTCTAGGTGGATCTCTTCTCTCATCACTCCCTCCCTCCCTCCCTCCCTCCCTTCCCCCATGACCTATCCGGTGGCTATGTCACCTTCTTTCTACCATGGTGACCATTAACTAACCCTCTGAAACTGTAAGCCCCAAGGTAAATGCTTTCTTTTACAAATTACATTGTTCATTGGGTCTTAATACAGCAATTGAAAATTAATATAGTCTCTAAATATCTTTCTGAGAGAAAATAAATATAATTTGAAGATGTTATACCGCTAAGTTCTCCAGGGAGATGAATCCGAGAAAGAATTAGAATATATATTTTTAATGTATACATTTTTAATGGGGAAATGGAGAGGGGGCCCTGGTAGGAAAAACATCATGTAGTGATGCTGAGTTGACGACTTCTGCCAGCATTTTTGCTAGTTCCAAAGCAAGGATTGCCCTTTAGAAAAGACCCAAGTAGGGCAGAATTGGTTGGGCCCTTTGTACCACTTCCTGGTTCAATGGCTGGTAACATCTGGAGGATCCAGAACATTCTGTTATCTACTGTACTCATCGATGGACAATGACTCCTTTCCTAGCAACACAACTCTACATCTGCCATAGAAGTACTTCTGCAGAACAAACTATCCAAGAAACGAGAGCACATAGTATTTAAGAAAAAGGAGAGAAGCAACCCAGCAGCTGGATGACAATACGTCTCAGGCTGACAGCTGCTGTTATTGGGTATTATCTTCTCCACTTAAGAGTTCAGGTGTCTTGGACCCCAAAGTAATATTGGCAGATAGTTGTGGGCCTTTAAGAGGGTCTTACCTAATAGGAAGCTACTAGGATCTTGAAGCATGTCCTCAGAAGGATTGTAGGACCTTGCCTCTCCTTGACTTCCTGTTTTACATATGTGCTCATTAGTTCTAACTGTCTACTTGACATAACCTAGAATCACCTGGAAAGAGCACTTTAGTTGAAGATCAGACTGGTCATGTCTGTAGAGGATTGTCTTGTTAGTGTGAGAAAACCTAGCCCACTGTGAATGGCGTCATCCTCTAGGCAGGCTACCCTGAACAGTATAAAAGTGGAAAATGTAACTGAGCTGAGCACAAACAAGTAAGCGAGTAAACCGATAGGTTTCTCTCTGCTCTTGACTGTAGGTGTGATGTGGCCAGCTGCCTCAAATTCCTGTCTCAGTGATGAACTGTACCCTGGAATTCTTAAGTCAAATAAATCCTTTCTTCCTTAAGTTGGCCTTTGTCTATATTTTACTAAATATATATTTTACTACAACAAGAGAAATAAAACTAAGCATCTCACAAATACAAAATTCCCTCCACTACAGTCGGAGACTGTATGTGGTACAGGACTATCTTTCAAGCCAAACTGACACCATCTTCAGAGGTCCAGCTGGGCTTGCTTGCTAAAGATCACAGCAGCTAAGGTTCCCTCTCAGAAGGACAAGTGGGTGAGAAAAGCCACAATGTAAGGATCTGAAAATCGGTGAAAGAACACCCCATGCTCAGATAGTATGCAAAGAGAAAGAGCATTTAGTCTGCAGAAACAACCAATATGTGGACGTCAACCATTCTCCAAAATGGCAAACCCAGACAAAGGTGCTCAGGCATTCTTAAGGGAATTGGAGGAACTCTCTAGAAGGAATAGGTAGTCTAAAGTTTCATTGGTGGGTGCTAGGGGGTCACAGGTCTGCATTCCATGATATATCATGATATATCATGAATGTTTACCATAAGGTGAGGTAGAGTTCCCAGCCCAGATGGTCCATTCTGAGATAAGATATTTCCCCCAGTTTTGTGTTATCCCTAGGATGCTCTTTGGGAGGGGGTTATATGACCCTGTTTCTGGATTTTATGGTCTGTTCCTGGAGCTGGTGCCTTATGGCTTTCTTTTTAAAATCAGGCCTGGTCCTTAGTTAAATGGAGACAAATGGGGTTCATGCCATCCTTTCAATGGAACACTCACACGTCCTATCAGTTGTATATAATTCTGCCTTAATTCCACGCGACCTTAGAGTCTCTGGGAAGGACTAGATGATATAGGTCATATTAGGACAAGGTGTTAGGGCTCCATCTATGGGTCTGTAGGGAATCCTTAACCCCTTCTGGCTAAAAGCTTTCCAAAAGTAGTCTTTTGGGGAAGAAGCACCCACAGTCTTGTAACTCTCAACCTACAGTGCACTTGACAGAATTGCACCCCAGTTTGTTGCTGGAACTTTTGGAGGATGGGTAGATCTTGGTTACGTCTCCCCAGAGAAGAAATTTTAGCTGTACTGTACCATGCTATTTGGGTTTTCAACCACTGAAACTGTGAGCCGAATCAAGCTCTTTATAAAGTTATCTTATCTCAGGAATTTCATTACAGTGGCAAATTCTAGCTAATATATGTGTTACAGCAACATGTAATCAGAACGAACATCAGGAACATAGGCCAGAGGGCTCTAGAAAGATTATCTTTCACGAAGAAAGCAGATTCTTTTACAATAGTCCTGTGACTAGAGATCTAAAAGTATGATACATATGTTACTTTTCTTTAAAACGTAAAGATAGTTAAGAATCTCTATTTATGCCGGGCGTGGTGGCCCACACCTTTAATCCCAGCTCTTGAGAAGCAGAGGCAGGCAGATTTCTGAGTTCGAGGCCAGCCTGGTCTACAGAGTGAGTTCCAGGACAGCCAGGGCTATACAGAGAAACCCTGTCTCGAAAAACCAAAAAATACAAAATAAAAATAAGAAAAAATCTCTATTTATTATATAAGACATTGCAGCTGTCTTCAGACACTCAAGAGGGAGTCAGATCTCATTATGGATGGTTGTAAGCCACCACGTGGTTGCTGGGCTTTGAACTCAGGAACTTTAACCAGAATTTCCAGTCAGAATTTCTAGAAAGTAAAAAAAGGCTTTGTTCAAAAAAATATATGGCCCAAATATAAAATAAACTCAATTGTGTTACAGTTTTGACAAATCAATAGTATGAATCCTGTCACCTTCCCACAAGCTCATCTATTGAACTGGAAGGCTTGACTTGTAGTATCTCATAATGTGACATTTGGGGACAGACCTTTAAAGAGGTATTTAAGTTAAAATATAGGCATTAGGGTGGGCCTTATTCTGAATGGTATCCTTATAGGACACTAGAAGACACACACACACACACACACACACAGAGAGAGAGAGAGAGACAGAGACAGAGACAGAGACAGAGAACACAGACATCCATAAGACAAAGAAAAAGAACATAGACTTATTGTACTTTATTCTAGGATTCTGAGCCTCCACAACAATAACAAAGAAATTCTGTTTTCTAAGTTATCTACTCAGATATTTTAATGGCAGCCCTTGGAAATTACCACAAAGGTGGAGAGGAGGAACTGAGGAGACTGGCTTTTCATTCCTTGATATTGTTCCAATTTTGCTTTGACAGCTGCAAATTATTTCATGACATATACGGAGTAGTAATGTCCATAATTATCATCCCGAAGAGAAATGAAGCATAGCGTGCCAAGAGGGGAATTGTGGTGATGTCACCTAAGAGAAGAGAGCTGAGAAACGGTGTGCAGGATCTCAGGCCTCCACAGTCACAGCCCAAAGGCCTTCTCTGGTAGTTTTTTAGTAGTTCCATTTGGACACCTGGGTTAGGGAAACTATGGAGTGTCACCCAGAAAACAGGACACTGACAGGCAGATTCTGCTGCTGCCTCAGAAAACCACCAAGGCACTCTTGGAGTAACAGAGTTCCATTGCTAACAGAATATCATTATCATCTTGAAAAACCAAGTGGCAAATGCCCCAGATTTGTTAACAATGGTTCTCTAAGTACATATGTCAAGACTTCATAAATACCAACCCACCTCACACCCCCACCCGCAAAAAATCTATTGTTCAGTTTGAAAAAGTAAACCTTACATGTGTGTGCACATTCACGGGCTTTTCGGTTCTGTTGGTTTAGGAAGCAATTCTACAGATCAGGACTCTGTTTCCAGAAAGGCTGGATAATTTGATCA
Source organism: Mus pahari (assembly GCF_900095145.1). NCBI lineage: Eukaryota > Metazoa > Chordata > Mammalia > Rodentia > Muridae > Mus > Mus pahari. The sequence goes on along the minus strand of NC_034593.1, from coordinate 15,290,461 downwards.
GGATGTTTATCCAAGCATTCGAGGCTTTTTCTGTAAAGGTACTATCTCCCAGAAGACATTAATGAAGAGCCACAGAGATCCCTTCTCTAAGACCAGAAAGGAAAGACTGGGGGGCACTCCAGCACCTGCCAGCCATGTCTCATCCTTGGGGTCTATGAAGTCACTGCAAATTGTGATTTACTGAAAGCAGAACCATTGTGTTCCAGGGCAAATACAGGGATTAAACAAGTCTCTTGGTTCCCTTTTCATCAACTGATAACACAGAAACGGTTTCTAATGTTTCTGTCAAAGAAACCCTTGTTTAATATGTGGTGTTGACTCTTGAATCTTAAGCTCATGGCCCCATAACATTAGAACCATGGCCTGAGGATGGTTATCTGATATACATGTTTCCTCTCTAAGGCCTCTCGTATGCAAGCCTCTTATGCTTAGGGCATTGGACAGTACCTCCGGCAGAACATTTAAATGGCAAGTGAACAAACAGTACAAAACTACAAACTCCATAGCACTCAATAGCATGCAAAGGATGGCTGTTTAGAGTTATAGAACTACAGGAAAAAGACAGTGTTGCCTTGTGCAACATCACTGGAAATATGCGCGCTGCATGCCATATTGTTTACTGCTCTGAGAACCTGACAATGGTGAGGATAGTGCAGTCCTGAGCACGGACTTACAAATAATCTTGAACAAGTAAGTGAAGGAATTCAGAAGATGCTAACCCCAAATCTGCTGCTTTGATGTACTGCTTGCCTTGAGCACAAAACACCTGAGAAGCTCTGCCTAAAAGCAAGCATAATATTTCCCAAGAAAAAGGCCCTCTCACTGAGTTACTTTTCCTTTTCATTAATTTCCCACCCCTGGATAATTTCCAGCCACTGTCTCATGTCCACCATTTACCAGTTTTCCTTAAGGAAGCTCACATGATTTTGGACCTAGTGGCTTTTCCAGGTCTTTATTTTTCTTATGAAGACACACATATTGCACAATGTACTGCATAAAAATTCATTTCTCTTATTACTGTTATGGACTAACGCCAAGGTTTAGCCATAGAACCTAAGCAGATAGAAGATTTTCCCCCTGATATAGTCAACATAGAAGGAAGTTTGTCGTCTCCACAAATGCGAAATCTGTGAATAATGAGGATTAGCTATATTATTATGACAAACTAATCTATGAATTCTATGTAAAATCATCCAAAGACTCCGATGACAACTCCCAGCTTGCACACCCTTCAAGAAGTTTAACTGGAGTCCTTCGTGCTACAGGCAGATGGCTACACTGACCAACCCTATCCATTTCCCAGGGCACCACAGAGCCCCAGGGAAGGTCTTGTCTCTGTTTCCTTCCCTCTGCATCTTCCTCAGTCTGTCTGGGGGTGGAGAGGGGGCTACTGCGGAATCTTTTCTACACCTTGTCCCTGTACTTATTGACAGCTGCTGGACTATTCCAGAATGATGAAAAGGAAGACACAACCTCCTAACCTGATGGAGCACTCAGTTGTGGAGAGGCAGATGTCTTAGTCAGGGTTTCTATTCCTGCACAAACATCATGACCAAGAAGCAAGTTGGGGAGGAAAGGGTTTATTCGGCTTACATTTCCATACTGCTTT
>NC_034593.1:15243456-15287332 GCF_900095145.1 Mus pahari | reverse complement strand
TGCTCTCTTATAGAACCAAGACTACCAGCCCAGAGTTGGCACCACCCACAAGGGGACCTCCCCGCTTGATCACTAATTGAGAAAATGCCTTACAGCTGGATCTCATGGGGGCATTTCCCCAACTGAAGCTCCTTCCTCTGTGATAACTCCAGCCTGTGTCAAGTTGACACAAAGCTATCCAGTACAGCAGATAAACAATAACATGTACAGTAACTCAACAGAGCTGAGTGTCAAGAGAGAAATGGAGTGCAGAGACCTGGAGTGTGGAGAGGAACGTGCTTATCATGTTGGCGTGTAAACACAGATGAGCAGAGGCATAAACAGTTGCTGTGAGCTGCATGCACACTAATGCACACAGAGGCTCACCTGCATTCCTTCCATAAAGTGCAGCAAGCATAGTGTAAAGTAAAAGTAAAACTTTGCCAAGCTCTATTTCCTTAGTATTATGAAAAACTAACAGAAGATTACCAAGTTGGAAGTTCGGCAGGAGGATGATGTATTTTTACTAATGGAAATTTCACAATTTGTACCTTATTTTGTACAATGGGAAAATTGGGTATAATTTCAGTTTTATTATGAATAGGTAACATTTAAAGTCATGAAAAGATTTTTGCATCTCATTTTATTAGTGGTATTGAAATGTCTTACTTTTTGATGCCATGGCAAAGCTCTTATCTCAGTTTTATGGACTCGGGATAATAAAACACAATACAGAAAGTTAGATTTATACACCTAATGCAATTGCTCCAAGTTTGGAAGGGATAAATCTGGATGTATTGAATTTGAGTACCATTTTCCCTTTAAGGAGTCATGTCTGACGTTATAGAATTCACTATCAGAGAACACTGTAATTTAGCAGATAAACTTCAAAGCCCAATTACCTTAGTCCAAATCATGTCTTTCCTGTCATCAGGATTCATGGCTCTCTGACCCCCAACTTTTTCATCTGTGAGATGGTAAATGATTACAGTACTGAACTCAAACACTTACCATAAGGATTCTAGGAATCAACTTACAAACGTCCTGAGTAATGACTGACAGTGTGTGTGCTCGAGGCCTAAAAATGTTCACAGATTTTCTTTGCACCCTCTAAACCTTCTTGGAAATAATGGATGGAACTGATGTATAGAATTTTTAAGATAGGTTGTTTTTTTTATTATTATTATTATTATATGTAAGTACACTGTAGCTGTCTTCAGACACTCCAGAAGAGGGCGTCAGAACTTGTTATGGATGGTTGTGAGCCACCATGTGGTTGCTGGGATTTGAACTCCTTTGGAAGAGCAGTCGGGTGCTCTTACCCACTGAGCCATCTCACCAGCCCAAGATAGTTTATTTTTTGATGCTGGGAATGGAACGACCAGGATATTGTGTATAATAGGCATACACTCAACCATACAGCCAACACGATATTTCTTTATAGCCAACCACTCCAAAGGTTATTTTGAGACAGGTTCTCACTATGTAGTTTTTAGCTGGCCTTAAGCTATGTAGACCAGGCTGGCTTCAATCTCATAGATATCTGGCTTACCTCTACCTCTTGAGTGCTGGGACTAAAGGCATGCACCACCATGGCAGGCCCCAAAATTGCTTTTGAATTAAAAAAAAAAAAAACATTTCACACATAGATTGTTACAGCTATTGGTTGATCAGAGAAAGTGAAAAAAAGATCTATCTATGAGGAGCCACAAAAAGTCCCAAAAATAAGGTACTCTAATGAGTGGAAGAAAGGGGGTGGGGGATCCTCAAACTGCCTCCTGAGGAAGACACAGAAAATTAAATAAGGACATCCCAAACAGTTGTCTCCCTGAGCTGCAGGGAGCAGTTGGAATGAATGGTAAATGCTAGAGACTCTGAAAGAAAAATCAGGGACCTTGAGGAACAGTGGCCATGAGTGTGGGGTTGGTTTTCAAGGAGGGCTTGAAAATGGCTGTAAATAAAAGCATGCTGGAGAAAGGATTTAGCATAGCAGGTAATGTCATGGCCAAGTCAGCTAGCCTATTCCAACCCATACTAGCTTGATGGGGCTGTTTCCCGATCTTCCTGTACTTAGTGTGAAGGGAAGAGACTGATAACACGCTAGTACCTTGTCTCACAGTGTCTTGGGAGTATTCAGTTAAATCTGTTCAAAGTGTCAATGTCAGATAGCAAGCACTATATCTATTAGCTATTACACTGAAGGTGTGTTTTGATATATGAATTACGTTGTGATGGCTATTCTTGTCAAGCTGACTGCATCTGGAATTCACTAAAATCTCAAGTAGCTGAGCACATCTGTCATGGGTTTTGCTTGACTGAATCATTTGAGGTGGGAAGATCCACCCTAAATGAGGGGCTTTCCCTCACGGCAGCCTAGATACAGAGCTTGGAAGAAAGCAGCTTTTGCTTTCTGCTTGCTGGCTCTCATTCTTAGTGGCCAGCTCATATTCTGACTTCTGGGGCCCTCCCTCATGTCATTGCAGCCCTTTTCCACAGGATCCGACACAGGCTGAAGATCAGCCGAGCTATTCAGCCTCACGCACTGAACAAATATTTGATTCTTGAACTTTTTTCTTAGAAGACAGCAAGCAAGAGCTTGCTTCTAAAATAATATTCCTCATTAGCGAATTCATACCCAAACAGATCACTTTTTAATCTAAGAAACTGTTAAAATTCTACCCCTGAAGTGAAAATATTCCTCAAGAAAAAAAAAACAATAATTACTCTTCACCAAGCCCAAAATCTGCTGGTTAAATAAACACCGAGGAAATGAAACTCAGCATCCAGACAATAGGAGTGAGACTGCTGTATCCAAGCAAACAACACAGCAGAGAGAGGATGAGCCTGTGCCAGGTGGGTTTTCACCCTGGGGTAGCTCATGACCAGACTTTTGGCTTGAAAGCTCTGCTGGCAGGCAATGGTGAGCAGGAAGTGTCGATGACTGCTGGTTTCATTCTCAGAATGTAATTTAGTTTCTTGAGTGCAGACCTGAACCAGCATGACAATTCCAGAAACTCGTATCATGCTTCCCCTTTCACTGGACACCATCCTAGCTATGTTTCCTTTTAGAGAAAGGCTTTTCTCACAAGTGGCCTATGCTGAAAGAAATAACCAACAGGCTAGTGTGTTAACTTCCTACTTAGTTGTTAGCACTGTAGAAAATGCAGATATAAACTATGACCTAAGATACAGGACTAGAAGTCACCGCTATTTTGAGTCAAGTGCAGCTTGACAATAACCAGGCTTAGCAGGTTTAGCAGAGCCTGGTTATTCAAGACTGGGTCTGAGTTCTTGCAACTATAGTTGAAAACCTCCTGAGAAGGGAAAGATGAATTTTTTGTTTTTGTTTTTGTTTTTGTTTTGGTGCTCATATTTTTGTACAGTCTGGCAAAAGGGATATTGGACAGGAGGATTTGGTTTCCCCAATGGTTTTTCTCTGTTTAGAGAAAATGTCCTCGAAGTGGGCATAACTCTGAGTAAAGAGGAGTGAGTAGTAAGGAAAGATGTGCTGCTCAAGTGTTTGGAAAACAAAACTCCATAAACCAGCTGACCTGGAGTCAAGGCACAGTGGACAGTTCTACTCGGTTTCATTTCAGAAATCTATCACAAAACACGAGTATTGCAAAGATAGCATATAAAGCTTCCTTAAGAGCAAACGCTGCCGTAACCATTTTATTTCTAATAGATAATTTCTACTCTGCAATGCAGGTTCAATTCTCATTTCACAAATATTCCCTGAATAGCTACTATGCGTTGGGCATAAAAAGACACAATTCCTTATCTTCAAAGTATAGAGATAATACATTAGAGGAAGATACTAAGGAGAAATGGGGGAAGCCCCCGTATGAACTCTGAAGATGGTTCACAGAAAAGACATTTGAGAAAAGGTACATAGAACAGTGGTTCTCAACCTGTGGGTCATGACCTTGACCCTTTCGCAGGGGTTCTTCTAAGACTATAGAAAACAGAGACACGAGCCTTCCAGTTTCCATTTTTGCCTGCAACAGATCCTTTGCCAAAGGGCTCCATACCCAAATAGTGCCAGCAGAGAGCTAGCCTCTCAGGAGTGTGGACAGGCCTATGAGTGCAGGTAGAATCAACACTGCTACTCAGAGGAACCCCCCAGAACTCTCAGGACACAGGAACTAAGTGGCAGCCTGGGACAGGAGTTTTCTAGTCCTGTCTGAAGAAAGCTGGTCTCCCAGGAGTGCCTACACACCTGCAAGCACAGGTAAGACCACCACTTCTCTTCAGATTCCTTGCCCAAGAAACACCCTCACAGAGCCATCAGGACACAGGAACCAAGGATCAGCTGGGGACAGGATCCTTCAGGTCTCTGTCTGCACCCCAGAGCTGACCCTGTAACCACAGCTCTCCATACCCAAATTCCTCCAAGAGAGAACTGGTCTCCCAGAAGTGCTGACACACAGGTTTGTAGGAGGGACAAGCCACACTCAGAGACAGCAAGACCAGCTAACATCAGAGATAACCAGATGGTAAAAGGCAAGGGCAAGAACATAAGCAACAGAAACCAAGGCTACTTGGCATCATCAGAACCCAGTTATCCCACCACAGTGAACCCTGGTTACCACAACACACCAGAAAAGCAAGACACTGAATTAAAGTCACATCTCACTATGATGATAGAGGAATTTAAGAAGGACATAGATAACTCCCTTAAAGAAATACAAGAGTAAACAGGTAAACAAGTAGAAGCCCTTAAAGAGGCAACACAAAAATCCCTTAAAGAACTACAGGAAAACACAACCAAATAGGTGAAGGAACTGAACAAAACCATCCAGGATCTAAAAACAGAAATAGAAACAACAAAGAAATCACAAAGGGAGACAACCCTGGAGATAGAAAACCTGGGAAGAGACCAGGAGTCATAGACTCAAGCATCACCAACAGAATATAAGAGAGGGAAGAGAGAATCTCAGGTGGAAAGGTTCCATAGAAAACATTGACACAACAATCAAAGAAAATGCAAAATGCAAAAATCTCCTAACACAAAACATCCAGGAAATCCAGGACACAATGAGAAGACCAAACTTGAGGATAATTGGTACAGAAGAGTGAAGATGCCCAACTTAAAGGGCCAGTAAATATCTTCAACAAAACTAAAAGAAAACTTCCCTAACCTAAAGAAAGAGATGCCCATGATCAGACAAGAAGCCTACAGAACTCCAAATANACTGGACCAGAAAAGAAATTCCTCCTGTCACATTATAACCAAAACACCAAATACACAAAAGTGTGACCGCTTCAGTTCTTCTTAGAAGGGGGAACAAAATGCTCACAGGAGGAAATATGGATGCAAAGTGTGGAGCAGAGACTGAAGGAAAGGCCATCCAGAGGCTGCTCCACCTGGGGATCCATCCCATATATAGACACCAAACCTGGACTCTATGTGGATCCCAGGAAGTGTTTGCTGACAGAAACCTGATATCACTGTCTCTTGAGAGGCTTTGCCAGAGCCTGACAAATACAAGGCAGATTCATGCAGCCAACCATTGGACTGAGCACCAGTGTGGGCCTGTGCCCCAGAGGCTGGCCCGGTCTGGTGTGAGAGTTCCCTCGAAGAGAAGTGAGTGTGGGCAGGGAGGGTACGTCGCTTCCACCTTTCTGCTGCTGCAGTTGGCTCTACCTCCATCTCTGCCATGGTGTCTGGTTACTCTACTCCGTTACTCCGTTACTCCGTGCTGCCCTGCACTGAGTCATGTTGGGCTGGGCCGACAAGAGGTTGGCTGGCCAGTAAGGTACTCGGAGGAGCTTCAGGTGCAGTTTCAGGAGAGCAGACCTCTTCCCAGGTGTTACAGCTCTTAGAACAGAAGGCTCGCTCGATGCAGTAGTTCTCTTGCACTTTCAATTCCCTGGATAGCATCTATATACAGTTTTGGGGGTGATTCAGGGTCTGACAGCAGATACCTCTCATTGGCTTGGACTGAGAGCTTGGGGAAAACCTTATTTGCATGTGGGAAGACTTGGCGCTGCTCCTATGTGATTGATAGCCACACCTCTCCTTCTGGGGCTGTGGGGGCAGTAACTTGGACAGGCGCAAGGGGCCTAGGAGACATGATCAAACACCTTCCATCCCATGTAGGTGGAAATCACAACCGGGTCACTGGGGTTCCATACCTTTGCTCGACTGGAGACCAGGGTTATCTGTGTGCAGCCCACTGCCCCTCACACCAGGTTCCCTGATGGAGGAGATGGAGAAGGGACTGAAGGCATTGAGGGGGTTTGCAGCCCCATGGAGGGAGCAACAGTGTCACCTGGCCAGACCCCCGGAGTCTCCCTGGGACTGGACCACCAACCAAACAGAACACATGGAGCAACCCATGGCTCTGGCTGCATATGTGGCAGAGGATGGCCTTGTTGGACATCAGTGGGAGGAGAGGCCCTCGGGCCTGAGGGTGCTTGATGCCCCCAGTGTAGGGGAATGGCAGGACAGGAAGGTAGGAGTGGGTGAGTGTGTTGGGGCAGGGGGTAGGGGATGGGATAGTGTTTCAGAAGGGGAGACCTGGCAAGGGTAAAACATTTGAAATGTAAGTAAAGAAAATAACCAAAAATTAAAAACAAAAAAAAAAATAAAATTAAAAAAAAAAAAACCTGCCACATGTTCTGCTGCAGCTATTAGAGCACCTATGTCGAAGATAGGCCAGGGAAAAGGGAGCCCAGCTTTGGTACATTTGCTCAGCTCAGCCTGATGAAACTCAAATTGTAATCCTATTCCCATGTCTGATGCCCAGATACCCCTAAGTGTAAGCCATATGTTGTTTTCGAGCCCCATATCCCTTTAGAATCCTGTAAGCCTTTGTCCCATGGGCTGCTTGCTGAGGTCTCTACTTCTGAACCCTTTCTGCTGTGGCCCTTCATTAAAATCCCCTCTGCTGAAGCCTGTCTGCTCACCTATACAACCTACAGAATCTCCAGCTCTTAGCCAACAGTGTTTCTCTCTAGGCTCTTTAAGGGAAAATCTGTTTCTCTTGAGCTTTCCAAATTCTGGACTATGTTTCTTGACTCATGGCTTCTTGCCTCCATCTTCAAAGCTTGCCTTTGGTCACTCACTGATCACATCACAGATATCATACATTCTTAATTAGGACCCTCTCTGTAAGTCAGGGACCCAAAAGGAGCCCTTTTATGTACGTAGATTTCCAGGCTAGCCATCACAAATGGGCTTTAGCCTACATACCATTTGTAATGTAGAAAGAGCACATCAATTACTCCAAACAATGATATATATTTTTGTAAACATGAATATACATATCCATCTTTATCTTTCTGGCTCTGGGTTACCCAACTTTGGATAATTGCTTCTAAGTTTTATGATTCTCAGCTGAGTAATATTCCACTATGCAAATGTACCACATTTTCAGTATCTATCCATCAGTTAATGGAAATATATGCTAGTTTCTGGATATTATGAAAAGAGCAGCAGGGATCACGAATGAGTGACTATGAGGCCCCATTCTCAGGAGTAGTTGTCCAACACAAATCAGACCACAATATTTTGTTGTGTTTTTTGTTTTGTTTTGTTTTAAAAGAGAAAGAATGTAAAGTTAGATGGGAAGGGGGAGGGGAGGATCATGAGAATTTGGAGAGGACAAAGAACATGATCAACATATGTTATATAAAATTCTCAAACAACAAATATTTTAAATGATTATACACTAGTATAAAGACTTTGGAATCTCCCACTCCGGGAGCATGGTGCCAGGATTAGGCAGAAGCCACTGAGAAAAGGCTACATGACTCTTAATGTCCATTGCAAAGAGCTGATGTCTAGCAAGTCACTTTCCTTGGACAGTATCTCTCTCAGGTGAAGAGCCATCCTTACATCTCTGTTGCTGAGGCACATTCTTAGGAACTTATTCCCTCATTCAGAGGCATTTGCCTCATACTACTATAGCCAGAAACAAGCTCGGTTGAAAATATTGGCCAGAAACCCTTTGAGAATTTGATTCTGCCCTTTGACTTTGATTCCAAATGCCTGGCTCTTAACCATTAGCACTTTTGGACCAAATGCCTGAGCAAGCTGGAAACAGAAATTTAAAATTCCATATGAGAAAGAAAAAGGATGTCTGAGAGAGAAAGGGAAGATGAGCTTTACGATCATAACTTGCTATCCAGAATAAGCCAGGCCTTCCAGTAGCCAGAACACAGGAAGGAAATGTCAAATTACCCACAGATTGGGCTATTTAGCCTTTTGTTTCCTCCAAACACAAAGTAGTATTTATTTGTTGGCAACAGCGTACCCAGCACTTGCTGGTTATTCATGCTATTAATACTGAGTATCTTCATGGGTCTTGTTGGGTGAGAGAGTTTATATGCATAAGAGTCACATTGCATTTGTCTGCTTTTGCACAATTTAGTTTGTGTAAAACCAGCTCCCATTTGCTAAATGATTGATGTTCGAGAAACTTCTCCATGACAGGAGCGTCATCTGGTCCCCAGCAACTCAGAGGTCAGAGTAGACATGAAGTCAGAGAGAAGGAGAGAGGGAGAGAGAGGGAGGGAGGGATGGGGAGTTTTATTGTATTCTCATGCTTCTTAGTCCCAGGTGAAGCAGATGAAAGGACAGGGAATTGTGGTGGCATGGGGAGAAAAGACTGAAAAAGAAAGGAGGCTCTGGTCCTGAGACTCCATCTATTTTTGCTGCTCAGGAAGGCAGGAGACGTCATACTTCAGAGGCCACTGATAGGGTGTCAAGTGGTTCCACCAGGACCTTCTTGTTCTCTAAAAGATATCTTACAACAAAAGCAATAAATAAAGTGTGCTCACTTAAAACCAGGTAACCTGTTCCCAAAGACCTCTCAATCAGGATGCCAAGGACAGTGATTATGTTATGCTACCTAGGGTGAGAATGGTATAGAATGAATAGTTCTCTCACACACATATGCAAATATATGACAGATATATATTATGGGACTCAGGGATTTATTGGAATGACTTTTAGGCCGTGGTCTAGTTAATCCAACAATGACTCCCTGTGAATGGAAATTCCAAGAATCCAGTAGTTGCTCAGTCCCCAAGGGCTAGATGTCTCAGCTGGCCTTCTGTGTATACTGGAAACCCAAAGAAGTAGGCTCTAATGCCAGTGAAGAATGATATGCTAGTGAGGTGAGGGCAAGCAGGCAAATTGCAAAAGCTTCCTTCTTCCATGTCCTTATAGAGACCTCCAGCCCAGATTAGAGATAGATTTTCCCTGATCAAAAAATCTGGATTAAATGTATGTCTTTCTACCTCTAAGATCCAGATTAGAAATGGGCTTTTTCTATTTCAAATTTAGCAAAGATCCCTCACAGGTGTGCCCTCCATTTTTGAGTTTTGGTTAATTCCAGAAGTAATTAAGTCACCAACCAAGTATAACAGAACAAATGGCATGTTCCTCACACATTCCTCATTTAGACTTAGATGATTCCCATCACAAACTTGCTGCGTAACTTTGTTTACTGACGGTGGTAGTTTGAATGAAAATGGTAGTGAAGAAAGGAAAGTGTGGTGGTATGGCCATTTCTTCTACCTTCCATGTTTGTGTCCTCACAGAATTTCCTGCAGTCACCTGTTGGGCCAGAGTAACTTGAGGCTCTCCACCTCTGTGGTCCATCGCAGCCAATGTGAGAAGGATTTGAGGAAGAATTTGCCATTTTCAGTGGAAAACAAGTGGAGGTTACTGGCTATGGTGACCGTATACTGGCTATGGTGACCGTATACTGGCTATGGTGACCGTGTACTGGCTATGGTGACCATGTACTGGCTATGGTGACCGTGTACTGGCTATGGTGACCGTGTACTGGCTACGGTGACCGTGTACTTTAGATCTGGATTTGCCGCTCCTTTCTTTATAGTAAGGTACCAGCTACTTAAAAAGTAAGGGTATTTAATTCATCCCTTTAACAAAATGAAGAAAGTTTAAGAGATATGATCTTAAAATTAGATTAAACTCTTGAACTCTTACTGTGTCCGAACAGTAATGAAAACCTTAACTAAGAAGTTGGTGCCAGAGCTGGATAGTGGTGGTGCACACCTTTAATCCCACCACTTGGGAGGCAGAGGCAGGTGGATTTCTGAGTTTGAGGCCAGCCTGGTCTACAGAGTGAGTTCCAGGACAGCCAAGGCTATACAGAGAAACCCTGTCTCAAAGTAGTAATAATTCTTATCTATTCTGTTAATTTTTCCCTGACTGACTCTTTCATTACATTGTATCCCATCCTTTGGGTGGCACATATCTTTAATCCAAGAAATCAGAAGCAGAGGCTGGTGGATCCCTGAGTTCAAGGCGAGCCTAGTCTACAAAGCAAGATCCAGGACAGCTAAGCTTAGGTAATGAAGGAAACCATCAAAACCAGAAAGCTGATGAAGATGCAATTGAATTAGTAGGCCATGTTTCAAACCCAGCCAGCAACAGAACTGGGCAGCTTCAGCCACTTCGTTCTGGCTTTACAATCAAGGATAGAGGAAAATGGTTATTGAATCTCCCTCTGTGTCCAAGGAAAGCCACTGAGGCCAGGCATGTGTCAGGGTGTCCCTGCATGGAGGCCTACAGAGGCCATTGCATGAAGTTGTGAAGGTGAAGCTAGGATTGCCTTGAAGACACCAAGATGTTGAAAATGCGAGAGCCATGGGATCCCTGACAAGGAGAGTTGTTAACAGGGAGTAGAACCAGCCCAAGATTAAGAAGTGTGTTTCAGTCATCAAAGCTGAAAGGAGCTGGAAATCTGAAAAACACTTTGACATTAGGCATAGAGATGCAGAGTTAAGAGTTTGCCCTGCTGATATTTAGTCTTGCTTTGATCCAGTATTTCCTCTTAATGCCCCCCTTTCCTCCTCTTTGAGTAGTAATGTATATTATGTGCAATTGTGTGTTGGAAGTATGTGATCATTTTATTATTATTATTTTACAGAGGTTACAGTTAAGAGATTGCCATGAGTCTGCAAAAGAGACTTAAGACTTTTAAACATGGTTCAGACTGATAGACTATGGGGATGTCTGGAGTTGGACCGAATGCATTTCTGCATTATGACATAGCTACAAGCCGATGGGGCCAGGGAGTGGAATGTGAAGGTTTAAATGAAAAAGGCTCATAGGGAGCGGCACTATTAGGAGATGTGGCTCTTTGGAGTAGGTGTGGCCTTGTTGGAGGAAGGATGTTACTGGAGGTGGGCTTTGGAGTTTCAGATGCTCAGTGTCTCTCTCTTCTTGCTCTCTGCTGACCCAGATGTAGAACTCCTGGCTCCTTCTCCAGCACCACATCTACATGCACACCACCAGGCTTCTCGCTATGATGCTAATGGACCTATAATCCAGCCTCAGTTAAATGTTTTTCTTTATAAGAGGTGCAGTGATCACGGTCTCTCTTCACAGCAATAGAAACTCTAAGACACTAATTTTAAAAATACTTCAACTGTTAAATTGTTACACAAATTAATATCTTTAGGAAATGTTAGAAAGATATGGAGTGGCTTCTGAGCAAGCTTTAGATATGTAACTGGACAGCCACACAAATCCCTCTGATATGTAATCATTGTAAAGAAACCTAATGGCACTTCTCCCTTAGAAGAGAAGCCCAAGATCTTTCAGCTGGTATGCTTGACTTGTTCTGGAACCCCTTTCTATTTTCAACCGGTCTGACTAGCTTCACATTTGGCTCACCCTGAGATGCATCATTATCTTAACCACAGATCCTATTCTGTCTGGTTGGAGATTTCCGAAGAGAACTCTTTCGGAGGCTGCCCAGTGTGGTGTGGATCTGTGTCTCTATTGCTGGCAACACAAGGATCATTCACAACATAGGCTAGAACTAGTTTTCATAACTTCCAAATCAAGTCCCTCTGTGCTTCAGTGTGTAGGGGGAGAAGCCCCAGGGACCGCACAGTTTGAGTTGAGTTTTAGTGACTCTAGAACTGTCAGAGATGTAACACTGGATTTCACTTACAATATAAATTTAGCAGCAATTGACTGTAATTTGGTGGGGTGGGAAAATGAAGCAAAAGAGAAAGATGGCATTTTATGCAATGTTATACAAAAATATAACAAGAACTTGAAAATGAAATATTACATAAAGAAGTAAGACAGGCTGCAGGAAAAGCAACAAGTCCTTGCCGCTCTGTCATTTTAGAAATAGTGTGTGGCTCCTTCGGTAAGATAAAGGACTCAAACAAGCAAATACAGAGGTGATTTTGGAGCTCATGAAGCCTAGCGTGCAGAGTTGTTCCATAATGAATTCTATCAAAATGGGCGCTGTGCTTTTCAGTGTAGCTTTTCAGACATTAGAGATGCATCCCTTACTTCCCGTGTTTCTCTTCTCTAACTGACTCATGAAGCCAGGTTATATACAGATCATTTTACAAAGAAAACGGCCAGTGGACTGTTCGGAGCTAGCTAGGTCATGTTCATGCTGATGATCTAACTGGCTTAGGTCTAAGAATTAGCTAAGGTTGAGCGTTTTTTGTCATTTTAAAGCCAATCTAACAGCGTACACTAAACCAAGTCACTCCTGTTTTTACTCAGCACTTTTCAGTAAATGGCATGTCTCCTTTAGATCATACTTCTGTAACCATTTTAAATATCAACAAAGAGCTCCACAAACAAATTCCTTCTCAGCTGCTCTAAGTGCTTTGCTTATGCCATTTGTGGAAAGTATGACTATTGTGTTCAGTTAAGGGGAAGAAAAGTGTCTTTTCTTCTAAAATAATACAACTTTAGTCTATGAGGAATAATATCTGGCTCATCTTAAGATCAGACTCACAATGACTGTCCACTGCCACCCTGTTACCTCATGAACTCAGCATAAAACAACTCTTCAGGCCTTTATTCATCAAACTGAATGCTTTTCATTAGGATTCTACCCGAAGAGAAAGTCTGAGGAAATTATGTAGCAATCATCTTCCCCTTAACCTAAAAATAAAATACAAATGTGAATATGTTCACAGCATTTCATGTTTGCACCTCCCCCATGACCACCCAGAGACATGGCTGAACCAAAAAGAGGAGCGGTGGACCCTCCATGGGCCCAACGTTAAGAGTCTGTGCAGTAACTTCGAGATCCTTCTCTGATCAGCTGTGTTTTCTCATTTGTATTTGTAGGTTGGAGAACCACCGGAAAGTCCATATCTGGGGAGGAAAACACAGAGAAAACAATAACCAAACTTCTTTTTACCATGTTCCTTTGATAATGGGGCAAATAGTAGTGTTTTTGTGAAATAGCAAGCATGCTTATGAGATATTACCTGATTCCATTCTGCGAATTAGAGGATTATAACTAAATCTAGGTTGCACACTGCTCATTCCTGGAGTTCCATTTTCTATGAAAACTACAAGTATGAAAAGATATCATCTATATGGAGGATGAGTCATAGAGTTTTGTCGTTCATAATTGTATGCCTGGCTCTTGTTGGAGCAGAAGTTAAAGCCTAGGGCTTGCTTTGGTGGAGAACCTAAGAGGAAGTGTAACACATAAGTAGTGTCCAAGGTAGCCACACTCCCCCTTAAGTCTATATGAAGTTCTTCTCTGGGCTGGGCTGAGGAAGAGACCTTAAAAATGTTTGAAGACAAAGCAATAAGCACACAAATTGTCAGCCCATGTCTTTTCGGTACCCATGTCTTCTATGAGATACCAAGATAATCATTCACCATACAGTTGTTCAGTACAAGCTATACTCTCAGGAACCTAGCAGAAATGAATGACTTCACATTCAACCTAGCACTAAGGAGACCCTATAAAACTGCAAGAAACCTGAGCCCATAGTAAGTATACATGCACATTCACACAGGCACGCACACACTTACAGAAAGAGAGACAGAGAAACAATCTACAGGGAGTGAAAGCCCTAGAGTAACAATAAAAGATGAAATAAAATTCAGAAAGGCTTCCATTTTTGCATTTATTAAAAACAAGTGTATGAAAGAATTATATATTTAAAGATAACAGATTTTGAAATTAACAAAATCCTACTGATTGAAGTATCTGAAATTACATTTAAAAAACTAAAGAGTTTTTAAAAGCTAAAAAGAATTCATGAAGTAGATCTATTTGAAGAAATTATTCAGAATGTTACACAGACACAAAAAGAAAATATGATAAGAGATTAAAAAGTATGAAGAACAGAGTGTTAAGACTTAGCCTATGCCTAATAATATGCTTTGCAGGAAGACATGTTTTAAAAAGGAAAGTAATATTCAAATCCTCAAGGTCCAAGAACCAACTGGATTCCCTTGCAAATTAGTCTCTCTTTCTTCTTTTGCTTGCTTCTGTCTTTGATGGTGTTGTGCGTTTTTGTGCAGGTGTCTGCTTATGTGGGTATACATGATTGTATGGACAAGTGTGTGTGGAGGACAGAAGATAAACTTAGGTGGTATTCCTCAGGAGCCATTTAACTAGGTCAGCCTTTGCCCTCCACACATGTGTACATACACATGTATTGAACCTATGCATACATGTACATACACCACACTTGCACATAAGTGTTTAACCTTACCACTAAATGAAAACATAAAAATTAGAGCCATGGCACTATGCCATAGGCCCCACGCTGGACTGATACATATTTTCAGTCAATCAATGTCAAGAGTCAGCAAGAACGTGACCTTCTGTACTAACATTAACTCTTAGTAGGAATAAAAATTAACCCTTCAGTTTTTCAGAAATGCTTGGTGCTACGTAATACATTGTAGATGTGAATAACCTTTGCCTATGGGATTCCATCCCTGTGTATAATCACAAACACCCCTCAGCACTCATGCACCAAGACATAAGTACAAGATCACTCCTATCACTTGTTTGTAATTACAAAGTGGAGTCTACTCAGTCATCCACAGTAGAATGGGTCCTAAATTATGAGATGCTATTTCAGAATATTATAATGGTGAAAATAAATAAATGAAATCTACAAAATGAAATCTAGACAAAATAGGACCTGTGGCTTAGACAATGAATTTTAGAATGATCCAAATGTGAAGCAAAGTGAGACTGATTGAAAGTAGGAATGTGATTCCCCTTCCAGTCTGCACACCCACCTAAACAAGTGGCAGAGTGGTGTGTCTGCCCCTGGACCCCATAGACTCCCTGTCTCCTAGGAGGTCTGCTCAAACCAGGGACATAGGAGGACTGCTCAAACCAGGGACACAGGAAACCTGCTCTAACCTGGAACACAGGAGCCCTCCTAACTACCATATAAACAAACCACTATATAAACAAACAAAATCATTCAAATGCTGAAAAAGTCTTTGACAAAATCCAACACCCCTTTAAGTTAAAGGTATTGGGGAGATCAGAAATTCATAACACATACCTAAACATAATAAAAGCAATATACAGCAAACCAATAAGCCAACATCAAATTAAATGGAGAGAAATGTGAAGAAATCCCACTAAAATCAGAGACAAGACAAGGCTGCCCACTCTCTCCTTATCTATTCAACTTAGTATTTGAAGTTCTACGCAGAACAATTAGACAACAAAAGATCAAGAGGATACAAATTGGAAAGGAAAAATTCAAGGTATCACTATTTGCAGATGATATGAAAGTATACATAAGTGACTCCCAAAATTCTGCCAGAGAACTACAGCTGATAAACAACTTCAGCAAAGGTGCTGTATAGAAAATTAACTCAAGCAAATCAGTAGCCTTCCTCTACACAAAAGAAAGAAGTTAGGGAAACACCACCATTCACAATAGCCACAAGTAATATAAAATATCTTGGTGTGACTCTAACCAAACAAGTGAAAGATCTGTATGAGAAGAACTTCAAGTCTCTGATAAAAGAAATCGAAGAAGAACTTCAAAGGTGGAAAGATCTCCCATGCTCGTGGATTGGCAGGATTAAAATAGTGAAAATGTCCATCTTACCAAAATCATTCTACAGATTCAGTGCAATCCCCATCAAAATTCCAACACAATTCTTTACAGACATGCAAAGAGCCATTTTCAACTTCATATGGAAAACCAAAAAACCCAGGCTAGCCAAAACAATTTTGAACAATAAAAGAACTTCTGGGGGAATCACCATCCCTGACCTCAAGTTGTACTACAGAGCAACTGTGATTTAAAAAATAAAAAAGTTGTGCTTCTCATGAGGGTGTGGGGTTCAGATAATAAATGTACAATTCACTATCTCTATTTAGTTGCCAAATATCTCCTTGGACCAAAACAGGAGTCAGTGGGGCTGCTTGTTAATCACCCTTTGCCCGGTGTCCTGGCAACCAGCAACCAGTTTTCTCCTTCATGAATTCAACTGCCCTAAATTGTGTTATCTGACTGGCAACATGGCACACTTGGTTTTTTTTTCTACCTAGCTTCTTTCATTTAGCATCACACCCCCAAGTTCCTCTCTCTTCAAAGTGTACCCATGTTTCCCTCCAAGTCTCTGTGGTTCTCTCTTGACTCCTTTCCCTCTCCGTAGCTGTTCGTTCCTGGTGCTCTGGTGCTTCTCGGGCACACTTGTCAAGGCACTCTACCACCCCTGCTGGTCATATTTCATTTTGATGGATTGAGCTCTTCATTGAATACACATATTGGTCCTAAGCTCTTTGCAAATACTGCCTTAATGAAGCTTCTTCACTCGGTGATAAAACTGCTTTGTAGAGGTCCATACTATGACTCCACCTGCCTTGCCTGGCATGTGGAACACCATTCACTATCTTATCTGCAGGACTGTCAAAGAGACTATACTAAATATTTCTTGTATCAACATTCATCCCCTCAAATGTGTCCCATTTCCACTTCTTTTTTATGTTTCTGAATTAAATGCGATTTTGCTGGGGAAGCTGTAAAATACCTGAAACTATGTCAATCCCCTCCTGTTCACTTTCCCAGGCTCTGTGTTTCTCCTCTGATAGCTTCACTGTCCCTGCAAATTGCCTAGCTCTCTACATGTTTCTGCACATAGTATTTTAGATATTAGATATAGAAAAATGTTCTCAGTTTACACACATACACACACACACACACACACACACACACTTCTTACTGAATCTTGGCAGCTAAACATTGAAGGTACACTTTGAGGCCACCTTGTTGGGGACAATCCTGGGCTGCTCACCCATCCCACTACCCTGGCCTGGTGCCTTAATGCTCCATGATGTCTTTGTATGAAGCATCATGGGTTTCTTTTTCTTTACTTTGTTTTTAGATTTATTTATTTTTTTATATGTAAGTACACTGTAGCTGTTTTCAGACAGACCAGAAGAGGGCATCTGATCTCATTACAGATGGTTGTGAGCCACCGTGTGGTTCCTGGAATTTGAACTCAGGACCTCAAGAAGACCAGTCAGTGCTCTTAACCACTAAGTCAACTCTCCAGTGCATCACAGGTTTCTAGTGATATTTTCCTTTCACTGTTCTTAGACATTGGTTACTCACTGTAGAGAAAAGGAAATTGAATGAGGGTGCAAAAAGAGGGAGGATGAATTTCCATCTCTCTTGGTCCCTTTTCCTGGACTAGCAGATGTGATGAATGCTGAGCAGCAAGTATATATAATACATGTTTCTAGATCTTGGCGGAAGCAAGAGCCATATGGTTGTGAGTCTATTGGAGTTCTATTCAGGTGACTGGCAATAGCAGCTAAGCAATCAACATTTCTCTGTGCTCTGAATCATATTCTTTAGCGCCAAGGTCAGCTCTATAAAACCTCTCTCTTCTAGGTACTCTGCTCCACCCCTTTCCATAAAAAGGAAGCCGTTAATCCGTAAGAGATTGATAGTGTTTACCTCACCAGTTTTGTTTGGATTTATTCTATTGGCTTCAGCATAGAAGAAGAAAAAAAAACTGAATTTAGCCCTTGTAATTTGATCTGCTTTCCCAGAGTGTTCAGAAATGACCGGCTGCAGTTTAGGCTTTTGTTCAAAATTTTACACAGTAGAGTTTGTAGTTGGAATATGGGAGGGAAGAGGAAATAAAACTTCATAGTGTTTCACTGGTACCGTTTTATTGTCTCAAAGGCTAAAATTTAAGGAAGTGCCAAACTGTCTCGAGGATAAGCTCTTTAACATTGACTGATTTCTAAGAGCATCGCAGTCCTCCCAGTTTCAAACTGGGAGGGTATTTAAAGAAAGACGGGAGAACATATTTGTGACTTCTCTAGCTGGCAGCAAATACTGAAAGTGGCAACAGTTTGAAGTGTCTGCCCTTCGTTTTTTAACCATGGTAGTTGGGTGATTTAAACATTTCAACATTGTTTAAAGAAATAGAATAACCCAAACATCTTTCCCTCTTCTGTTAGCCAATCCTACCCAGTACCACTACACACACACAGAGGCTTGTACCAGGTTTACAACTCCAGAGACTCTTATTGATGCAACAGCACCAAACAGCAGGAGAAGCTGAAATGCATGCTCAAGAAAAATGGGCATAGACAGAGCTTCTCGGGGAAATCAGACTCGTGGTTCTGCTAGTGTGTAGCATGCGGTTTTGTCCACTAGTTTGAGTTCCTATCGAGTATCACACAGGCACCCACCCATGAGCTTTCTCAGATCTGTGATTAGAAAACACACACACACATACACACATACACACACACGCACACACACACGCACATGTACACGCGCACACACACACACGCACATGCACACACACACGCACATGTGCACACACGCACACGCGCACACGCGCACGCACATGCACACGCACACGCGCACACACGCACACGCACACACACAGACACACACACGCACACAGACACACACACGCACACACACGCACAGACACACACACGCACACAGACACGCACACAGACACGCACACACACGCACACACGCACACGCACACACACAAGCACACACACGCACACAGACACACACACAGACACACACACGCACAGACACACATGCACACACACACGCACACAGACACGCACACAGACACACACACGCACACACACGCACACACACACGCACACACACGCACACGCACGCACATAGACACACACACACACACACACACACACACACACACACGTTAATCTTGAAAGGCCTTAGCTACTCCTTAACCGGACACTCCTAATCCTTCCCCTGCTATCCCAGGCCAAGTCAGGGAAGTGGTCAGAAGCCACTTACCCTGAAACTCACATTTCTGGTTGGTTTTTCTTCTTTACGACTCTCTTCCCTTCTTCTCCTCCCCATTCTTCTGATACTCTCTTTGCATCCTACCTGAGCAACTCTCAGTGTCCCATCCCATGCTTAACCATTTGCTATTGGTATCTTTATGGATAGATCAAAGTTCAACTGGGGCTGATGACCTTCAGTGCCAGTAAGCACACATTCCAGATAAAGCATCAGAACCACCCTCTACCTCTCAACTTTTCTGTTCAATTTTAAAAAGAAAAAAAAAAACCTCTTCTCTAAGTCAGAAATTTAACAGAACTTTAACTATCATGTAAATTAAAAAGCATGCTATACAATTAGCATCTAGTACACTGTATTTATGAATTAGATAAAGTAGTCTATCATCATTCCTAACTTAAAGAGTTATAATTCTATCCTTGTATTATGTTTAGATTTTAGCCTGTAACACCATCTGAAAACTATGCTTTTACTTCTATATCATATCTTTAAGGTTAAACAATTAAGTTTGCCTATGGGACTATAGTTAATTTTCAACTCTGTCAGAAATCTGAGAATGAATTAAATATTACCTGAGTAATAGGAATCACCACACTTAACTTCTAAAACTTAAACAAATTATAGAGACAGCAGAATGCCTGGTCAGTTCCCTAATTCCTAATAACATCAGAGCACCAGTCCTCAGCCTTCCTGCCCGATATCATCTAACAGACCTTTGCAAAGCAGACTATATGAAGGACTAGCTTACACTGACTTAGTAGAGCTTAGCAGTTAACGATACCACATAGTGTGTCATTTCCCCAGACAGTATTATTTCTGCAAATAAAATAGGCCAATTCTGCCACAATAAGTAACCTCACCTGCAGGTGAAGATGCTCAATTATTTTTTTAAAGAAAGAGGAAGCTGTCAGGAAAAGACATGCCTCATTATCAAATGATTCTTAATAGTTAAATAACATGCCTTCCACTTTCTGCCTGCACCAGGAGCTGATCCTGTGCCACAGCGCTCCATACCTGAATACGACTGGGAGAGAGCTGGTCTCCGAGGAGTGCAGACACACCTGTGAGCACAGGTAAGACCACCACTTCTGCTCAGAGGGACCTGCCCAGAACCCTCAGGACAAAGGAACCAAGGAGCAGCCTGGGACAAAATCCTCACAAGTTCTGTCTGCTCTGGGTGATAATCCTGTGCCACAGCTTTCCATGTTCAAATACCACTGGGAGAAAGCTGGTCTCCCAGGAGTGCTGACACACCTGTGAGCACAGGTAAGACCACCACTTCTGCTCACATTTCTGGCTGAAGAGGGAACTACTCAGAGCCACCAGGACACAGCAGGAGACAAGATCCTTCAGGTTTCTGTCTACACCCCAGAGCTGACACTGTGCCATAGCTCTACATACAGAAATTTCTCCCAGAGAGAACTGGTGTCCCAGGAGTGCTGACACACAGGTTTGCAGGAGGGACAAGCCACAGTCAGAGACAGCAAGACCAGCTAACACCACAGATAACCAGATGGTGAAAGGCAAGGGGAAGAACATAAGCAACAGGAACCAAGGCTACTTGACATCACCAGAACCCAGTTCTCCCACCACAGTGAACCCTGCATACCCCAACACACAAGAAAAGCAAGACTCTGATTTAAAATCACATCTCATAATGATGATAGAGGACGTTAAGAAGGACATAACTCACTGAAAGAAATACAGGAGAACAAAGGTATATAGCTAGAAGTCCTTAAAAAGGAAACAAAAAAAAAATCCCTTAAGGAGTTACAGGAAAACACAAGCAAACAAGAAATTGAACAACACAATCTAGGATCTATAAAAGGATATAGAAACAATAAAGAAATCAAAAAGGAAAACAACCCTGGAGATAGAAAACTTAGGAAAGAGATCAGGAGTCATAGATACAAACATCACGAACAAAATACAAGAGATACAAAAGAGAATCTCAGATGCAGAAGATACTATAGAAAACAGTGACACAATAGTCAAAGAAAATGCAAAATGCAAAAAGCTCCTAACAAAAAACATCCAGGAAATCCTGGACACAATGAGAAGACCAAACTTAAGGATAGAAATATAGAAGAAAGGCAAGATTCCCAGCTTAAAAGGCCAGTAAGTATCTTCAAAGAAATTATAGAAGAAAAATTCCCTAACCTAAAGAAAGAGATGCCCATAAACATACAAGAAGCCTACAGAATTCAAAATAGGTTGGACTAGAAAATAAATTCTTCCCATCACATAATAGACACAACACCAAATGCACAAAACAAAGAAAGAGTATTAAAAGTGTAAGAGAAAAAAGTCAAGTAACATATAAAAGCAGACCTATCAGAATCAAACAAGACTTCTCACCAGAGACTATGAAATCGAGAAGATCCTGGGCAGATGTCATACAGACACTAAGAGAACACAAATGCCAGCCCAGGCTACTATACCCAACAAAACTCGCAATTACCATAGATGGAGAAAACAAAATATTCCATGACAAAACCGAATTTACACAATATCTTTCCACTAATCCAGACCTACAAAGGATGATAGATGGAAAACTCCAACACAAGGAGGGAAACTATACCCTAGAAAAAGCAAGAAAGTAATCTTACAACAAACCCAAAAGAAGATAGCTACACAAACATAAAAATAACATCCATAAATAGCAGGCAGCAGGAATCTCTATTCCTTAATATATCTTAACATCAACGGACCCAACTCCCCAATAAAAAGGCATAGACTTACAGACTGGATATGTAAACAGAACCCAGCATTTTGCTGCATACAGAAAACTCATTGTCAAAGGCAGACACTACCTCAGAATTTCTGGAAAACAATTTTCCAAGCAAATGGTCCCAATAAACAAGCTGGAGTAGCCATTCTAATATTGAATAAAATTAACTTTCAACCAAAAGTTTTCAAAAAAGATAAGGAAGGACACTTTATACTCATTAAAAAAAAAATCTACCAAGAAGAGCTCTTAATTCTGAAAATCCAAATGCAAGCACACCCACATTCATCAAAACAAACAAACAAACAAAAATTTTAGTAAAGCTCAAAGCACACATTGCACCTCACACAATAATAGTGGGAGACTTCAACACCCCACTGTCATCAATGGACACATCACAGAAACACAAACTAAACAGAGACATGGTGAAACTAATTGAAGTTATGGACCAAATGGATTTAACAAATATTTATTGAACATTTCATCCTAAATAGAATAAATATACCTTCTTCTCAGCACTTCATGGTACCTTCTCCAAAACTGTCCATATAATCGGTCACAAAACAGGCCTCAACAGATACAAGACGATTGAAATAACCCCATGCATCCTATCAGATCACCACAGACTAAGGCTGGTCTTCAGTAGCAACAAAAACAACAGAAAGCCCACATACACATGGAAGCTGAACAGTGCCCTACTCAATGATAACTTGTTCAAGGAAGAAATAAAGAAATTTAAAATTTTTTAAATTTAATGAAAATGAAGGCACAATATACCCTAACTTATGGGATGTAATGAAAGCAGTGCTAAGAGGAAAACTAACTCTGAATGCCTCCAAAAAGAAACTGAAGAGAGCTTACACTAGCAGCTTGACAGCACATCTGAAAGCTCTAGAACAAAAAGAAGCAAATACACCCAAAAGGAGTAGACAGGCATGAAATAATCAAACTCAGGGCTGAAATCAACCAAGTAGAAACAAAAAGAACTATACAAAGAATCAACAAAACCAGGAGTTAGTTCTTTGAGAAAATCAACAAGATAGATAAGCCCTTAGCCAGACTGACCAGAGGGTACAGAGACAGACAGTATACAAATTAACAAAATCAGAAGTAGAATAGGGAACAAAATACCCATGAAAGGAGTTACAGAGACAAAGTTTGGAGCTAAGACGAAAGAATGGACCATCCCTACTTGGGGATCCATCCCATCATCAGCCACCAAACCCAGACACTATTGCACATGCCAGCAAGATTTTGCTGAAGGGACCCTCTTGTCATGGAGGCTATGCCAGTGCCTGGCAAACACAGAAGTGGATGCTCACAGTCAGCTATTGGATGGAACACAGGATCCTCAATGGAGGAGCTAGAGAAAGTACCCAAGGAGCTGAAGGGCTCTGCAACCCTATAGGTGGAACAACAATATGAATTAACCAGTACCCCCTGAGCTTGTGTCTCTAGCTGCATATATAGCAGAAGAGGGCCTATTCAGCCATCATTGAGAAGAGAGGCCCCTTAGTCTTGCAAACTTTATATGCCCCAGTACAGGGGAATGCCAGGGCCAAGAAGTGGGAGTGGGTGGGTAGGAGAGCAGGGGTGGGAGGGGGTATAGGGAACTTTCGGGATAGCATTTGAAATGTAAATAAAGAAAATATCTAATAAAAAAAGAAATGAAAAGGGAGATATAACAACAGAAAAGTGAAGAAATTTTTAAAAAATCATCAGATTGTACTGCAAAAGCCATATTCAACAAAACTTGATAATCTGAATGAAATGGACAATATTGTAGAAAGATACCTAATATCCAAGTTAAGGTGGGATCAGATAAACCATGTAAACAGTCCCATAACCCCTAAAAAAAAATAGAAGCAGTCATTAAAAGTCTCAAAAAAAAAAAAAAAAGCCCAGGACCAGATTGTTTTAGTTGAGAATCCTATCAGAACTTCAAAGAAGACCTAATACCAATACTCTACAAACTATTCCACAAATTAGAAAAGAAAGAACACTAACCAATTCTAACCAATTCTATGAAGCCACAGTTAGGCTGATACCAAAACAACACAAAGACCCAACAAAGACAAATTCAAACCAATTTCAATTTTGAGTATCAATGCAAAAATACTCAATAAAATTTAAGCAAACCGAATCTAAGAACATGTCAAAACGATCTTTCACCACCATCAAGAAGGCTTCATCCCAGGGATGCAGGGATGGTTCAATATATGAAAATACATCAATTTATTCCACTACATAAACAAACTCAAAGGGAAAAAAACACATGATCATTTCATTAGATGCTGAAAAAGCATCAAAATTCAACATTCAAGGTCTATATGTAAACATAGTAAAAGCAATATACAGTAAGCCAATAGCCAACATCAAACTAAATGGAGAGAAACTTGAAGCAATCCCATTAAAATCAGGGACTAGACAAGGTTGCCCATTCTCTCCCTATTTATTAAATATAGTACTTGTAGTTCTAGCTAGAGCCATCAACTGCAACTGAGGCTGCACCTTCACCAATGGCCTTCCATGGCCTCTCACAGTGACAAGCCTCAGCTGCTCTTCATGACCCCTTCATGCCTTCAAAACCAGTACCACCTGTGTGACTCTTACATATTACCAAGTACAGCTGCAGCACAAGGTACAACCTTGGCTATTTCTGGAACACAGCTTCTTTGTGCTCTCAGAAAACACTTCCCAGAAGATTTCACTTCAGTGATGCTGGTCTCTTTTTAATCACCACTAATTTCCTAGCTCCAGCTAACCAGCATCAATTGTCCAAGGACTCCCTTCCATTCTGGACTCTAAAGCAAGAATCACGTGGCTGAAGCTGCCAAGTTCTGCTGATTGTTGGGTCTGGAACATGGCCCCTTGTTTTATTGCATTATCACCAGCTTTCTGTTTTCCAACTCCTAAATTGCCTAAACTTGACCTGGAACTTGCTCTAAGACTGATTTTGAACTCAGAGATCCACATGCTTGTCTCCTAAGCACTGGGACTAAGGGTGTGGTCCACCAAGCCTAGATTTAAGTTTTTCCTCACCTAGAACTTGCTCTGTTCTAGGCTGGCCTTGAACTCAGAGATCTGCTTGTCTTTGCCTCTATACTACCATGCCTAGACCTAAACTGAGCTGGGTGGGATCTTGCCCCAAGGTCACTATTTCCTTAATTCAGTTTAATATCCTTGAACATAGGATTCAGCTCCATTTCACTTCCTGGTGCCCCTTTAATACTTGAACCCTATCTTTTTAATTTTTTTCTCAGCTTGCTATGCTTGTTTAAAATGTTCTTTCTGACAGTTAACCAGAGAACAATGGCTATGATGGGCGTTTCTGAGATTTCTTTTGTCAATACAAAATTAATCTGAGCCTCTTCACCTTAGCCTCAGGTGGACTCTTCAGAGAAGGGAAAAAAAAAAGAGTGACAATCTTCACCAAAATACCACAAAAGCAGTGCAGTTTCTAGGTGAGATATTGATATTCTCCACTGAAACCTTTTGGGACAGATCTTCATGGTTTAAATCAGTCTCAGTAAGAAAGTCCTCCATATTCAAAAATATTTAGCAGTTCATTCCATCTATTTCCTCCATGTTCAAAATTATGACCATTCAATAAATTATCCCTTAGAATGACAACCTATCTAATTTGTGAAATAATAATAACCAGATACCAAAATCCAAGGAATCAAGCTCCTTTGTGCTGATTAGGAGCAACGAGAAATTCATTAAAGGGGTGGAGAGGAATAGGAAAATTAGAAACATGGCTAGACTTAAACTAGCTTTAGCACCTGTTACCCAGTCTCTGTATGCTTAGAAGGTTCAGGGCTTGACTGAAGTTCTGACTGGATCCATCCAAAAAGTTGGATGAGGCCAAATGATCTGGAGTCAGTAGCATCCTAAAGCTGTTCCGAAACAAGTCTCTGGACAGCATCAAGAGCAGGAGGCTGAACAGCAGCTCAGTTCAGTATCTTCGAGGATGAATCTTGTCAAAGTTGCACATTTTGTAATATATGAATCTCACAAGCAAAATTTTAGGACCTTTAAGAATTTCATATGGCTGGGCAGTGGTGGCGCATGCCTTTAATCCCAGCACTTGGGAGACAGAGGCAGTAGGATTTCTGCGTTCGAGGCCAGCATGGTCTACAGAGTGAATTCCAGGACAGCCAGGGCTACACAGAGAAACCCTGTCTCAAAAAACCAAAAACCAAAAACCAAAAAAAAAAAATAAAGATTTTTGTATGGATTGTGCAGGATGCACAGATCAGATAAGGATGAAATTTTATTCTTGTTTGAGCAGGTGAAAAACAACTGTCTTTTTATTAATTAATTTCTCAGTAACCATTTGTAAAAAATCTTCATTCATGCCATATGAAGAAGGGCACAAAGAATCTTAAAGATTCCATAGCCAGTAAGACTTATTGTCTCATTTTAGCTGAAGTTTTGGCTAGAGTCATTTTTATGTCTAAGCCAGTTACTGGGCTGTTTCTATGTCCAGGAATCAGCAGATCAATTTACCTGTCTTGTTTGATTTTCTCAAATTTTTTGAGATCTTCAGGTGGCCTTCCTCTGTCATATCTGATCCATATCACTCTGAAAGGGATCCAGGGCCTTTTCTCCTATCCTGCCAACACAAAACAGACACCTTCTCCCAAAATAGCCTGTTCCTGATCCAGTAACTGGAAATCATTGAGGGTATAGCTTGAGCTCGCTCCCAGAGGAATAACACAACCGCCAAACTCATCACCGCACTCATTTTGATAATAAAAACAATTTAAAGCAATTAAAGCAATCTAAACAAATATTATCTGTTGAGACAGTGCTTCTGCTGTCCCCTGGCCAACCTTCATGAGATCAAGGCCTTGGTTGTTTATACATCGGTGTAAACTCAAATCGACCCTACTCTGGGGATTACTATAGCTGTGGGTTCATATTGTAGTTTGTCCCTTTCTCTTTATATAATTCTCAAGGCCTAAGTTTCTACAGTCTGGGATAGGCTAGGCTCCCTGCCTCCTCCTGCTTTCCACCTAATCTATTTTTTTAAGATCAAAATCCTCAATGTTTATATATCTCTATTTAACTTTAATTCAATTCCCTTCTACTTGCTGTATAAACCTATTTATAGATTCTAATCTTTATAGCTGTGACCACCAGGTTCAAAGGTCCTGAAAAATTGTCCTGGCAAGGCTTTTTACTTGTCTTTAAATCATGTGTTCATTCATTTTCCCCAACTTCTCTCTTCTGTGGAGCTTAATCCTTGCCTCATCTACCATCTGGATCTCTGCCTCTCATCTTAAGCAACTTGTATCAGTTTTGAATCCCAGGATGAAATCTGGGATTTCAACCCCCTTCGGACTGAACAATCCCTCCACAGGGGCTGCCTAAGATAATCAGAAAACAGAGATATTTACACTATGCTTTATAACAGTAGAAAAATTACAGTTACGAAGTAGCAACATAAAAAAAGTGTATTGTTGGGCGTCAAAACATGAAGAACTGTAAAGGGTTACAGCACTAGGAAGCTTGAGAACCACTGTTCGAGATCATGATCCAATCTCCCCAAGGCTCATGGATCATTGAAGGGGTTGGAAAGATTCTAACAGTCAAAAGTAGTGGACTTTGTAGAGAAACAATATTTTCTGGATATGACAGGCCCATGTGAGTTCACAGAGGCTACAGCTGTATTTACAAGACCTGTACAAGACTGAGCCAATCATGCGATGTGGGGAAATATCATGCAGTCCAAACTCTTATTAATGTCTGTTCACTCTTTGGTTGATATAGTAAGGTATAAGAGGGAAAAGTTCAGCAGTTGTTAGCTTTTTTCTTTATATTAGATTTATTATACTTCATATTTTGGCACTTCTGAATAAAGAAATAACAGGAGGAAGAAGTGCTGCCTTTCATTAAAATCAGTATTTATGAACAAAAGATTAAATTTCCGCTATAATCTTCATTCGTGGGTCGAATTTCCAAGCACAGGATAATTACATATATAGCACGTAGATGAATAGTTACTATAAACTGTCCATTCCCATATTAATCTACACACTGTTCTATTGTACCTCAACTAGCTCTCCCTTCTTTCTCCTTCCTAGGGAAATGTGTCCAGTAGCACCATCATTCAGACCATAGACCAAAGAGAACAGCCCCCAAAGTCTGTTCTTTCCTCCTTACCAGTCTTAGTTTGCATGAAAATTATCAGTAAGTTACTTACATATGTCTCTGAACTAGTGGGACATAAATATGAACCTAACTATTGCAGCTGACCACAAATGAAGCATAGATTCTCACAATCAGACGTTATGCGAGCAGTGGTGGTTCCATCAACGAGGCCTTTCCATATAATCAGCACTGCTTAATTGATTTGTTGGTGATCTTATTTGCCTGTTCTGTCTGTATTAAATGGTTCAATATTTGTTACTTTCTGTACAAAATAATGCAGAGTACATGTACACTACTTTCAATGTACAATAATTTCACCATTAGTCCACAGTTTGGTTCCAGTATCAGTAACAAGAAATGTCTAGGATTACTTCTAGCTCAATAACCATGCCCATTGCAAGACATTACAGTTTGCAGAAAGAAAAAAGAAGCATAAAACAAAAAAAAAAAAAAACAAAACCTCTACCCTCTCTGGACTTCTAATTCCGAGAGTCTGGAATTCAGTACTAGTCACATAATTAAACACACCCTTTTGCTGGGCTCTGGATGCTTCATTCATGCAAGATGTTACTAGCTTCACATATGATAAGAAATACAAGGCATAGGGAAGCCTTTAAAAAGTTTCTGGTGCTATTTAAGTGTGACAAGAGAACGAGAGAAGTACACCATACTGGTTCTCGTAGTCCTGAAAACAGTGTGCGTCTTACAGTTATCCAGTAATTCTTTTCGCCGTTCATTGGGGACTTAGGAGTGGGATTAGTAAACAAGTCTGAAAGCCAAGATAATAATGGACTCCACAGGAAAAACAGACAGAATTGCTTCTAGACATCAGGACAATGGCAGGTGTGATCCCTGCTTGTTTAAACAAAGACATTGTTCAAAGACCATAAACTATCTCTGGTATTTTGAACTCTGAGTTTTTTTTTTTACACTTTTTTTTTCTTTTTACTTTCTGGGTAGAATAAACTTAAAGAATGAAGCAGTGTAGTACAGAGATGTGTGCACACTGGTGGACGGCAGAGTTGACTGGGCAAGCAGAGTTTGTTCTCCATGCTGCTTTATGGCTATCTTTGAGTGGGCAAAGAAGCTACATTCCAGAAGAAGGGGTCCCAAGTCATCACACAATATACAAAGGAAGAAAAGCCATGGTTGGCTGTCAGTCCTTTGTATTTCAATAGAGATCCTAACGACTGAAGTTTCTGAGAGAAACTTCTACCTTAGCTCTCTGTCCCTGGGCACTCTTACCCTAACTTCTCTGAAACCCATAGCTCATTTCTCTTATAAAGAGACAGCAAACTTTACCATGATGGTGTTTGTCATTATCACAGGCAGTTCATGGTTTCTCTCTAATGTTAAATCTAGCCTTTCTCTATGCTCAGTCAATGCCCTTTGTCTTCTCCTAAACTGCCCACAAAAGCTGGCAGTCTGCAGAAGAGCCTGACTCTGTGTGGTTGTTATTTTACTTTAGAAAGACCTGGTGTCTAGCCAGAGGTAACAATGCCCAGTACCTCTACTCTCATTTCATCCCACCTTTCTCCATGTCAGTTCTGATCTGCTCCTCAAGGTCCTCTGGTGACACATAGAACTCCTCTTCTGGTGGCGATGATTTGGGCCGACAATGTCCACAACAACAGTTGCAGCAGCAGCAAAGGCAGCAACAAAAATAGCAGCCGGTCAAGAGGCCAATGATGATGAACAGGGTCTAGGGTGAACAGAAGCCAAGTGAAGTCTGAGTCACTGGCACGAGGGACAAGATGACCCCAGACACAAAGTCTGTAAGCATGTTCCTCATCGGGTTAATGATACCCCAACATCCCCTGCTTGTCACACACTCACTCTTATCCTTACCCCCATGTAAGCTATCTCTTAGGTTCCTTTGAAAAAACTTTTTCTCACAAATGTTTGTGCAAATAAAAAAAAACCTAGAGGAAATTACTTTCAGTCAGAGTAACACAGTTTAGAACTTCCTTCTTTTTCTTAGGCTATTAAGAGAGCTAAGAGCAAAAGAAAAATCAGACCAGCACTGGGTAGGACATTCCCTGGTCAAGTGAGCTCACCAAGCTCACTTGTTCAGTGAGAGCTAATTCTTGCCACATAGAAGAGCTGCCTTCCCTGCCACATGCAAGTGCCTGTTAGTAACCTGGTCCTTCACAATCTCTCCAAAAGATCCCTACATCCTCCCTCTCCTCTCTATCTGAGTCAGGGGTCTTTGAACATCCTGCACACATCTCTGGTGTGGATACTTCATTGGCCATTCTGCCCCGGCTCTTGCTGGTGTGGACCATATGCAGCCCTCGTTCCCTGGAGCATGGACAGCACACTTGCTGCCAAATCTCTCAGCACTAGCACAGCCCTGTTTCTGCCACACAGCTGGATACTCCAGATGGAGTTGCCTGGCTAAACGTTTCTGACCATTGTTCAGCTTAGACCCACCTGCTGTCTAAGATCACCTCAAAAACCATTCCAAAATGGCTGCATATCCTTTGTCTTCCACCTGTACGCCATACCAACTCAGATCTCTAATCCTTTCTTGCTGATGGTATGAAGCAGAGATTGCCTGACAGGAGTGTCTTATGGGCTACAATCATTAGTCATCCCTTACCCCATGTGCCTGGTGGTTTAGTACCTGACATGTTGCGGACATCTAATTCCTACTGAATTAATGAATATGCAAAATAATAGGCAAACACATGGTTTGTTCCTCCTAGGAAATATCATCAAGATTTCCCTATAAGAACAAGTGATTTGCTCTTTAAACAGAAAACACTTTTTCTTGACGTCTCCAAATTGAAATTCCAAGAAATCCTTTGGCTTTTTTTGGGGGGGGGGCAAACAAACAAAATCAAGTTTATTGTAATAAATGAAGTTTGTACATCTTAAAATGTAATACAGACTTTATATAATCAGTGACTGGGAGTGTAGCAATGGATAAAGATCACATGTGTATGTACACACTTCTTCAGTGACCTGAGAAGAATTCAAGCTTGACACCCGCCCCTTGCCTCCCCTCCTTCTTAAGGTGTCACAACTCATTCTAGCTCCAGGAAGGAGGATGGAGTCTCAGGATGGCTTGCAGTGGAGGACCTTTGGTTACACCTATGGTCTCTTTGCTACTATGTATATCATTATGATTTCATCATTTTAGGGAAAATTTAAACCTCTACTTGCCTTTAAGACTCCCCTGTGAGCATTCCCGAGCCATGGCCCTCTAAGACCTCAGCTCTTCTTCACCTATATTTTTCCTCTTTCTTTGAACTGTGCAACTGCCATAAGTTTTCTGAAAATCTCCTTTTCATCCCCATCCTGTTTATTCTCATCTTTAGACAAACAAAATACAATATCAGTTAAGCATGCGTGATTATCTGGACTGCAGATGTTTCTTCTCAAGGGAATAGTGTCATATCTGGAAGGCAGATTCCCATGAAACCCCACCAAAGCCCACTTTGTTGTGTGAATGCTAGTCTGCCCTCATTGATTCTGTGGCCAGAATGTACCTTCTCACCACATGGTCAAAATTCATTCAGCACCATCTCTTTATCCCAAGTTTCCCACAAAGAAAGGTGAATGGGTATCTAAGAGTTAGCAGGAGACAAGTGGGGCTTTGTGGTTCAGACTCTCTCTCCATGCTTGCTATGAAAACATAGCTTCTTTCCAATCAAATTCTTCAATATAGGGAAGTTAAGTGGGAGAAAACAGTAATCCAAGTTCTACTCAATGTGAATTCTGCCTTTTCTAAAGAGGAGGGTTTTTTTAGTTAGTATTTTCCACTTATTAATTTAATATAATTCTATATGTAATAGAATCCTATATGGACTAGAACAGTGTCTGTTCTATATGTAAAACTATTGCTTTTATCAGAAAGAACACTAAAATTCATAAAAATATAAAACCACCAGCAAATGTACATATATTAGTGATTCCTGGGAAAAGAAACAAAATTACCACTACAATTCTGATTGTGCTGTCTTTAAACATATTGCCTTTTTCTTAACCAGGTAGCTATCAATCTCTTGTCTTCTACTACTTAATTCTCACCTTTCCTCTCATTTTCTTCTCTGTCA
Source organism: Mus pahari (assembly GCF_900095145.1). Taxonomy (NCBI): domain Eukaryota; kingdom Metazoa; phylum Chordata; class Mammalia; order Rodentia; family Muridae; genus Mus; species Mus pahari. The sequence goes on along the minus strand of NC_034593.1, from coordinate 15,255,340 downwards.
CCTCAAGGCAGGCTCCAGCTGAGCCTGTAACATAATTACCACTCATCCTCCTAGGTATTGTCTTTGCTGATGTAGCCTATGCTATAGATAGTAAAGTACATGGCTAAATTTATCTTATAATAATTTATTAAATAGTTGTCACACTAATAAATTATTTTTAGTTTTGAAAAATGAGTCAGTTCTTAATTAGTCACCATGGGGGAAAGATTGGAGCAGTCAGAATTAACCTGAAGCTCCATACTCAGATATAATTAATGTCTAGAAGTCTGTTAAGTCATGTTGAATTTCATAATTAATTGATGGACTAAAGAAAAATGGTCTCCAAATAACAGCTTTCAGAGGAAGTGATGTCTCATTTTATTTACAAGAGTTTAGCAGAAGGAAGGTTGGTCTCTCTTTGAGATAGGGTCTAACAAGATGAATAATACCATGATTTTTCCAGGAAATCGCTTTTGAGGGGAAAAAAAGTGATTTACCTTTGCCCACCAGCTTGACAGCATAAAGTATGTGTTAACATTTTCATCTCCAAATTGCTCGGCCACGTAGAGTCCCAGCGACCCATACTTGTCATATATGTTTCTCTTTGAGGTGTCAGTGAGGATAGTGTGGGCATTGTTGATTTCTTTAAACTTCTCAGCAGCAGATGGGTCATCTGGATTCTTGTCTGGATGGTGTCGCAGGGCTAATTTTCTTTTAAAAATTAAAAGCAAGGAGAAAAGTATTAGTTCTCTATCAGAAATCACAACAGTGCTTGATAAAGACGGTGTTCACTTGTACATCCTTTATTTCTACAATTTCAATGGGATGCTATGTTTCCTAAAAAATAAGTTCTCATTAAATGATGCTATTTGGTCCCAGTGTGCAAAAGCAATTACATTGCTTCTCCCTCCACATCTTCAAAGGAATTCTCACTAAGGGAATAAAGGCTGTGGCTGAGATAGCCTACTATTGGTAAATGAAGATGATTGGAGTCTACTCCAACACATGGAGGTATTTATGAATTCTAGTTTACACTAAAATTTCACTTAGAACCTGTAAAGCTATCTGGAATGGCAGAATCTCATGTTACATATTCTCAAAGTTAAAGCATAAAAATACGCTTAACTTAAAAAATTACTCTTAACTTTATATTACCATGAGCAAACATTAGGGTTCCTTCGTAAGTGCCCTACATGTCTTTATCACCTTTTATGTTTCTAAACAAACTCTTGATTTCTCTTGCTTCCAAGTATGCTTTGACTTCTTTCCACAGGGATCTTTCTACTTCCAATAGCCTGGGCATCGACAGTTGTGGGTAGAAGGCTCCTCCTCCTCCTCCCCGTAAAAAAAAAAAAAAAAAAAAAAAAAAAAAAAGCTGATCCTGAGGGTACCACCTGTGGTCTGACTTGAGTGAGATGTCTTGGGTTGCTGTTACGTGTACTCAGCTATAGAAAGCAACCTGAGCAGTGGATTTAATGAGTTAGACATGCAGCCTCCTATCCAGTAGCCATTTCTCTCACTCCTGTCAAGAAACAGTTCAAATGATTAAAGCCATGTTCAAAATTGAGCCTTCATTTTCTTTCTCCACACACAAAAAATATATATATATATATATCAATTGTATGACTCTCAGTTAAAATCCCACAGGGCCATTCTCCCTTATGAGGCCATCCTGGGTGTGCATAGGCATTTACTGTATTGTATAGTGTTGTAATAAAAGCCTATATGCAGAACAGAAGAGCATGACATAGCTTAAGGACACATGCTCCACTATGTTCATAGCAGCCTTATTTATAATAGCCAGAAGCTGGAAAGAACCCAGATGTCCCTCAATAGAGGAATGGATACAGAAAATGTGGTACATTTACACAATGGAGTACTACTCAGAGAGGCCCCTTAGTCTTGCAAACTTTATATGCCCCAGTACAGGGGAATGCCAGGGCCAAGAAGTGGGAGTGGGTGGGTAGGGGAGCAGGGGCGGGGGGAGGGTATAGGGAACTTTTGGGATAGCATTTGAAATGTAAATAAAGAAAATATCTAATAAAAAATCATAGAAAAGGAATTAAAAAAACAATCTGTAAAGCTAAATGAAAAAAGATCACACCTATTAAAGTATTCAGTAAAATACTTGCAAACTGAAACTAAGAACACATCACAGAGATCATCCATCATGTCCAAATAGCCTTCACTGCAGAGATTCAAAAATGGTTCAACATATGAAAATCTGTTAATGTAATCCACCACATAAAGAAACCGAAATAAAAAGTGATCATTTCAGATGCCCGGAAAGCACTGAACAAAATCTAACAGCCCTTCATAATAAAAGCTGGAAAAAGATCAAGGATAAAAGGGACGTACCTAAACGTAATAATGGCAGTAAATAGCAAGCTGATAGCCAACATCAAATTAAATAGAAAGAAACCCAAAGCAATTCTACTAAAATTAGGGACAAGACTGTACACTCTCTCCAAATCTATTCAATATAATACTTTAAGTTTTAACCAGAACAATAAGACAACTAAAGGAGATCAAGGAGATCCAAATTGGAAAGAAAAAAATCAGTTTCCCTATTTACAGATGATACAATAGTATACACAAGCAACCCCAAACATTCTACCAAGGAACCCCTACAGCTGGTAAAGATCATCAGTAGCCCTTCTATATGCAAATGATAAATAGGTTGAGAAAGAAATCAGAAAAACAACACCTTTCAGAATAGCCTCATGTAACATATCTAGGTGCAACTCTAACCAAGCAAGTGAAAAACCTGTATGACAAGAACTTCAAGTCTTTGAAGAAAGAAGTTGGAGAAGATATCAGAAGATGGAAAGATCTCCCGTGTCCATGAATAAGTAGGATTAACATAGTGAAAATGGCTATCCTTCCAAAAGCAATCTATAGATTCAGTGCAATCCCCATCAAAATCCCATCACAATTTTCTTTACAGACCTTGAAAGAACAATACTCAACTTCATACGGTTAAACAGGAAACTCAACTGAAACAATTCTGTACTTTAAAGGAACTTCTGGAGCTATCACCATGCCCAATTTCAAGTTGTACTAATTATTAATTGTAACAAAAACTGCAAGGTACTGACATAAAAATAAATAAGTTGATCAATGGAATCAAACTGAAGAACCAGAAATAAGTCCACACAACTATGGACATTTGATTTTTGGGAGAAAAAGCCAAAATTATACAATTAAAAGAATAAAGAATCTTCAAATAATGGTGCTGGTCTAACTGGAAGTCTCCGTGTAGGAGAATGCAAAAGATCCATATTTATCTCTGCATAAAACGCAAGTCCAAGTGGATCACAAACTTCAGCATAAAACCAGATGCACTAAGCCTGAGAGATGAGAAAGTGGAAAACAGCACAGGAGACAACTTCCTAAACGGAGCACCAGCTGTGTAAGCACTGAGATTGAAAATTAACAAATGGGACCTCATGAAAAGCTTCCGTAACGGAAAGAACACCTTCAAAAAGACAGAATGGCAGCCAACAGATTAGAAAAATATAAAGAAACTTAAAATCTAGACTTTGGGGCTGGTGAGATGGCTCAGTGGGTAAGAGCACCCGACTGCTCTTCCAAAGGTGCAGAGTTCAAATCCCAGCAACCACATGGTGGTTCATATCCATCCTTAACAAGATCTGACTCCCTCTTCTGGAGTGTCTGGGGACAGCTACAGTATACTTACATATAATAAATAAATAAATCTTTTTTAAAAAAAAATCTAGACTTCACAAAAGCAAATGACCCAATTAAAAAGAGCTAAAGAGAGGATTGTCAACAGTGAAATCTGATATGGCCAGGAAGCGTCAGCTCCCTTAGTCATTAGGGAACTACAAATCAAAATGCCTCTGAGGGTGCATCTTACACTTGTCAAAATGGCTAAGATCAAAACAGAAATGACAGCTTGTGCTATCCAGGGTGTGAAGCAGCAAGGGGAACACTCCTCCATTACTGGTCGGAGTGAAAACTTGTACTTTGGAAACCTGTATGGTGGTTTTGCAAAAAACTGGGAATAGTTCTACCTTAAGGCCCAGCCATACCACTTCTGGGCATGTAGTCAAAGGACATTCCATCATACCACAAGGACACTTACTCAACTCTGTTTGGAGCAGCTTTATGCATAATAGCCACTTACTGGAAATGACTTAGATGTCCCTCAATAGGAGAATGAACAAAGAAAATGTGGTATATTTACACAATGGAGAATTACTCTGCTGTTAAAAACAATGAGACCATGAAATTTGCCAGCAAATGTATAGAACTAGAAAAGATCATCCTGAGTAGGGTAGCTCAGACCCAGAAAGACAAACATAGTTCATACTCATAAGTGGATAGTAGCCATAAAGGATAATCATTTTATAATCCCAAACCCAGAGAAGCTAAGCAAAAAGGAGGGCTCAAGGGGAAGGGGGAGACACATGAATCTCACTGTGAAGGAGAAATAGAATAGGTATCTCAGGAGGTGGATGGGAGGAGAGGTCTACATGGGGTGGGGGGGGTAGGGAGGATAGGAACAGGAAGGATCAGATGAGGGGAGGATGGAGGGAGAGTCATGGGTTAGAACTGGAATCAGGGTGGTGGTGCATCTTTGGGACAAGCTAGAAATCGAGTACAGTGAAAACCCCCAGGAATCAATAAGGGTGACCCTAGCTAAGTCTCCTAAGAGTGAGGGCTATGGAGCCTGATCTAACCATCTCCTGTAACCAGGCAAGACCTCCAGTGGAGATATTGAATCACCAACCCAGTCATAAAACCTCTGATCTATAAATTGTCCTGTGTGCACGAATTGCCAGGATAAAGGTAGAGCACAGGTTGTGGGAGTGGTCAACCAATATCTGGTCTAGATGGAGACCTATACCATGAGAGGGAGTCCACTCCTGACACTGACTGAAGGGCCAGGATTCAGAGATAGCCCAGAGACCTAGCATAGAACTAGTCATGACTGGAAAAAAAGGGCAATGAAATGGTTTCTAATGATATTCTGCTATATTCATAGTTCAGCGACTAGCCCAGTTATCAGAGAGGCGTCACCCAGTAACAGATCATGATAGATGCAGAGACCCACAGCCTAACATCAGGCAGAGCTTGGAGAGCCCTATGGAGGATGAGGAGGAAAGATTCTATGTGTCAAAGGGGTTAAGGACACCACAAGAATACCCATAGACTCAACTGCCCTGGGCTCACAAGTGGCTCACAGAGACTGAACCACCAATCTGGGAGCCTGCATATGATCTACGCCCTCTGCCCGTACATTACAGTTACACAGCTTGGTCTTCTTGTAGGACTTCTAACAGTGGAAGCAGGGGCTGTCTTTGACTCTGTTGCCTGCTTTTGGGACCCTTTCTTCCTATTGAGTAGCCTTGTCCTGCCTTAAGAGGAGACGGGGCGCCTAGTCTCTTACTGCAATGTGATTGATGTGCCATGGCTAGTTGATAGCCATGGGAGGCCTACCCCTCCTTTTTTAAAAAAGAAAAATGGAAGAGGAGTGATGGAGGACATGGGGGTAGAGGAGAGTGGTGGTAGAGGGAAGGGCCTGGGAGAAAAATGCTCCCTTTAGCACAAGAGAGCATGTCCTTTGCTTTTAGCCAGGTAAAACACATTTCAGGATTCTGACCTCTAAAACTGAGGACTGAACCCAGGGCCTTGTGCATGGTGATCCTTCACATTGACTTATTTAATGTGTGCGCATGTGGGCATGCACCATGGTGAAGAGCAGAGGACAATTTGTGGGAGTGAGTCCTCCCCTTCCATTATGTGGATCTCAAGCTCTGAATTTGTGTTGTTAGGTCTGGTGGCAAATGCTTTTACTTGCTAACCTGTCTTGTTGATGCGAAATATGTTATTATAGCCATGGTTGTGATAATTTGTTATACAAGAGCTAGGGAACTAATACAAATAGTTCAAAAATATTTAAAACTGTATGTAAAGTGTGTCCTAGAAATTATTGTCAACAATCTGTCCTCATCCAGCTATTCCCCTTAAATTCTGTATAGCAAATGTTTTTATTTTTAAAAAATTACACCTATTTTATGCACTAAAATTTGCCGATTAAAAGGTGGATGGATATTTACATGGAGCTAAGGATCATGGATGCTTAGGGAATACCATAATGCTTGGGAATATAAATCCAGGTGTAAAATCCATTCCAACACTCATCTCAGAACAAATAGAGAACAGAATAACCAGAGTTTATTAGTTTAAGTTTAGTTTATCAAAAAAAAAAAAATTGTGTGTGTGTCTTTTGCTTTCAGAGATATTTGGAGTACCTGAAAGTTCTTTTTTTTTTTTTGGTTTTTCGAGACAGAGTTTCTCTGTATAGCCCTGGCTGTCCTGGAACTCACTCTGCAGACCAGGCTGGCCTCGAACTCAGAAATTTGCCTTCCTCTGCCTCCCGAGTGCTGGGATTAAAGGCATGTGCCACCACACCCGGATCTGAAAGTTCTTATAGCCAAAACTTCTGGTGTCATGGTTTTGAAATGTGGAATTGATGAGGAAGTCTTTGCTCCTAGCCCAAAATGCTTATCTTGTCATTTTATAACCTTTTCAGTGTTCACTATAGGTGATTACTTGTGAGCTTGATATATTCTTCCAGCAAGCATGACAAAGGCATTTTTTTTAGCATTATCCAATTTCACATATGAGAATATACAGATAAGGATCTTGAGAATATACAGTTAAGGATCTTACCCAGAGTCATACAGCTAAAGTGAAAAGCAGGCCCAAGGCACAATTAGACTCTCAGGCCATGTGCTTCAGTCTGTGTGATATGAGAGACTGCCTGAGTATTCTGAGATCAACAGTTCACCCAACATTACCTTCAGATATGCAATCTGAAAGATGCCCAAGGCAAAAGTGGGCAGGTGCTTCCAAGGCCTCCTGTAGTGACCCAGGCAGAAGTTCCTGTGGGTGTAGAGGACAGAACAGAGTCTCGATATATTTTGAGAGATTTGGATGTTGGGGTGAAAGGAAGAAAGATGAGGATAACAGCAAAGTTGGGGCCTTAGCAAATAGATTTGGTTACTACTGTTTGATGAGACAGTAAGGAACTCTCTTATGCTGAAGATTTGATGGGGTCTAATGGTTCTATTTTGGATACTTGAGATGCGTATTAAAATTTAAGTAAATCTAGAGAGCCAGAGTTCAGAAGGAAAATACTGTGTTTGGAAGTTCTTGGTAGGCAGCTGATACTTATAATCATGAAACTATAAGAGAGTCCAAAAAAGTGGTTCAAGAAGTCCAAAGACCGGGCTTTGAGATAGGATTTAAGAAAAGCCAGCCATTCAGACCTAAAGCCAATCTGTCTCATACAGAACAAAACAAAACAAAACAAAAACAGAATTTAAAACAAGCAATAAAAAGCAAGGTTCAGTGAGATAGAAGGAAAAATCTAGACAATGCAAAGTCTTGGGATCCAGGGGGAGAAGATTTTCAAAGAGGAGCAGTCCCTCAAACCGCCGAGACAGACAGACAGACAGGCTGTAAAAAGCGGAGGACTCAGACCACCAGACACCAAGTCCTGGAACTCCTTCATACCAACCCCATACTATGTGTTGAAGCATGTTCTAAAAGGAGAAAAGTAACGGTAAAAAAAAATTTTTAAAGCAGAAAAAAGGGAAATAGAAAAATGGGTAGTAATAACCAAAATTAAGTGTTTATGGTTGTACATTAGGATTACAGGTATTTTTTTTGCTTTATTTTTGCTTATTATAAGTGTATATAATACTTATATGTTTTTGTCAAAGCATCTTAAAGCTCCAGTGACAAGACATGTTCTTCTGAAACATCTGAAAATTCAGGTTTTGTTGCCTTAAGTGACCCATTGCTGAGTCATAGGGAGTTCAGGGAAGATAAAAGAAATGTTTTCTGAATATGTATAGTGTTCTTCCTGGGGAGCGTTCCCTCAAGCATTCTTCAAGCAGCTGGCTTTGTGGTGTACCCTTCCTGGAATTTCACTGTGCAGCATTTCCTTCTGGTAGTACTCAAGATACCATGTGCAAGGGCTATGACCTCTGCCCAGAAGGTTAAAATTCCCTGAAAAAAAAGAATGGTTCTTATAAGCCTTGCTTTGTCTCCAGGCTTCAAAAGAACAGTGACACACTCTACCCAGACTACAGCAGAAGCCTGGCCTCCTCTCATGTGTTACCCTGTTGGAACTCTGACAGCTCACAAGGGCAGATGCACTCAGCCGGTTATCACACTCCCCTAACAATGGTGCTGGCTGATTTGGAGGGCTGGAACACCTCCATCTGCAGCAAACGCAAGTCCTGGTCGTCAGCAGTGTTTTGACTCCTCTTGGCAGACACTCTTGGCTCTGCGTTTCCTTGGCACAGATGGCAAAGCAGGGGCAGCTGCCAAAATTACACAACTGCTCAAGCAGGTGAGCTCAGTGGCACGCCACCGGCTTGGGGGGTTATCTACAGAGCAAGCAAGACATGAAAGGTTCTCCGGAACCTCAGGTTGAGGAGTGCCCGGACTCCGTTTAAGTACAACAATCACCTGTTTGTGTTAAAGGTGTTCTTGCCATTTCTAATTTTACATGTAAAAGGGACATGATATTCAACTAGAACGTGAGAGTTCATCTCTATACATCCCTGTGCTTCCCAAAAGTGGACTATAAGGCAGAAAAACAGGACGTCATAGCCAACACTCTCAGATGAGACCCACCTACTGCCACCCCAGCCTCTGAGTCACCTGGGGCAGATTCCGACCGGCTCACCCAGCTGTCCTTCCATGGGTTGAGATATCAGAGGAGAACTTTTGGGATGTGCTCAACCACATTCTATTGAGGCATGGCTGTGTCTCTAGCAGGCTTCCTCCTGCTAAACACATTTTTGCCCCCTTTTATTTATTATTGTATGTATGTATGTATGTATGTATGCATGCATGTATGTATGTATGTATGTATGTATCTATCTATCTATCTATCTATCTATCTATCTATCTATCTATCTATCTATCTATCTATCTATATCTATTTAGGTTTTTCAAGACAGGGTTTCTCTGTGGAGCAGTGGCTGTCCTGGAACAATTTCTGAAGACCATGCTGGCCTTGACCTTAAAGATCTACCTGCCTCTACCTCCTGAGTGCTCTGATCAAAAGCATGCACTACCACGCCCAGCACATTTCTGCCTCTGAACTCAGTTTTTAATGTTGGCTATTATTGTGAAGCTATCTCCATTCCTTCCTGACTTCCTTCTTCAGCCGTGAGATGTGAGTTCTCTCTGACCTCAGAAGAAGTCTACCTGCAGGGTGCTAAAAAGAAGAGGCAGTGATCACCAGTATCCTCCTGTGTTCCAGAACCCTGCGGCAGGACCAGTGCGGTGCCAACTGGGCTTTTTTGTTTCATTTTGTTTTGTTTGGCATTTTTCATCATAGTGGGTTTCTGTTTAATTTTGAATATTCTTGTATTTTGTGTATTAATTTGGTTTTTGAGAGAGAGAAAGCATTGTATGGTGGGGGTGGGGGTACAACACAAAAATGAAATGGAGTGTGGAGGAAAAAGGGGAGGATTGGGAGAGAAACCTGGAAGAAACCCAGACCCTGTTTCAATAGAACAATCGCCTGTTCTTTCGTACACCTTTCACAGTGTATCCAAAAAAAAATCGATTCGAGAATATAGCCACAGCCTGTAATAAAGAGAGATAAGCCTAGGGTCATATTAGATCCCAGAAAACAGACCTTTGTCTAGAGAGGATTGCCTGTGGTGAGAATGAGACCAATAGCGGATACAGAGATGAGCTGCCAGAGCCACAGTTGGCAGAACCAGAAACCTGCCAACAGTGTGATCATGGAACATCTGAAGCTATGTGTGACAGTGGAGAATCAAGGCCCTTACGCCCTCGTGGACTCAGGTGAGGCACACATGAAGATACAGAAAATGAATACCATAACATTTGGGATGAACCAGCATCTTAATATGTCTGTCTGATTCTGTGCATGCCTATATAAACTAGTCTCTATATGTTTATGTTTTACATGTATACATATATATATATATGTAATATTATGATCTATAATGAGGCTAGATATATATTTTATATAGTTATATGTAAAAAGAAACTTTTAGAAATAGTATATTTCTGTCTTTTATAACTTTTAGTTTGGCTTTTAAAATTAATTTGTAGGGTCTAAGAAAATATTCTGTATGTACTCCACATGAATCTTTCATTGATTATTTACACTGAATACATTTCCCTTTATTGCATTATTACTTAATGGTATCTCCTGGGTAACACTATTGTTTATTTTAAAGGTCTCTCCTCTGGATTTCTGGAATCCACTATATCCCGTTGGTCAACTTAGTCATCTCTATGCACCTTAGAAGCAAATTCCTTCACATAGTTTTGTAAACGTTTTGGTCTAGGGTGGTGGAGTGGTAACAGGCAAGTCTGAGTTCCCAGGTCAGTGTTCCGCACAGGGAACAGAGAGGTCTGGGCACGGCTGTGATAGACACAGCTTGTCAACTTGTAAACACACATATCCACATAAGTGGCCGAGACTCTCTGTGCAAATTCTCAATCTTGGTTTTCATCTTTTTAATCATATTTGTTTTAAAGCCTTTATTCGACAATTCTAACTACTCAAGTCCCCATAGTTCCGTGACCTCACTTCTCGCCCTGCTCTTTCGGCTTTAATGATCTCTGTGTGATTGATATTGTATTATAAAAATTCCCAGAAATACACACAGTCAGCTATTGGATGGAACACACGACCTCCAATGGAGGAGCTAGAGAAAGTACCCAAGGAGCTGAAGGGGTCTGCAACCCTATAGGTGGAACAACAATATGAACTAACCAGTACCCCAGAGCTTGTGTGTCTAGCTGCAAATGTAGCAGAAGATGGCCTAATCAGCCATCATTGGGAAGAGAGGCNCCTTGGTCTTGCAGTCTTTATATGCCCAATAGAGAGGAACGCCAGGGCCAAGAAGTGGGAATGGGTGGGCAGGAGAGCAGGGTGGGGGGAGGATATAGGGGTCATTTGGGATAGCATTTGAAATGTAAATGAAGAAAATATCTAATAAAATAAAAGAAAAAAAAAGAAAAAAATTTCCTAGAAGCAACATGAATATTAGGACATGACTTCAAATCACAGAGTATTTTACCTGTGAGTTTTAGATGTCTAGGGGACCATGTTAACCCAATATAATAAACCAATATTTTATTCATTACACAGGTAACTAAGAGTTTAGTGGTAGCCATAGTGGCACCCACTTCTAGGGCCCTTGAAATAATAGCATTTTATTTATTTACTTACAGCATTATAGTCAGACCCAGATAGGTAGGACCAGTTTTTCTCAGCTCTACTTGCCTTTTCTGGGGACATTCAGTTAAATGCTCAGCTTCCCCTGTACGTTATATGATTTCCCCATATGACTACAAAGAAGTCAAATTTCATAAACACTGTTAATTTAAACCAAACCGGAAAGCAGAAGCAGGTGGGCCATTTCAAGGCTTGAAATAGCCTTATACATTATTTATTTTCAGACAGGCTCTTAGCCCAGGCTGACCTTGAATTCAACAGCATCAGGGCAACTCGTGATCCTCCTGCCTCCACCTCCCAAGTTCTGGGATTATAAACCCATACCACAATCTCTTCTGATACACTGCTGAGAAAGCTCAGAAACTCAGCCCTGATTCAAGAAGTCATCATAAAGCCAACTATTGAGGCCTACCGATGGAGTTTTCCACCACAGATGGCTTCTGGTACTCTTGGTCCAGTGGTGGCACTCCATAGGCTCAATAAATGTTCAGAATTCCCATCTTTGGGACATTTATGAGCTCTCTCATCTCTCTCTCTCTCCTCTCTCTCTCTCTCTCTCTCTCTCTCTCTCTCTCTCTCTCTATGTGTGTGTGTGTCACTTCTCTCTCCCTCTTCCTTCTCCTCCTCCTC
>NC_034593.1:15237927-15243145 GCF_900095145.1 Mus pahari | reverse complement strand
CTCTCTCTCTCTCTCTCTCTCTCTCTCTCTCTCTCTCTCTCTCTCTCGGTTTGAAGCCTGCAGCCTTGAAGCCTCACACCCCTCAGATAATGGCGTTCAGTAGTTTTTCACTCTCAAATGCTCTTGAGACACTCATTTCCTCTTGGTTTTCCCTGTTTCTCTCACTGACAGGGAGAACTGTAGGAAGTACTTAGCCAGTACTTGGCCAGGAACCTGCTCATCTCTGGGAGCTTCCTGGCCTGGGCTACAAATGTGTCTGCCTAAGGACCCCAGGTCCTGCCCTCCTTCACTGCAGCTGAGGCCCATTAGCTCAAAGCCTGCCAAAGCCAAAGGCAAATTTTTACATGTCCAATTATCATAAAAATAGCCCAAACAAGCAGCTTTTCGGTCACTTGGAGCCTTTCTATTTTACACAGCTTGCAAGAATTCAGCATCTGCTGGCCATTGACACAAACCGCAGGGTTCTGTGTCTCAGTTCCTGAGCTGCATGCAAGACCCTGTGGAGTTCTTTGACCAAAGACTCTTCTGTGGGCTGGGTGGTATTGCCTGGCTGGGTACATGGCTCTTTCTGACTCTCTCTTCCCTTGGGGTCCCCTAGCCCTTGTCATTCGAGGGAGGGAGCAGTAGACTTCATGCGGTAAGGACTGTTTCCGGTTTAACCTTGACCAAGTACCAGTCAGTTACTGTTGATGGCTGTCATGCTCATACCTTCCCTTGTTTGGTTCTCAAACTTTCAGAACCAAGTGCAACCACATCATATGCTGTACCCTGCACAGTGGCCCTCAGCACTAGAAGATTTAATGGTGTGAGCTGCAGAGCAGTGGCTGGCATGAAACCAGTATAAAGTCCACCATAAGGACAAGATAGAAAGGCCAGGACACCATTTGGCATCATATTGCAGATACAGATGCCAAACCCACCACGGCTGGGTGATTATTTCTGGAGCATCTGCTACCATAGCGCATGACTCATGTGCTTTGACCATCAAGATGCCACAGGAAAAGACTAAAGACCACATTATCCAGCCCTGTGACTTCCCCACATTTGCAGACACTACAGCTGAGTGTTAAAGGAGTTGTCCTAGTTTTGTGGGATCACATCACATCGTATTTGTGATTCAGGCTATGTGGTGTGAGGCAAGGACAGGAAGAACCACACAGAGCGGCTCTGCTACCCCTCAGACTGCTCTCTTCTTGCCTACAGAACTGCATCAAGAGTCAAGTGCTGCCCTCTCGTGGTTGGTATTGCCGCTGTACCAGAGATGTCCAGGATCTCAACTTTTTCATGAGGCATTATATATACTTTGATTTTTTTTTAATTTTATAAGAGATTTTTTTTTGAAAAAAAAAATCAATACTCAGATTTTATGGAAGCCTAAATGCCTGTTGGTGGTGCCAAGTTTCAGTTTTCTGTTGGCTACCATGTCTTCTGTGGCTTTCTCAGATCCATGTCTTTACTTTCCCTGATAAAATGAATACACTGGAATATCCGTGTCAGTGTATTAGATAAATCCGAGGTCAATTCTGTAAGCTTCTTACTGCACTGACAGTAGAAGTACTGATCTGAAAAAGAAGTGAACCCAGACACTGTTGCACATGCCAGCACGATTTTGCTGACAGGACCCTGGTATAGCTGTCTGCTATGAGGCTATGCCAGTGCCTGGCAAATACAGAAGTGGATGCTCACAGTCAGCTATTGGATTGAACACAGGGTCCCTAATAAAGGAGCTAGAGAAAATACCCAAGGAGATGAAGGGGTCTGCAATCCTATAGGAGAAACAACAGTATTAATTAACCAGTACCCCCTAGAGTTGTGTCTCTAGCTGCATATGTAGCAGAGGATGGCGCAGTCGGCCATCAATGGGAGGAGAGGCCCTTGGTCTTGTGAAGATTATATGCCCCAGCACAGGGGAATGGCAGGGGCAGGAAGCGGGAGTGGGTGGGTTGGGCAGGGCAGGGTGGGGTATAGGGGACTTTCGGGATAGCATTTGAAATATACATGAAGAAAATATCTAATTAAAAAAAGGTGAAAAAAAAAAAAAAAGAGAAGTGAACACCTGAAGTTCCGACAGCACCTGAGTCGGGGTGTGTCCTGTCCCAGCTTCCTCTAGGCGTCTGGAGGCTGCATGTGCTTAGCTACCTCTGTCTACGGGACAAGCTCCCAACAGCAATTTCTGGGCTCCTAACTTCACTGTTTCTGGAGGGAAAGTACATTCTTTTCTCAGGTCCACTGCCTCTCCTGAACTGTGACTCTCAAGGAACAAGAACATTAGGATAGAGGAGAAATGGGCACACCTCCTCTCAGCTCAGTAGCCATGACTCTAACTCCCAATAGCAGGCCCCACCGCTGCTGGTCCTGGTGAGAGTTCTCAGCAGGCCAGACCTGCTGCTCCCTTCTGGGTCAAGCTGCAGTGACAGTGAGCAGCACATTATCTCCTTGCAGGTAGGTCCTAGGAGTGTCTGTAGCTGGCCTAGCTGTCACACTCAAAAACTTTCAGTCTCTCTTCTTCAAATCCTTTCAGTGCAAAAACATATGGCACTGTCTTCTCATATATCCTTGGGCCCAGCTCTCACTTGAAACTTTCCCCCCATAAACTCACTTTTAAAACCAAACAGGGCCTTTTCTTACAGGCTGGGGTCTCGTTGGTTTAATTTGAATCATAGGCACATACCTAAACCATTCTCAACCCCTACCAAGTTCCTTAAAAGATTTCCTGTCGTGCCCACGAGAAGATGCCTCCTATTGCTAGGCTTAGCCGCATTGTCAGACAAGATTTTACATCCCCTGTGAACAACAAGCTATAAAAGTATACAGTTCCCCCTTGGCTGTCTCCTATGTGGTTTGCCTGTCTCTGTTCGACTTCAATAAATTTCTTTTACATGTCCCCAAGAAAAATTTCCAAACCTCTTATTCTCCCCCTTAATTGCTATTTCCAATTCCCTCAACAGACACCCCCACTTCTGACTTGGAAAGAGTGAGAAGACGGCCAGAAAGGAACACTCTCCTGCCTCTACACTGCTGAGTCATGACACCACTCTCTCCACCCTCTTCCCACTTGTGTTCCTTCTATCTATTCCCCTGCGCAGACCCTAAAGCATCGTCAGCCCCCACTCCCAACTCTAACGTTTTCTGTAGTGTGTTTTGCTACTTTCATCTCCTCGGGGATCACCTGGCTTGTGTTTTAAGCTCTAGGCATGCGTGTACTGCCAAACGGTGGCCCAAGAATTGCCCTTTTATCTTTTTGAGGTATGGTCTCAGTAAGTTACTCAAGTTAGTCTTGAACTCACTATCTATCCCAGGCTGGCCTCAAACTCATGGTCTTCCTACCTCAGCTTTCCAGGTAGCTGTAATTACAGACCCAGCTTCCTCATCTTTTCCCTTGTTTATAAATGTTCTTCTCTTCCTTTGCATTTTAATTGTATTCTTCATTCATGCAAAAAGGTCACTCTTCAATGCCCATTCCCTTTCCTTTCTTTCTTTTTATTTTCTTTCAGGGGAGAGCTCTAAAGCAGTCCCCCACGACCACAAATTATGCAGTTGAGTTTCCCACATTTGGGGAAATTGCAGGGGTCAGCACATCCGGAGTGCAATGGATAAGCCTCACCCCAGGAAAACCACCTTTGAGATCACGGTACCTTCCCTGCCAGGTAAGTATGTCCATTCCCTTTTCAACTCATTATAATCTGATTTCTATTTTCAGCTCTCTTGCAAACTTCCTCTCCCTTCTATGACATTGTGGATGAAATCCCACAGGCTTATTTTTATCTTTCTGTACTTGACCCTTTTGTAGTAGTTGATGACTGCTCCTTTCTTCTCTATATATCCTGAGTGTCTTTTCAGTCCTTTTCTGGGCTTGGCTTGAGAGCCTAGAACAGGAAAGGCAGGCACAAGACATATGAGGAGCTCCTGCAGCCAAGTTTAGCAAAAACAGTGTTTTGTACCAAGTGGCCTGCACACTGTGAGTGAAATAGAGAATGGGACAGACCATCAAATAATCCAGAGTCCAGGAACTGCGATTTGGGAGTGGACATATCCAAAACAGTTTGTATTCATTGCCCTTAAACCAGATTAGGGTTGTGTCTCATAAGGGACCAAGAACAGACTGGCAATTTTGTGTCACTATAGTTCTCTGTGCCTAACATTTGCCTGTGGCCATGATAGTTTTCAAAGGGAAGGAGTACTGTATAGGGGACTCATATGGTGCCCCTGATCTTAGAGTTTCTGGTTCTGTAGGTCTGGAGATTCTATATGGTAGAAGTTATATATCTGATTCAGCTAAGTGCTGAACTCAGAGAATCATTGCTTTTGTAGTTGGGGAAATTTGGTTTGTTGTATGATTTTATAAGAATGTATAAGATTTAGTAAGAATTTATCTTATAATTTATATTTGTAGTATAAAGCTAGTTTAACCAGATATGAAAATTGATGTCTTGTTTTCTCTTATAAAGGATCTTATGACATATTCAACCTGAAAGCCATTGTTCTGCCCATATTTCCACTTCAGACTCCCACATCAGACCCTGGACTGTTCTTACAGCCTCATCTCTTCCACTCACAGTGTGCACATCTCACCTCTAATGTGACCACAGTGGGGCAAACACACCCGTGAATTTTGAGCCTCATTTTTGCTTAGCGTACCCCCACATCCTACTCACATATCCTTACTTCCTGAAGCCTCTCTTTAACTTGAGTTCTTTGTTTTTCAGTTCAGCTGCCTACCCTATTTTGTAAGTGGCCAGCTCAAAGAATTAATCCTGAAAGAAAACCTAGCCCACATAGAGAAATAGAGAGAGCCCCGCCCTCTCTGGGAGAGTGAAACAGAAAACAGGTCTGGCACAAGGCGTCTGTTCCCTGGTGTGAGGCCTGGTGTTCCAGTAGTCTCCTTGACTCTCTGAATGTTTTATGTTTCATTTTGGATCATCTTAGCCTACATTTGAGGTCCATGAAGTGTTTCTTCTGTACCCTCAGGTTTCCCATTGAGCCCTTCTACTTAATTTTTCAATGAAGTTATTGAATTTTCCATTCCAGGATTTTTGCTTGACTCTTTTGGTGATTTTGTTTCTTCTTTCTTTTCTTTCTTCTTTCTTCTTTCTTCTTTCTTCTTTCTTCTTTCTTCTTTCTTCTTTCTTCTTTCTTTCTTTCTTTCTTTCTTTCCTTCTTCCTTTCTTTCTTTTTTTTGGTTTTTCGAGACAGGGTTTCTCTGTGTAGCCCTGGCTGT
>NC_034593.1:15237091-15237867 GCF_900095145.1 Mus pahari | reverse complement strand
AGGGTTTCTCTGTGTAGCCCTGGCTGTCCTGGAACTCACTTTGTAGACCAGGCTGGCCTCGAACTCAGAAATCCGCCTGCCTCTGCCTCCCAAGGGCTGGGAGATTTTGTTTCTTTATAGACATTCTTTATTTGATGATTCATTATTCCCACCCTTTCCTTACATTCTTTAGACACCATTTTCCTGAGCCTTAGCAAATTTGAATGAGCTGATTTAGAGTTTTCATTGTGTTGTTATTTCCATAGTCAGAGCTTCCGATTTAAAAAATATTTCAATTTATTCTTTGAACATTTCATACACATATACAATGTATTTTGAAGATAGCCGCACTATCTCAGTTGAACTCCCCCAGGAGCCTCCACTTCAACCCTTCTCTTTCCCAATGTCATGTCCTCTGTTGTCTTGTTGCTGTTGTCCTCCTTGCTATTATTATATATTGAGTCTACTTAGTGCTGGCATATGAGCCTGGTGTGAGAGCATCCAGTGGGGCAGGGACAACATCCTAGTAGCCATAAAGAAAAGTGACTTCCTACCTCAGCAGCCACCAACTGGCAATAGCTCCTGGGCTTATGATGGAGCTTAAGAAAGCTTTCTCCCATCCACACTAAAGTATTGACTGGCTTAACTTTCTCCAAATCCTGTGCAAGTAACCATGGCTTTCTTGAGTTTATGTGAGCATAGCATATCTAGAGGACAGTACAGTACTTCACAGCTGTTTGATGTCACAGCTGTCCGATGTCACAGTTCTCCCATGTCACAGTTCTCCCATGTCACAG
>NC_034593.1:15207206-15236651 GCF_900095145.1 Mus pahari | reverse complement strand
TCACAGTGTCCGATGTCACAGTTCTCCCATGTCACAGTTCTCCCATGTCACAGCTCTCCCATGTCACAGTTCTCCCATGGCACAGCTCTCCCATGTCACAGCTCTCTCATGTCACAGTTCTCCCATGGCACAGCTCTCCCATGGCACAGATCTCTGATGGCACAGCTCTCCTCCCTATCCTCTAGCTGAATTTTCCCTGTGTATACACCCTGTTCTTATAGTTTATTTTGAAAACTGAACATTTCAAACTGGATATTTGCAGGAACTCAACAACCCATACTCTCTCCTTCCCCATGATTTTTGTTGTACTTTTATTGGTTAAAGTCACTTTTCTGACCTAATTTATAAAGTTTGTATGCATAGATGTACTAATCAGGTGAAAGATCAGATATGGAATTCTTTATATACTAAGAACTAGAAATTTTACAGTCCTTGCAGATGGTCTTGTGTGTGTTAGACACACCTTTGACACTCACCTAGACAGTTTACATCTTTGTCTATCCTGCTTGCTCAGAGCATGACACAAATCAGTTGCAAGTGAGAGCCCTGCTTGCTCAGAGCATGACACAAATCAATCACAAGTGAGAGCTTAAGGCCTTCATGGTTCTTTATTAACTTTGAGCACTACCTTAGGCTTAGGAGTGACTTCTGGTTAATGGAGACTATGACATGATACAACTTTCCAGAGTCTTATTCCCTAGATCACCTCATTCTCAACATTTCCTTCCATGATTCTTAGTGAATCCACTTCTTGCTCCAGCTGCCTCCATTGCCCAGAGATGCAGTGACATCAGTCGCCTACAAATACTTCCACAGCTACCATGTTTCATCCCCGTAATTGTTTAACCAGATTTGTTGGATTCAAATAAGTCCTCCAATCACTAGACAAGTCAACCAAGAATACTTCTTTGTCAACAATATTTTTTTTCTTCTGATCATTCTGGTACCCAACTTGATAGTGGTAATTGGAATGGTGTGCAGTTCTTTTAAGGTTACTGCTGACCCGAGGAGCAAGGGCTAGGGTTGTAGCCCTGTTGACAAAGTATGTCCCTTACAATCACAAGAATCTAGGTTTACCTCCAGAACCAACCCAAAAAAAGAACAAATCCTGGGTCTCACTGGTGCCTACTACTGATCCTCCTCCTAGTTATCCTTCTCCTACTAATCCTGGCCCCCAGTCAGAGTCATCCTAGCCCCAAGGCAGAAACAGGAGACGCCCGGGGCTCACTCGCTAGTTCACTTGCTAACTTGTCGGTCAACGAGACTAACTCATAAAATAAGGGACACTCAGGCATCTCCATCCTCACATGCAAATAAATGGCTCTTGGTTTTGACAAGAACTCCATCAATTTCCAGATTTCATAAATAATTCTTGACAGATTTTAGCTCCTTTCATGAGTAACTGGGCTATTTTTCATAAACATTTCCATTTCTTGATAGTTTTTAATATCTATACAAATAATAAAATACAGAAAATTCTACAGAGAATATGTCACTGAATGTAGAATTTTATTGTTTCCCCTTTTGTTTCAAGAATAACAGTAAGAACAGACAGGCCAGGCATGGTAGTGTATACCAGCTCTTGGGAGGCAGAGGCAGGGTGATTGTAAGTTCAAGCATAGGTAGGCTATCAAGAAAGATCCTTTCTCAACAACAGCAACAACAGAAACAAACCGACAGACCTACACAGATCAAACTTACAGATCTTACATCATCTTCAATGGGTCAAATACTTTTGTTCCCTCCGCTGCTTGTGCTCATCTGATTCTTTCCATCAAGCATTAAATCACTTGGCTGGATGCCTGCTGCGTGAGTTCTCTTGAAGACAAGAATTACTTTTTCTCAGTGACTTAATTCATATACACTTAATATATGCTTAATGCATTTATCCATAGATCATGCAAAATGCTCCCTTCTAGATCTACTGCTGTAATGATTGGATGCACATAGCCCATCCCCATGAATACCAAAAGCTACTTAAAATCCTGCAGAAACAGATCCTGGTAGCTGAGGCGTGCAGTCATCACTGTGGCTTTGACTACCTTTAATATAAACTAGTCTTTCCTGTATTGAAATTAAGATCGCAATCATCTTTATAGGGAAACCCTCTCTAACCTCTAGTGTAGATTGCTATCTTTGTTATAAACTCTCTTTCCTTCAAAGCTCTTGACTTAAAAGTAAAAATCTACTTTTGCCCAGTATTCAATTATGACTATCAGTTACATTTCCTGTAACTTTTTCTCTATCATCTAGCAAAGTGTGTAGAATTGAGATGAATAATGGGAAGCATTTAGTTTTAATGAATATGATTTTTGTTCTTCTCTACTAATCAATGTCAAGCCTCCCTTTTGTTTGCCATTGAGTGTGTAGATATGGAGTTCCTTCTATTTAAAGAGCTTACTATGCAAAAACAAATTTAACAAGACATAAATTCCATAATGAGCAAAATTGGGCATAAAATCAGTGAGACCATGATAAGCTGAAATGATATGTAGGGTTCAAACTAATGAAAAAGTAAATATTCCCCCCAGTAAAACATAAATAAGCATGTGATAAGGAATAAACACCGAGTGAGTGGAAATGTCATTGATTGTAATGGTCTCAGCGCTGAGGACTGGTTGGTGCTCCATAAAGAGTCAAGAGAATGAAATCGATGAAGATATTCAGGAGAAGGGAGGTCACACAGCCACCTGGAAATCATCTCCAACATGGCCTTACATACTTCTCAGTGGAAGGTTTTAGAACTCAGGAAACAAATTAGTGCCTGATAGAGATTAATTTCAATTAATCTTGTGAGCTTGAATCATCACTCTGCCTTGTAAATATTTACAATTTTTCCATTAGCTATGCATTCCCCTGACAGTAACTCTTTATTCATAAGCAGCCTCCCTTTTTACCTGTAATTGCTAATAAAGATGGGCAAAAACATCACAGATTGGGGTTGCTACAGAAATTATACTCTTCCTGCTCCTTGTGAAACTAGCAATTTCCTCATTTTGGTTCACTCAGGAGACTCATCATTTCAAATTTTGGGTAATTTTTCCAGAAAGTTCCATGTAGCAGTGAATGAAATAGAAGCAGTGTTTGAATTAGCTGCTGCTTTGTCACCAAGAAGTTAAACTGATCCACAAAGCTCGGGGACTTAAGTGATGATGTGTAGGGTGTATAAAACCAATTTCCTCTAATTTGGTGAGCTAAGAAAGAGCTAGATCTTTGTGTAATTTCAAATCAGTAGACCAATATTTTGTTAGGTTTTTGTTCGGACATACCATAGACACATTGTTTTTAATTTCTTAATCTTATTTCTGTATAATTTTTAGAGTATAAATATTGGTGTAAATAAAAACTAATATTTATGGCTATAGAAGTGGCTCAGCAGTTGAGAGCACTAGGTGTTCTTGCAGAAGACCTGGGCCGCCTTCCCAGCAGCCCCGTGGTTCACAACCACCTATAAATTGAGTTCCAAGAGATCCAGTGCCCTCTTCTGAACTCCACAGCCTTTTGCATGTACATGCTGCACTCACATACCCTCTGGTACACACATGTACACAAACTATTTAAACATTTTATAACCTATAAGATTGTGTTGCTCTTTTGTTTGAGACAGGGTCTAGAAATCGCTCTGTAATTTGGGCTGACCTTGAATCTGCAGCATTCTTTCTACCTCCAATTGCCAAAATAGGAGGATTACAGGTGTGAGCCACACTACACCAGCATGCGA
The DNA here is from genome assembly GCF_900095145.1 of Mus pahari. Lineage (NCBI taxonomy): Eukaryota > Metazoa > Chordata > Mammalia > Rodentia > Muridae > Mus > Mus pahari. The sequence goes on along the minus strand of NC_034593.1, from coordinate 15,232,930 downwards.
GAGTTTGCACACTTAAAACTTACAGTCTCTAAATTGGCTCTGTGTCCTTTCCCTCATCTTTTGTGTCTCACTCGAAGGTCTGAAGTCACAGAAAATGTACTGCGAACCAAACAGAAGACAAGGCCTTTGCTTGTCCATCTGCCCCCCTCTGCATTTGCTGGGCCAGTTGACTACTTCTTATTCAGCAAGATGATTAAATATATCATTTGAGAAATGGTTCTGAAGAGCTTAAAATAAAAACACAATCAAGAAGAGAGCACACAATCAAAACATACTTGCTGATCACTTCACTTTTTCTTTCTGCAAATGTTAGCATGGGGGTGGCACTGGGAGCACAGTGGGAGGGGCAGTATCTTCCCTTAACAACTTGGATGGAGTGGGAGATGCAGAAAGGAAAAAAAAAAAAAGTTGATCAGGTACCTGATGGGACTGGACAGCCAGGCATGGAACATTCATAAAGTGCTCTGCTTCACAGAAAAGGGACCTGCTGAGCACCCCGTAGCCAGATAGGGGAGATCTAGTCTGCTCTTTTTCTTTCTTTCCATTTTCTTTCTTTCTCTAACTCCTTCAGTTGAGTTCTAACTCCTTTTGCTTGGTTGAAATAAATTTGAGAAACTTATTAATTTTAACTTAGTTTTAAAAAGCTATGAAATCTGCTATGTGATTTTCACAGTACTATGAGCACCAGCATGCTAAAATAGAACAGCCGTAATGCTCACTTATTCATTAATCCATCCATTCAGTAACTATGCTTATATGCTAACCAGTATCAATAAAAAGAGACGCTCTAACACTTGTAATGTGTTTTGAGCAGCAGTCGATGGCAAATTTCAGGTTGTCCTGGTATAGAACTGTATAGTTTACATGACATCTTTGAGTTATTGCACATATTCTTGTCACTCACTACTAGAAATTTAACACATCAGGACAAGTTTGGAAAGTCAATGCAACACCCTTGAAAGGGGAATCTCACCCACCACCCACTGTGATTTCCATCAAACGAGAACATGGTGAACGATTGGGAAGATGCTTATGTGAACAAAGCATGTAACTGAAATCTGGAAAAGAACCAGTCTAAATGAAAGAACCAGGCATGATGACCTTGACTTAGGAACAGAGATGACTGGAATTCTGCTAATAGTCCCATAGAAAGATGAGAGCTGGCCCCTGAGGGAGCTCAGCAGAACGCAAGAGGAGGACACTAACCTCCATGCCTCCCAACGTCTCAACTCACCACCAGGGATTGAAGGCTCAAGCCTCAACAGTACATGAGACTTCTGGGCCAGAGTAGTCAGAGGACTTGAAGACTAGAGTGGCTAGTAGGGAGCAGCTGCACCTGTCATGCATGGGTGATACAGTAGAGATGCAGGGTAGCTGTATCCAACTGAGCAGTAGGGGAGTGGAAGTCACAGACCAGAGCCAGGGATGGATATACCAGTGGCCATAGACATATCCACTGGACCACTGATATCACTGGCAGGGTGAAAATGTGGCTTGGAGGAACCACTGAATGGGAATGATCTGGTTCTTTTGGTTCTATAGACTTTCCCAGCAGAGATTCTGGAAATACCTCAGTTGGTAGAAACTTTAACTCAATGTCATGATTTGTATTTGCTTGACCCAGGGAGTAGCACTATTAGAAGGTATGGCCTTGTTGGAGTAGGTGTGCCACTGTGGATGTGGGCTTTAAGACCCTCGTCCTAACTGCCTGGAAGCCAGTATTCTGCTAGCAACCTTCAGATGAAGATGTAGAACTCTCAACTCCTCCTGCACCATGCCTGCCTAGATGCTGCCATTTTCCCACCTTGATGATAATAGGCTGAGACTATATGCCAGCCTCAATTACATTAAATGTTCTTCTTTTAAGAGTTGCCTTGTTAATAGTGTCTGTTCACAGCAGTAAAACCCTAAGACACTCAAGTTCTTGAATTAGTTGGAAGGGTCAAGTTCCTATTAACTCCTCAGTTGTCTATCCACCCCACATTTCACTACCTCTCTCCCTCTTCCTTCACCAACTTCATTCAGGAGCTTCCTAAGAACTATGTTGACTCAGAGAAACTAAGATAGGAAGGCAAAACATGCTAATGTAAAGTGAGAACAAGTGACAGGAATATAGATCAACCTTTGACTTTCAGGAACACGAGCATTTTAATAGAGCCTTCTTTCAACAATACATTAAGTAGGCGGTAAGATTTCTAAGTTCAGAATAACAAGAAAAGACATTGCTCATCTGCAAACACTGGTAAGGATGAAATGACTTTGCCCATCAGTAAAAGGAATTGATTAAATAACCTTGGATGCTAATGCCTTTGGAATGAGCACTGCAGTGCTGAAGGCAGTTTGTTCCTTACTGAGAGTGCCAGGAGAGATGCTATGAGTTTCATTCTATGATAGGTCACTTTAGATATGACCTAAAATTCACCTTGTGCAAGCGGGATAAATGGTCTGAACAGTAGAACCAAGTGGCAGACTAATTTTAGAATGAGAAGAATGATGGGGATGTACGCTCAGTTCCCATTGTGCCTTTTCACAAAGGGTTTCATGTACTTTAAGAAAATGGTCTCTTTCTTCCTACTCAATCCCAACAAGTCATGAGCTTAAGTAGCTTATAGACTGACACACTAAAAGCCTTCCTATTGTCGCCTGTCCCCCACTGTCCTTTGAGGTAGTAGATAACTCTACTAGAACAGTTACTTAATGAAACATAGTTCAATTTCAGAAATTCAAAGGAAAAGACATTTCATAGACCCTGTGATGGATTTATCCACAGACATCGGAGAGATTTATGTGGTCTTTGAAGCAGTAACTTATGGTAATTCTCTAAGGCATAAAAGACTAAAGGTGCCAAAAATCTCCTTCCCAATTTTGTACACCCCTCTTAAAGAATATTTCTCTTTTTCATATTGATACGTGTCTTTGTTTATTGGCACTGGCTATCTGTAATTAGGGATTCTGATCTGAATCCCTAATCAGAAACAAACAGAACTGAGTAAGCAAATGGTTTATTTGGATAATGTGGATCTTTGTTTCAGCGATCTGGGATCAGAACACACGTAACTGGGAAGAGAATGGAAACCAAGACTTTTATTTCCTTCACTTCTCCCTAACTTTCTGTGGCAATGAGGTTTTCGTCTATGAGAAGCTCAAATACTGTTTAAAAAGGCAGCCTTGAAGAGTAACCACCTAGTTAGTTACCTTTTTTGCTGTTGCGAGCAAATAAATACCTGACAAATAGTAGCTAAAGAGAGCAAGAGTTCATTTTGGCTTACAACTTGGTAGGATGCTATCAATCCTGGCAAGGAGCCCATCACGGCAGGAGTATAAGGTGGTTGGTTACATTGCATCTGCACCCAGGAATCTGAGTGGACAGGAAGTAGGGCAGGACTACAGAACTTAAGGGCCACCTCTACTGACATACTTCCCCCACCCGAGCTCCACTTCCTAAAAGTTCTATGACCTTCCAAAATAATGCCACTTGCTGCGGGTCAACTTTTCCAAACATAAAAACTACGGGGCACGTTTCACACTAAAACCATGATTGCCAACCGAAAGTTGATGAACTCATGGTACGTCTGTGCCCTGGCAGTAAAGTAAAAGAGTAAGATCCTTTTGGGCTGGTCATTGCTGGGATAGACTGTTAAACTGTAGTGAATGAAGTGGGATGGATAGTATATTCGAACTGTTTAAGAAAAGAAAGGCATGTCTGGGCTACTGACAACCCATTTTCTGTTAGGGATTAAGTCTTTTTCTTATCTACTTTCCTTTTCTTTGTTTTGTTTTGTTTCTGTTTGCTATTTCTCCCCACCCCCATTTTCTTTTTTCTTTTCTTTTCTTTTTTTTTTTTTCTTTTTTTGTCTTCCTGTGGGTTATCTGAGCATGTTTTAGGATTATATGTTGTTCTATTTATAGGATTATTACTTAGTTTTCTTAGTCTTTTGAGGTGGGTGCCTTCAAATAGTCTATGAATATATTGGTATCAGTGTTTTCTGATTTTAGCAAAATGTATAAGTCTCACTGCGATCCAGGACAATCAAGAATCACGCGGTGATATAACTTTGGGTCCAGCGGTTCATACTTTAGGAAGCCCATGGGGCGGGTAGTCTTAGTTTGCCCAGATTTCAGCTGTCTCTATTGTTCTTTCTTGATTACGTGACACTCAATTTGTAATTTCCTGTATTTTGAAGTACTTATTTTTTAATTTTGTGTGTGCGCTTGCATACATGGCATAGATTGTGTGTATGTATCTATTCACATTTGTGTGGTCACACATAAGTTTATGCCATTCTCTAAGAATAGATCTACTACTGCCAAATTCTTCTGGACATTGTCTGTGTATTTCTTAACTTCCTTAACTTCCCCTGATAGCTGAAATACAATTTTATGAGATGCCATATTTGCAATTCTCCCTCAGTACTTGAAAAATGTCCTGTCTGCCTTCTTGCAGATTCTGTTGCTTGGGTCCTGAGACTCAGGTGGCTGTTGCCTAGTAGATAGGATGGTGTTCTTTTTTTCTACTTTCAAGTCTCTTTCTTGGTTTTAGTTTTTAAAGGTCTAATGTTGTGTTGGGGTTAGATTTCTCTTGCTAGCCTATTTGCATTCATTTGGGTTCACTAGCTGTAGTTTGTGCTTTTTGCTAAATTTGGGTGGATTTCAGTCATTAATTCTCCAAATACTCTCTCAGTCTGTTCTTTCTCTTCCTTCCACCTGAGACTTCAGTGCTGCATAGTAATCTGTTGGTAAGCCATGGATTTCTAAAAGTTGATTGTTTTATTTTTAAATTTATTGCCTCTCTGTTGTGCTTGCTGGGTAAATTTTACTGGTTCATCCTGAACTCCAGGGATTCTCTTTTGAGTCCTTCCCACTGTTACTAAGGTCAACCTGTTAGCATGGTTTTTGCTACTTTTCTGTTGTATTTCACTTGATTCTTTTGCTATGAGCTTTCTTTCCTGTGATTTTTGCAGCTTCATTTGTTCCACAACAATTTGAAGATTGTGTTGAGCCCTTTTCCACATGCCTATGGTTTTACTTTCAATACTCAGCAGGCAATTCCAGTATCTGTCTCCTGTCAGTGAGTGGGGGTCAGCCGATGACCTTCCTCATTTAAGTTGTCACTTTCTTAGTCCTTTTTATGATAGATGATTTAAAAAATATCTGGATATCTTGACTGGAGATATTTGGGTTCTTTTTTGTTATTATTATAACAAATAGTCACCTGCTTTGGTTTAATATGTGGGTCTCAGTTGACCTTTGCAGGTGATTCCAATAAGCATCTAATTTTTCAGAGCCTCTATGGTGCTGTTTTGATTTACTAGTTTGTCTCCTATGAACCTTTCTTTTATAATATTTAAATGTTTATTTTTATTTTATGTGCATGGTTGTTCTGCATGAATGTATGTCTATGTATGCCTACTGTAGGCACTAAGGCAAGAAGAGGGCATTAAATCCACTGGAATTATAGTTATAACCGGTTGTAAGCTCCCATGTGGGTGCTGGACATTGGACCTGGGTCTTCTGGAAGAGCAGCCGGTCATCTCTCTATCCTCACATGAGCCTTTCAGCATTCTTTCTTGTACCAGGTAAACTGAGAGGGACTTCATTTTGGCTGAGTGCTTTCCAGCTGGGGAAGGGAATCTCCAACCTCCTGTGACAACAGTTCACTTCCAGAACTGGGTGCCTACGGTTGAATCCATCCTGCCAGATGGGCTCTCTGCCAGACAGAGTCTGAGTGGAAAGGCGGAGTCTGAGACTATAGACCTGAAAGTGTTTCCCCTGTCCGTATTATTAGGGGACTTTCAAATGACAATCTTTCCATTACACAGGACTTTATAGGGTTATTGGATGATGTGTCGTTCAAGTTGGGGAAAGATTAAGGTCACCTGGGGTTAGTTCCCTTTCTCAGTTATGCTCTGGTGGGTGAGAAGTGGAAGAGTCCTAAAATGTCTTATGGCTATTACTCCTTTGCTCCTGAGGTGACCCCATTCTAGCTCTCAGATTTCTTTTTAGTTGCCTCTTGTGTCATTCTCAAGAACTTCAGCCAAACATATCAGGAGGTACAGTGAGAGATAAGTCTACTCCATCTTGCCCAGTCTGGAAGTTCTATCTGCTCATGAGCTTTCTTTAGAAACGTATGCAAGAAATTAGTAACATTGATTCCCCTGAGAAGATGACCTGGAACATGCATGTATTCAAATGAATATATTGTTTAATATCTATCAGAATATTTTGATAAAAGAAGAAACTTTCTAACTCTATCTTGTTTTCAGGAGGAACAAGCAAAAGACCCTCAGAAAGGTCACTAACAGTCAGTTACTTTATCCCATCTACTGACCTGCGGTCAGACAGCATATGGACCAACAGTTGGTAATTTTCTTACATCTCACTGGCTTTAAGTTCACTATGTGGTCACTGTTTCAATGCAGACCTCTGAATATAGGAATAATATTCTCAGTGGATTTTCAGCCTGCTCCTGCATTTTGAATAACTTGCAGAATACAAATGTCTAATTTAGGTAGAAGGAGATGCTCTGGGAGCATGCTAGTGCCCTAATCAGCTGAAACATAATATTTGTATGACATTAAAACAAAATTAATGGCAAGACACTGATTACATGAAAAGATTTTCTGTTGTGATTATTAAACTTGCAAGCAGCACGGCATAATTAATGCCGTAATTAGGATATGACCTGAAATCTCAGCTTCCAAAATTAATAAAGGCAATTAAAAGTCATATTTGTAAATTGAGCTTTAAGAATGGCAAGGAAGTTTGATATAGCTTTTTTACTCCTCATTTTGGAGCACATTTTTATTGTTACTAAGCCTAAAATGCAGTTGTTCTGATTTCCATCCCCGAGAACTTCACAACAGTGGTCTGAAGCTTTAAGAAAAGTTCAGATATCTTCCAATTAGGTTGTGCATCAGTTGTGGGATGAGCCATTCCTAGGCACACTTGTGAACCTCTGGTGCCAAATAAATAGTAAATCCTTCTCTGTCCCCAGCACTCCAGGTAAAACGTGTTACAAGATCCACCTTGGCTTTAAGAAGCCTCCACCATTTTCAAACAACTGGACCGTATGGCAGCCTGAAAGACTGCCATTGGATAAGCTTCTTGGGGTCACATCAACTCCCATAGTTTATCACATGGTGAAGCTCAAGGCCAAAGAAGGTCTCATTATTGGTAAAATAAATATTGGTGGGCTGCTAATTTCACAAAACCATATCTGAAATCCTGCCTCATCCCTTATACCTGAAAAGTATATCCTGAAAAGATCAAAGATTTACTGTCAAAGCAAATCATAGACATACTGAAAGGAGAAGGAAGCTGATATGTTTATAATATTGTAATCAAGAGAGGATTTTTAGCCATGACAAGTAGGACAAAAACATTGCAGAAATTACTAACAATTTGAATTTAAATTTCAAAAATTTAAATTCCATACATTAAAAACAAACTATAAGCTTAAAAGAAATAGTTCAAGACAGAACCAAGTATATACTAATTAAAATGTTCATGTTTCGATTCATTTTGTCTTACAAAAGTACAGCTTTTCTCTTCTATCAGGAAACAACTGGAAACACATACTGCGATTTATGTACAGGATATTAAGCATAAAAAGAAACTAAAATAACTTCCATGTTAACTAATAAATGCTTGCAAAATGACTAGATACATTGAGAATAACCATAGGCTACAAGCAGGAAAACAGTATATTTAATAACATGAAGATGTTTTTATTCCAGTACTTAGGAGAAAGAAAGATGGATGGAAACTAAAGACAAGGACAATTTAATCCTTTACTGCCTTATCTACCCAGCAAAGGATGAAGGAAACAAACTCTCCATAAAAATTAGATAAAAATTCTGAGTTCGAGGCCATCCTGGTCTGGACAGCCTGAGTTCAGGACAGCCAGGGCTACAGAGAAACCCGGTCTCAAAAAAAAAAAAAATTAGATAAATTAAAGATGCATATTATCTTCATTTTTGATAGTTTAAAATTAGTGAGGTATTTTATATGTTATATGTATTTCTGATCCTTAGGATTTTCAATAAAATGATATTTCAGTTTTTCCCTACAGTAACTATCAGAAGCAAGTCAGCAATGAAAAGAGAAAAACCAAAGGCCAGTGTGGTTGAGAGTACAGCATTTGTGACAAACCTTTATACCAGATCTAGTGTCACATGGGTTAAAGTTCAGCGACTGATTTGCTTAGGTTTCCCCCCTCCTCCTTCCTGAAGACTCTCTCTCCCCGCTCTGAACTATTACCTTCCTCTTCCTCAGGCAGGGCATCATACAGCAATTCTTTCAAAACTCACTGCTATGTCTATCTATTCTGAACTGTTGCTACTACATAATAGGAAACGTGGGTCCAGAAAGCAGATCACCTGGTCTTGGCAAGAAGCTTATGTCTCTAATTTGGTGTCACTAGCCAGACACCAGAAACCACCAGCACAGGAACTGTCCCCACTGAATGTCCATGGTACCTGTAGGTTTTCTTAATTTCTTCACATGATGCTCCCTTATGCAGACCAAGAATTTCATATAGACTTTCTCCTGATGTTGACAAAGTCCGCTGTCTTTGGTTAGGTGCGTTACATGCCATTTCTCAATCTGCAAAACCAATGACGGAAAAATAGCCATGAGGATTCTATACTCTGGATCCTACCCTCTGGAAGGGAAGAAAATTCATTTTAACACCTGTTAAAAAGACCAGCATTTGTGCCTTGGTGTGTTAGGTACAATATGAGGAGAGAAAATGCCAAGAGCTGAAAGTGGTTTCCAGTCAAAGATTGCAGGAAGCCACACAAATAGAACATGGCTTTCTTTATACAACTATTTCAGAAGTATTGTGAATCAACTCTCAGAGGTTAGAACTATAGGTGTTTTGTTTTGTTTTGTTTGCGTAAGATGTGTGTGTCCTCTATTTTTGTATATTTCCAACTGTATCTAGCTATGGAAAGAATCATCCTTCTCTACTGACTACTGGGATCGATAAGCAGGTAATGGTGCTTGCCAGGGTCCCACGTGATGAAAGGAGAGAAACAATTCCAACAAGTTGCCCTTGTTGCACATGTGGTTTCTTGTACACACATACATACACATATAAGCACACACAAATAAATAAATAAATGTTAGAAAGAAAATACTAGATTCTTAACCAATGAGATAAGACACTTCAAGAAGGCTTTGGGTAATAAGACAGTTGAGAGGTGCTGACACACAAAAGGGTGACTCAGCCAAAGGCACCACACACACAGCTCCAGGACAGTCGTTCTGCAATGTGGAGTTGGAGTGGCAGAAACTTTATCATTAGAGTCTGGTGGTGCTAACGAAAAGAGGCTCACAGCCCCTCTAACAGTCAAGCCCACAGTCCTCACAAAATTCAAAGCCAGTTATAGTTTTCTTTGAGACTGACTCCTCCAGTGGCTCTGTCCAGCAGTGGAGGGAAAGTCCATGTCACACCTCACCCCTTAGCCAGAGTTCTATGCATAGACACAATCTTGGTGGGTGCATACTCTTTAAAAGAGAGCTGAGGGTGTGAACACAGGGATAATCATAAGTCAAAGGGCCTGAAGTTAACCATACAGTCCCAATGAGAGACACAGAGGAGGCAGTTAAAGAAAGCAGAAAAGCCAGACACTGAAAAGCAGGTGGCAGGCTTGACTCAGGAAGTGAAGATAACAAGAGGATGCTGTGCCACCAGCTGGACTCAACTTGATCATTCCAGAGCTTTGGAGTTAGACTGACCCATCTTTGGAAAGATGTGAGAATATAGCTGGGTCAAAGACACACAGTTAATGTGGCTACCAGAATATCTTGGTACACAAAGAAGGAAAGACAGGAAATGAACACGGTTCTGAAGCCACCTGATACCTGAGTGTCAGCTCTAGCATAAGCCATACAATGGACAAGACTGCACACATCCAATCGATCACCTTGCTTGCATCTTCAATACTCCCTTCACTGCAGTGTTTCTCTGTTACTTCCAGTGGACTTTTAGCAGTGTTTCTACATTATGTCTCTTTTAAAAAGAAAGACTTTCAAATTTTTGTCATCCCTTCTGATTTTGTTGAAGCATGTCTACTGGTAACTTTTCTTATTGTGTGATAAAAGTAAATGATAAAAGTCACTTCAGGGAGGCAGAGCCATTTGAGCTCACAGAGGTTACAGTCTATCACAGCGGTGAACTCACAGCAGCAGGAGTGTGGAGCAGCCAGGCTTTGGCACACACAGTCAGGGAGCAGAGAGCTGTAACTGCTAATGTTTAGCTTACTTTCTCCTTTTAGTCTGGTGTATGCTCTCTTTCAGTATTATAAGTGCCTTTAAAGATTGAATTTATCATAGGTGAGCCTCCACCAGTGTTCCAACGTCCTAGGAAATCCTTGAAGCTGACAAGCTTTTGAGTAGGAATTCAGTGAGAAGGTTACCTATTCATTAACACTCAAATTTACTTCTAGTATAGACCGTGAGACTAATTAGGCATTACAAAAAAACAGAGCCAGCATAGCTCAGGGCTAGACTGCAGGTGATTACTTATGACAGTAGCAGAGTCTCACCAAAACAAGGCAATACACATTGGCCTAGCAAATTGGTGAATTGGCAGGTTTAATAATAGACTAGCTTTATACCTGGCTCCCTTCTTAAGCAGCCTGGTCCATGCCATCTTTTGATGTATGCAATCACTTTGTTTTCTGTCACTGTAACTCAGCGGATGTGTCCCGCCTAGTTTTTCTTGTTTTTTCTTCTGTATAAAAAGTTTGATGCTCAATTTGAAAAATTACACTCAGATTCTACACGCTCTCTCAGATCGTCTCTGTTTGTCATTCCCATCCAACTCCATGCCCATCTGTCTGAGACTCTGATTCGCACGGATTGAAGAGGGCCCACTGAGCCTGGTCCATGGCAGCTACAAATTTCAAATTCTATTGAATATTAATAGGGGACTATATCAACCCTAGATGATGGTATAGAGGAAGCTGAGATATTTTTAAAAACTAAAGGCACAGAAACATTTAATGAAATCACAGAAATTTCCTCAAGTCTAGGGAAAGAAAAGAATATCAAAGCAAAGTTTAGAGATAGGCATGACTGGAGAACTTCTCCATGATGCACTGTACTTAAAGTGTCATTGAAACAAAAATAACATTAAAAGGTATAAGAGAAAAATGCTAACTCACAAAAGTAAACATGTCTAAAAGACATCACACTTCTCAAAAAAGTTATCTAAAGCCAAGATATTAGAAAAGTGTATATTTCAAGCCCCAAAAGCCAAGAAGTTCCGACCAAGATGGCTATGCCCAGAAAAATTATCTGTTTAAATTTGATAGAGAAATAAGAATATTTCAACAAGAACACAAAAGAAAACACTATAGAAATCTACTTAAAGGATTTCTAAACACACACAAGGGAGAAAAACAGTCTCAGGAAAGCACAGGAAAAGATTATTGAGAGGAATGTCTGGATAAGGAAACCTAGAAGAGAATCGAGTTATAACAGAAAAACAGTAAAAGCTCGATGTAAATAGGGGAGAAAGAGAATAACAATCATTTAACCATTTTTTAATTACAAGAATTAGAATACCTCTGTCAATGAAAACATTAATTTTCATTGTCTTAGCTCTTGTGATGGTTGAATATGCATGGCCCAGAGAGTGGCACTATTAGGAGGTGTGACCTTCTTGGAATAGGTGTGGCCTTGTTGGAGGAAGTTTGTCACTGTTGGGGGAGGGGGAGACTTTGAAACCCTCTTCCTCGATGCTTGGAAGCCAGTCTTCTTCTCTTAGCTGCCTTCGGAACAAGAGGCAGAACTCTCAACTCCTTCTCCAGCACCATGTCTGCCTAGACATGGCCATTCTTCCCGCCTTGATAATGGTCTGAACCTTTGAACCTGTAAGCCAGCCCCAATTAAATGTCCTTTAGAAGAGTTGCCTTGGTCATGGTGTCTGTTCACAGCAGTAAAACCCTAAGACAGAAATCAAAACTAAAACTACACTGGGCACCCTATTCAAAAGAAGTATCATCAAGAGGCCAATGACAAGAAAAAAAAATGTTAACAAGAATATAGGAAAAGAGGGTCCCTCACAAGGGATAGTGAGTCTATAAAGTGATACAGCCACTATGGAAGGCAATATAGAATTTCCTCAAAACACTAAAAACAGGAGTTCCATATGATCCAGTTACATCATGCCTGGATACATACTCACAGGAATCTAAGTGTGGAAATACATGGATGTTTTTATAGCACTGTCTATAGCAGCTAAGAGCTGGAACCTAAATGTTCCTCAGCAGATGAAAGGATAAAGAAAACATGGCACATACATATGCTGTCTCCTTTGGTCATAAAGAAGAATGGAAATGTCATGTGCAGGGGAACAGATGGAACTGGAGGCTATCCTGCTTCAGCAAAATAAGCTACACACTGAGACAATGAATGCCTATGTTCAACTGTATGCGCAATCAAGGTTTGACTATAGATGGAGGGACCTATGACAGAAGAGAAATCAGTCTAGAGGGAGGAGAAAAAACAAGGATTAAGGGGAAAAAATGTTTCAAATTTTTCTTTCAAACAGAATCTATGTCTAATTATTTACCCACACATTTATATGGCATGAAAGTAGGTGAGGCGCTGTTTAGAGGAAAGAACTCCCAGCTCTCCTCTGACAGGGTTCATGCCTGGACCACCTCAGATAAAGGCAAAAGCTACAGATTGTTATCTAGTTACTGGAAGTGATCTTACATGTGAGCAACGTATAGTGACAGCAGGTGGTCCTAAGGAATTCGATAAAAACAACATAAGTTCAAAATGGTTTTGTGATCCTTCACCTTCTTTTGTTGTTGTTGTTTTGTTCTGTTTTTGGGTTGTTTTTTTTTTTTTTTTTTTTTTTTTTTTTTTTTTTTTTTTTTTTTTTTTTTTTTGGTTTTTCAGGACAGGGTTTCTCTGTGTAGCCCTGGCTGTCCTGGAACTCACTGTAGACCAGGCTGGCCTCAAACTCAGAAATCTGCCTNCCTCTGCCTCCCGAGTGCTGGGATTAAAGCCATGGGCCACCATTTCCTTCACCTTCTTTAGAGAGGAAATGTGACATGATGCTGCAAAACTCTTAGTGCTTCCCAAAGGATCTGAGCTCAAAAGCAGCCTACCTAAGAATAAGACTATACAGGGGCAGCGGCTTGACATGTATCCTGGTACATTCCCTTCTCCCTTGAAAGTGGAGTCCCTGGATGCCAAAGGGGCATAATTTACAGAGTCTTATACAAGAAAAGCCAAAGAAATCCTGTCTGTCCACCACCACATACAGCATGGTGCCCATAGGATATGAGTTGCCCAGTAGAATTTGGGTGTTCTCACCACAAAACTAAAGATAAGCATGAAGCAATGCATATGTTAACTACCTTGATTTAGACATTCTACAATGTATGCATAACTCAAAACATCATGTTGCACATAATAAATATATAGCACCTTGCCAAGTTAGATAATTGGTTAATGGATAAATATGGCCATCCAGATCCTAGAATCTAGAATTAAAAGTCAACCAGGCCTATTATTATTACACTTTAGTCATTGTGACCAGAAATCTTTATAACTGGTAATCTTCCTGTTAGCAATTTGATTCTCTTTTTCTGAGGCGTACATGTGTCTCCACTGTAACAAAGCTTTCCTCCAAGACCTGCTTCAGTCTCAAGTTTTACCTGATAAAATGAAAAGTTGGTACCTGACCCAAGCCAGACAAATTAGCATTCAGCCCTAGATTATTTTACACAGGACAATGACTCTGTGTGGCCTATAGGTAGAGGGACAAATTGTATTTTGTTGGCTGTTCTGAAATGGTCTGAACTTACAAACAGAGCAGTGCCCGCAGGAGGTGGATCCCACCTCTGGATCCCACCCTTCTGGCTCTAGATCTTACCAGGTCTCCCTGTAGCTCTTATCCCCAACACTAGACCATTCTAGATTGAACCAATAAATACCAATACACACATTTACACATACCCCACTCCTCTGAGCATGTTTTAGCTAGGCTTTGGTCACTGTCAACTAAGACTCCTGTCTTACAGTTTTATTGCTATGAGTGTAACCATGACCACTCTTATAATGGGAAACATTTAGTTGAGGTTGGCTCACAGTTCAGAGGTTTAGTCCATTATGGTTATGATAGGAAGTGGGTGGCATGCAGGCAGACATGACACTGGAGAGATAGCTGAGAGCTCTGCATCTGGATCAGCCCGAATCAGGAAGACAGAGAGAGCCATTGAGTCTGGCTCGCTTAGGCTTCTGAAACCACAAAGCCCATCTCACAGTGACACCCTTTCTCCAATAAAGCCACACCTACTCCAACAAGCCAACACCTTTCAGTAGTGCCTTTTTTATGAGCCTGTCGGGGTCATTTTCATTCAAACCCAAGTAAATACTTCACACTCTCAGGCACCTATGGTGATTCCTGGGAAATCTCCTCCCAGCCAGGTTAATACATTGTGTTATATATTAAGAAATAGATTTTTTTCTAAGAGAGGCCCCTTGGTCTTGCAAACTTTATATGCCCCATACAGGGGAATGCCAGGGCCAAGAAGTGGGAATGAGTGGGTAGGGGAGCAGGGCATGGGGAGGGTATAGGGGACATTCGGGATAGCATTTGAAATGTAAATGAAGAAAATATCTAATAAAATAACTTTAAAAAAGAAATATATTTTTCTTAAATCATTGTTCTTTCTTGTTACATTTGTAAATTTATATACATATATATTTCCTAATACATAAGTGGAATCTGCTCAGTCTGTATAAGGTTATTTGTATGTATTTTGGCTAACTTTTTATATATCCTAGCACCAACCACCAAGGGGATAGTACTGCCTTCAGTGAGCCAGACCATTCTGCATCCGTTAACAATCAAGATAACCACCCACAGGCATGCCCACAGGCAATTCTTCAATGGAGGCTTCCTTCTCAAGTGACTCTAGGATGAGTCAAGTCAACAATTAAAGCTAATTAGGATACCATAGCTCCCGTAAATCAATGGATAGTGCTAGAATACTTTAAAAAAAAAAATCTACTCTCTCACTGTGGAGCCCAAGCTGGTCTTGAACCAGCAGCTCGCTTACTAAGCCTCCTAAGGGCTGGGATTCCGAGCATACTTTACCAGGCTTGGCTTCTAATGCACCACTTATCAGGGCTTAGAGATGTTTATTTCTGAACACTGTCTCCCTCACCGGTTGTGAGTGCTTCCAGCTTGGGTACCTCTGTCACTGATCCAGAGTGAGGAAAGGAATTAAAGGCTGCTGAAGATAACCTGCTGAATAGTTTACGGTAGTACCCATACAAGGCAGCTCGGTTAGTTATTCACGCCTGAAATGTGAGCAAACTGTTTGCAGATGTTGCTGGCAAATATCGAACACGAAGGGGAAGAAAAGCCAATAATAAAAACCAGAGTTTTGGATTAGAGATGAACCAGGAAGATTCTAGAGGGGCGATTCTGCTTGGGAGATGTGCTGTCTGAGCCTGAGCATTGCAACCAAAACTCAGGTCCTTTGTGAAAAGTGACTTGATGGCTCAAGAAAAGGAAGAAGCATCAGTAGGAGTTTTCAGGACCCCGTCACAGTGAAGGTGACGCTCTGACGATCCTGCCCTCTTTCTATGCAACGCAGATAAATGTAAGAGTCTTCAATCACTCTCTCTTCTATTGATTGGGGGAGGTTTCAGTAGAACCCAGAGCTCATCTACACAGCTAGTCTCTGTAAGCACCTTGCTCAGGAGAGCCATCTCCACCTTCTGAGTGCTGCTGGCATTACAGGCTGGCTGTCATGCCCACCGGGCTTTAATGAGTTCTGGAGATCCACTTCAGGCCTCATGCTTATGCACAAGCGCTTTATCGGCTGATCCATCTCTCCAGCCTAAAGATGCCCCTGATTATCGACTGAAGGGGACTTCTGGGTTTGAAGGTTAAAACATAAGGGAGGGCCTACTTCAAAATGGGACCTCGCACAGAGAAGATGGAGCCCAGAATACACAGTGGTCACTGGTCCCCTACCCAACCAAGTGTTTCTGAGCTCCTCTGGAGAAAGAAGCCAGACATCAGAGGGAGGAATCCCAAATGCTTGTTAAGGATTTAAAGAGGACAAAAGACCCAGATCCTAGAGACCACCTTACTGGGAGAAGCAGCCTCCAGCACACATAGGCCTGAGTTTTTCTCCAGGAGAAGCAGAGGCAGAGGATTGGCAGAGCAGTTAGGCAACACCGTTGCCTGGTCAGAGAAGGATAAGTCTCCGATGACTCACTCTTACTTATGAAAGAATTTGCTAAAGCCCTGGGGATGCTTGGAAATGCTTGGGACCAATTGGAAGCCAGAGAGGTACAGCACCTTAAATGGCAGGAAGGATGGGGGGTGGGAAGGGGCATCAAGTTGTAGTGCACATATGTCAGATGTGACTGAGCAAGACACTGATGATATAGTTATAAACTAGGTGTGGTGTCATAAAGCTAATGGAGACATCGAGAGTGAAGAGTGGACCTTCAAACCCCAAATTCCTCTTCAGGAAGGATTTGTGTGGGATGATGGGTCCTAAGGTTGTATATATTACACCTCCAAGCAAAGCAGTACACAACACGGTGATGGCAGCTTTATCTCCACAGCTCATGGGTTGGGGAACAGCGTAGTTGTTATGCTCGGTGAAACATGGTTGCTCACTCCTATGTCTCTTTTCACGACTGGACTCTGTGCTCCTTAAGTTCCCAGCCCTGGTTTGTGGACACATTCTGACCAATAAGGCTGTTAAAGTTTGCTAAATGCATGAAAGGGAAGCAGCATTTACAGAATATCTTCTGTGTGTCAGGGCATCTCTGCATGTGTCATGTCACTTGATCCTGGTATCAGCACTGAAGAATGTCCAAGAGGAAGATTGCAAGAATTAAAACTGAGAGGTCAGGGCAAGATGGATGTGGGAAGAACTGCCTCAGATTTAAGTTATCCTAAGTCGATAAATGTTTCCTGGGCCTTTAAGACCATATGGAAACCCACAGATAACTGAATAATAAAACTGATGGAACCAAGTTCCCTTTGTGTTGTTTTTAAGAGTTGTCTTGTTTTTAAGAGTTGTTGTCTTAGTCTTACTTTCTGTAGCTGTGATGAAATACAAAAGCAACTTAGTGGAGAAAGAATTTGTTTTCTCTTACAGTGTTTAGAGGTGTGGTCTCTCACGGCAAGGAAGACATGCAGGAAACTGGCTAGTCACACTACAGCCATACTCAGAAAGCAGAAAGTGAACAGGAAGCAGGACCAGTCTACAAACCCTCAAGGCCTACCACCAGTGAGTTACCTCCACCAGGGATGCTCTACCTCCAACAGGTGCCACAACCTCCCCAAACAGCACTGCCAGCTAGAGAGCAAGCGCTAATCTGGTTATGGGGGGCATTTCTCATTCAAACTACAACAGACATAGACATATACAGAAAGGCAGACACATAGGTGAAGGCTTGTTGTACATCCACATGTTATTAAGGGAAAGATCCAAAGGATTCCAGTCTCATTTGTCACATGATGGTCTGAGGAAGAACCAAGGAAGGAATCCAAGTCTCATTGGCCACATGAAGGCCTGGGGCTCTGAGTCATTTGTTTCATCTCACTTCTTGCTCCTTACACACCTTCCGGATTCTGATGTGGCTCCATAGTGGGTCTTCTTTAAGGAGCAGAAATCACAGTAAACAAATATACATTGGCATCCCAGTGAGAAGTTGCCATTCTCTGAAGTCTGCCCACGGGGAGGGCATAGGTTGGTATGTTAATGTAAGCTACTTGATTCACAGGATAACTATTTCTCTCTTTAAAATAATAAACACCCAGAGTTCATGCATCACCATGGAAAATGGAATTACAGGAAGTATGCCCTTCAGCTATATCTGCTCTCCAGACACCACCCAAATCAGTAGGTTAAACTCACAGTGGCAGTCTCTTACTGTTTTAATCATAGTAAGTCAATAATTTGTATACTGTATATCAGTTTATGAAGCCATTTATAATGAGTTGGTAGCTTCCAAGTGGTCACAAGTGTGAATGCCTATGTCATTGCCCCAGTTTTGTTTTGTTTTGTTTTGTTTTGTTTTGTTTTGTTTTTGAGTGATAAAAGTGAGTCTAGTGGAACTAAACTGGTCACGTTTGCACTGATGAGTGTTGAGTTTGGAACCACCTGAGTCTAAAGCTAGTGTTCTTTTGTGTGTTATGCTGGATAAGATGTTTCACGATTCATAAAAGACCTTCATAGACAGTAATTCATTCAGTCATCATAAGAACTCTGAATGTGAGGACAGTGACCATGTGGTCTCACAGTGTGCCTTGCAACAGTGTCCATGACAGCTGTCATAATAGGTTCACTGCTCAGCACACACAGTGAGCCTGTTTGTAGACTAAGAGGGAGTTCCCAAAGGAAGATAGGAGAAGAAATATTAAGAAGCAGAAATTCATGAATCACATAAAGTTTTAGGAACTTCTGCCTGCAAACCAGTTTGTAAGCCTATTAAGTAGGCAAGAGGACTTTCTGTACATCAAAACTCCATGAGGCATCTCCAATTAATTCGATGGCTGCTCTCAGGACTCTGGAAGACATACCCCCTCCCATTCTGGAGGCCTTCTGGTCTTTGCTAAACTTGCCCCTGTCAGCTATGAAAAAGCCCTCTCCACCTTCCATCCCAAGGAGCCTGGTTCTCAATGCTTCCCCCTGCTGGCCAATCCATGACGGGAGGTGAGTGTGTTTGATTTGGTTATCAGTGTTACTTTACCAAGCACACCAGCATCTGTATCTGTGAGCAAAGCATCCTAGTCATTAGCATTCTCACATTTTACAAAGGATGCCTAAGGTTCTGGGAGATCAAAGTGCTTGCATACCGATTCGGCATAATTTCCACGGAGAATAAGGCAGGCAAGTCATCCTCGCAATATCTTCAGACACCACTGTAATATTATTTTCTCCTAAGGCTTCGGCCTTCAAAATTGTCCCTGGAGTGAAAAAGAGAGATTGGCCTATCCCTAAGCCTTCCAGAGAAGTCCTGAAAACATCATTATGGCAAATTCCTGTCTCTGGCCCATGCATCCACACTCCTCTTCCCAGTGGAAAAACCAAGACAGATTTCACTGTTCAGTTTCCTACATGGAAATCTCTATCCAGGTAGGCATGGTGATCCTTCAGTTTATGGGTTTTTTCAAATCAGCATTCTCTTTAGAAATTGGTGTTATAATTTATTCTGCTAAGTTAAATTCAGTAGCAGGCAATTGCCTTATGCTATCGGTTGATCCATACTCACAATGGATGGTGTGGAGTTTACTGTATTTTATGCCTTCTTTACTTTATGTTCTAAAGATTTCTCCTTAGGCCTACAATGTCTCTCAATTATGGTACTCTAAAATGCACGAGGCATTTGCACTGTATAGAATGTAATGAAAACATGGCCAATGTGGTTGTTAGTTGGCTGGCTCTGAAAGGCACAGACAAACCATGAACTTTCTCCATGCATGAGCAGCCACAGCATCTCTTGCTGGGCTCAAAACCAGACTCTTCATATATTATCTATGCAGGTGTCATTTTGTCTCAGAGTAATACATAGAAACCTAGAAACAGTAGCCAAGATTGCCTATAAAACCTCTTCCTAAACCACCATAAATGAATAATGGGCCCATAACAGTATTTAATCCTGTGTGTAAATTTAATCTTCATAAAGTATTTTCCAATACTTCTAAATTCTAATATTCCTATGCAAAATTCACATCCTTACAGTTTACTCATTATCCTTCAGCTGTATGCCATCCAGTGGGGGGAAATGTTGCCTTGCGAAGTCATCAAGTAATTGACACTGGATCATGCAATACTTAATCTTCTGAACTGAAATTGACTTTCTGGCTGCATTATAATTCTACTAGCATCGTAGCAACTTAGAGCAGTGACCACTGCCCCCAGACTGCATGCTGCTCACCTGCTTCTGGGTCATAGTTAGAACTGAAAGGAGGAGGTTCAGCTGTACTGGAGATGGGTGCTGCGTCACAACGAAACTAGTATTCTAAATGCTCTAATTCCAGGAGTCTAAGAGTATTCTTACACGTCGAAATAAGATTTTCTTCTTAAAGCAGAAACTTCACCTATCACTAGTATGTGGATTATGAAAAATAAAAAAACAAACTATGCCTTTCATATCATGTTCTTTCATAACTAGAAGAAATTAGTGTGGGCCAGGAGAATAGCTGGTTCAACACAGAGAACACCCTTCAGTGGCTGTTACTGAGGAAATGAACAGGCATGCCATTTGTTGTGACATCTATTTCTTCATTTGAATTCAATTTGGTGGCACAAAACTTTCACAGTCTAAATAACACTCCATGTCTTAAAAATATCCACTGTTCCTAGCATAACCATTAATTTTCTATTTGAACATAAATGCTGCTTAATTGCATCAGTATTTATATAGACAGTACCCTGAAAATGGGGCAATTCTGCTCTGTTTCCAATAGCTCATGGTACCTGTTCCTATGACTCCAATTCTGTCCTCCGACGGGAAGAACTTGCTGTTTTCACCAAGTCTGGAAACAGATGTGCAGAGAGACAGAAGGCAGAGGCAGCCAGGAACGGAGCTCTACCCCATACCCGTCCTACTGTGGCAAGGCTAAGGGCCCCTCTTTTCCATCCTTCCTGCTGGGTTGCACAGGTCAGTGTAGTCAGGTTACGTTTCATTTGTTACTTTATCAGCCAATTGGTTATCCCTTTGGAAAACATAACAAAGGGCAAATAAAACATACATGACCAGTCTGCTATTACAGAGCATCGTGACACTGAACTACGCAGCCTCCACCCTTCATTAGCTGGTGCATGGCTCAGCCCTGTGCTTCTAGCAGGATTTCTCTGCTTGTCCTACCTGCTGAGTAGGTAGTAGTAGAGCTCATTGTCTTTTTGGTGTAAGGTTGAGTTAAAATTACTGGGAAATAATAAAGGGGTATTTTAATGGTCTGCTATATTGATTCAACTCTCTCTAGTGTCACATAAACTTTTGTCAAGAGGCACCCAGTTCACCCAGCTAACAATCGTTTACTCTCTAGTCTAAGCAGTCACAAATGCTCATACAAGAAAGTCACATGAAAAAAACAGCATAGTGATGACAATCTCAGGTGGAGCCTATGCTGCTCCCAAACTTGGTTCCAGAGACTTAAAGGTGGAGTCACCTCCCTAGCACAGTGAAACCTAAAGCCACTCTGTAAACTCATTGCAGAACACCTTCCGCCTCTAGAGGGCGTTTGCATTTTAGCTACCAAAGAACAAAAGTCTCATTCATCCTCATTTCCAGTCAGAGTTTAGAAAGCAACTGTCACTCGGAAAAATAGGCGTGCGGGCACAACCCTAAAGAGACTTAAGAGCTAAATACTCAAACTCTAGTATCACTTCAGCCTAAAGATAATCTCCTCTTAAAGAAATGAAAATAGTTGCTGTGTTAACACGGTGTGGATAGCTTTCAATAAAGAATTACAGCATGTGTTCCAAATTCAACTTAATAACAAACATTTCAGTAAAATTTAGTATTTTTTCACACTATTATTCTTCTTTAGTCACTGATATTTTGGTACTGCATAAGTCATTAGCTTTAAAAGTGTATTGTAAAACTCTTGGCTGGGCGTGGAGGCACACGCCTTTAATCCCAGCACTTGGGAGACAGAGGCAGGTGGATTCTGAGTTTGAGGCCAGCCTGGTTGGTCTACAGAGTGAGTTCCAGGACAGCCAAGGCTACACAGAGAAACCCTGTCTCGAAAAACCAAAAAAACAAAACAAAACAAAACAACAACAACAACAACAACAAAAAAAACCAAACCAAACAAACCAAACAAAACCCCAAAACCTCCTGGGTGAAATTATAGGTATGTTTAAACAAGAAAGCATTTTTTAAAAGAACAACAAAAATAATAGAACAAAACCACAGGTTCTTATAAGCCTGTTCTTTCATACCAGTCACAGGACTGAGTGCTAGAAAAATACTAGTTTAAAAGAAGAAGAAAAAGAACACAGGGGTAGTGTGTCTCAGAGTTACAGAAGAGGCTGAAGTCAAAAGCCATTCAGGGAAGAATGAAAGTGCAACTGCTGGAAGATGCTCCAGGTTCATCCAACACAGTAAGCTGACTGCTGGAAGATGCTCCAGGTTCATCTAACATAGTAAACAGGTCTGGCATCACTTCCCTGAACAAAACACCCACAGAAAGGAACCATGTGGGGTGACTGCTGGTATATGTCAAACAGGTGGGTGAGAACGCAGAAAGGCCCCGGGTGCTTAACCCTGAAGGAGTAAAGGGGCATCCTGGTGTACACTGGTATATATAAGATGCTGTCTATCACATACCTAGACATAGAAGGTTTCTGAATACACATCGCCAAAGGATCTATCCAGAGCTTGGGTGACTTTCTGTAAGGAAAGTGTTTCAGATGGTATTAGTAAAAGAAGAAGTGACAGACTGCTCAGAAGCAACTGACCTAAAATGCTCTAGACTGTGTGGTGTGAGTGGGTCACCCTGGAGAAGCCAAGGTTCAAGTAAAGGGACCTTTCTTGAGGTGATGATTGGAATGAGAGCCATGGTGGTGTGAGGGGTGTGAGATGCTAATTGTCATGGTTTGAACCAAAATGTCCCTTAGGGACATTGTTTTGAATCCTTGGCCCCCAGCTCTTAGTGTCACTGGGAGAATCTGGAAACTTCAGGAGGTAAGGAAAACTGGAAGTAGACCACTATGAACAAACCTCTGAAAGTTATACCAAGATGTAGGCTTGGGGTTTCCCACCCGCACCCCTGTCACCAGAAATAACAACTCTGAGGCTTATTTATGGATAGATGCCTAGGTTATAGCTTTGGCTCATTCCCCGACTAGCTCCTAACTTATATAACCCATTTATTCCAGTCTATGTCTGCCACGTAGCTGGCTACCTCTCCTCAGTCTCCATCTCCTCTGAGTCCTGGTGGTGACTCTCCCGCTCTTGACTCTGCCAGAATTCCGATCTCTCTCTCTCTGTTTGGAATGTCCCACCTTCTATTTCCTGCCCCAGCTATTAGGTAATCAGCATCTTAGTGGCAGGTGATGCTTCCACACAGTGCGTAAGAAACTCTCTCTGCATCCAATCCCTGGTTCCTTACCCTGAATCTGTTCTTCACGCTGTGAACAGGCTCTCTGGTATACTTTCTTGCTGCCATAGACTACTACGTAGCTGTCCTGCTTTCCCCACTGATGGACTGAGATCAGGAGCTATAATGAACCCTTTCTCGGGTTGCCTCTGCTAGGTATTTTGGTCACTGTAGTACAAAATGAACTAATACACTAATCTCTCTCCTGTGTACCACTGAGGGAGTCTTCACTCTTTCCTTGGAGACTCTTTAGAACCTTTATTACATCATTTTCAAACATATGGTTAGGATTATTGAAGAAATAATAATCTAGCACAGAATTTGCCATGTCATCCATCAGACAAAGCCCTGCAACGTGCAACTGAAACATCTACACAGGAGTCTGAGGGTGTGCTGTGGATGGCCCTGGTGCTGTTTGTATTTTGATGTTAATTCCATTTTCCCAGGAGGGGTTGTCTGGACGGAGGAATGAGTCACATACTCAGGTGACTTCTTGTGAACCTTCATCTAATGCACAAAGAAGCCAATCACTGGACAAGTAGACGGGACTTCCAGCTTGGAGGGAGGAAGAGAAGAAGCAGGAGAGAGCCCGGAGCTTTTGGACAGGGATGGGGGAGGACAAGATGGTCCCTGGTTGAGAGATTCACCTCCTGAAGATTTAGATTTAATATGGCTTACAAGATTAGGATTCTGGTTGTGCTCAGTGACTGATCGATTCTAAGTGATTCTGAGTGATTCACACAGTGATTGATTCTGAGCTAAGTTTCTGTAGTGTCTTTCTTCACGCAGAAGCTCAAACGGGTTCCAGAGAGAAAGGTAGGGCAGCAAAACGTGGGTTTGCAAGAATTTTGAAACATGGGGTTGGCATGGTAACAGCCGCATGTAGGAACTTAGCGAACTGGGTGGAGAGATTTTGGAGCTCTGAATCAGAGAATCTCAAGATGAGAACAGGCCAACCAGCCCACCGGGTCCTGCTGGCATAGCATGAATTGCATTTTTTAAAATACTTCCTGCAACAAGTGTACGTGGTTTTTGTACAAAGACTTCCTAATAGCATAAATAAAGGCAATGTCGCTGTCCCTGTTACAATTTATATTACCTCTATACATCACTGCTATAGTTTGAAAATGAAATATCCCTCAGAGTCCCATGGGTTGAACCCTTCATCTCCAGGTGGTTCTATTGTTTTGAGAGATGACCTAGCTAGAAGAGGTAGATCATTAAAGATGTGGCTTAGAAGGTCATGCATAATCCCCAGTCCCTTTCCCCCTCTGTGAGATGAACAGACCCCTCCTCCACATATTACTACTTCCACAGTACTCTGCCAAAGTACATGGAGTCAGTAAAGCATGGATGGAAACACGCAAGACCATGAGCCACAATAAATCTTTCCCTCTTTAAGTTCTTTTGAAAGGTATTTTATCACAGAGATGACAAGTCCGACTAGGGACAACTATTTGCATATCATCGTCGTCATTGTCATGATCATTGGTTTGGATTTTGGGTTTCACTTGGTTTTGTCTATGATGCAGGGGATGGAATCCAGTATCTCAAACGTGCCAGGTAGATTCTTTGTCACTGGACTACATATTTAGCCACATGCCATAACTTGGAAGTTTCATGGGGATCAACAACCTGGTCAGGCTCCATTATGTTAAGTGAATTTGGAAAGGAAAAGACAGGTCATTTCTTCAATTCTGTAAGATGAAGATGCTTTCAGCCACCACGGTGACAGTTTCTCAACTGTAACTACAGAATCAAATGCTATATGGCACAGGACAGCAAACAGGCTAGTTCCTTAAGTTTTATGAGTTTATAAGTTTTTAAACATTTTTTTTTCTTGGTAAGGCTATGTTCAAAGCCAACCAATCTGGTTTCAAAGTTGTCTTATTGTCTCCCACCCGGTGAATTATATAAAATGGTAAATAACATTTTTATATAATTTTAAAGTTACAAGGGGTCTGAGATTTTAATTTGGGCAACTATACGAATATGTAGAAAGTATAGAAACTTAGGAGGCTATAGGGAAAGAACTAAATTAAAGTGCTCAAGAATGGCTGGCAGCGATCCTACAAGTGGTCAGGCCTATGGTCACTCAAACTAACCCAAAGCAAGATCCTGCAGTGTGGTTGAGCTAATGAGCTCCCCACGTGGTCTAGGGAGCGGCCCAGTTGAGAGCTGCCGTTGACCCCACATCAGAGAGAGCAGAGGCAGAGAGCTCTTCAGCTCAGTCCTGTGGAAAACACTTGCCAGCCTGGTGCCTGCCCTCTGGAAGAACTTTCCACAGCTCAGGTTTCCAAAGGAAACATTTGCTGAAGGTAACAGCATCCATGTGATTAAAAACAAAGTCAAATTAGGTTCCACAGAACTTAAGCTCAAGCTCCAGTAACGAAAAGATAATATCCCCGTTTGCTTAGATTTACACACGCTGCTCTCTTTACTGGTCTCCCCTGTAAAACACAGAACAGCACATGGGCTCTTCAACACTTCCCATGACTGTTACAAAGTATCCATCACAGAGTACAGACTCTTTATTTTTTATTATTATTTTCTTTATTTACATTTCAAATGCTAGCCTGAAAGTTCCCTATACCCCACCCCCACCCCT
>NC_034593.1:15185702-15206667 GCF_900095145.1 Mus pahari | reverse complement strand
TGTGTGTGTGTGTGTGTGGGTGTGGTGTGTGGTGTGTGTGTGCGTGTGTGTGTGGTATGTGTTTGTGTGGTGTGTGTGTGTGGTGTGTACGTGTGTGTGTGTGGTGTGTACGTGTGTGTGTGTGTGCTGTGTGTGTGTGGTGTGTGGTATGTGATGTGTGTGTTTGTGTGCATGTGTGTGCTGATTCTTGTGGTTTTTATTTTCTATTTTTTATTCTAGCTTGATTTTTTGTTTATTTTCTAAGGAGAGAGAGACAAGGGGACGGGATTGGGTGGGTAAGGAAGTTGGGGGATCTGGGAGGAGCTGGGAGAGGGGAGACTGTGATCAGAATATATTGTATAAAATCTTTTTCAAAGTAATAATGTCAGGTGTGGTGGCACATGCCTTTAATCCCAGCACTCAGGAAGCAGAGGCAGGAGGACCCCCTGTGAGTCTAAGACCAGTCTGGTCTAAATAGTGAATTCCAGGGACAACCAAGGCTGCTATGTAGAGAGATCTGGTCTCAAAAGAAGAAGTGACAAAATAGGAGAAGGAAGAGGAGCAGGGGGAGGAGGGAGAAGAGAGGGAGGAGGAAGAGCATCAGAAGGAAGGGAGGCTATTCTTTTCCTCCCTCCCCAAATAAGAACATAGTGCACTGGAGGTGCTCTCAGAGTTTAGACATGCAATCCTGACAGATTTTTATCTCAGGCTTCTAATTCATTGCCAAACTGAGTGATTTATACAAATGGAAACAGCGTCCTGTTCTGTCATGTGAGGCACTTTACCCAAAGCTTGGTGAATCAGAGATGGCGGCCCTGAGGCTGGTGGTGGTGATAGGACAAGGCGACACGGGCGATGGCGATGCTAGAGGTTGGAGTACCTGACTCTGGTGCAACTCTCTCACTTAGGTCCTAAAATCATGTAAGTAGTAAAACAGAGTTTCTTAGTTTTAAAACTCAGTATTGTCTCAGTAGATCGCATTATTGCCTTCAGGATCACACAGACAAAAACTCTCTTCAGTCAGGCATTTAGAACTCCAGTTGAGTGTGTCCCTGTGTGTGGCCTGAACACTGTTGCAGAATGAGTCATGAGAACTCAGGTGGGCTTTTTTTTTATTACATTTATTTGTGTACTTTGTGGCAGGGCAGTCATGTGCATGGTGTGAATGTTGAGGTCAGAGAGCAATATTGGAGAATGGGTTCTCTTCTCCCACCATGGGGATGTGTGTGTCCAGATTCAAGGTACCTGCTGAGCCATCTTGTCAGCCATAAGCTTAGAAGAGACCCTAGCAGCCCAGTGTCTAATAACCCTCAATGTCTTATCAAATTCCCCATTCTTCACTGTTGGTGCCCTGAGCTCCTTTCAGTAAGAACACTAAGGTCTCCTTCACCATCGTCCTCCCTGCACCTGACATTTCCTTCCTAGTATTTTTTCCATCTGCTGGTCCAAAGTTGGCCCCTGGGCTATGAATCTTGACTGCCTCAGAACGGATCCCCATTCTATACATGGGATTCCCTTTCTATGTTATTATTTGTACTAAATAAACCATGCTTATAGTACTTTAAAAAAGAAAGTATTTGGGCTGAAGAGGTGGCTCAGCTGTTAAGAACACTGACTCCTCTGCCAGAGGTCCTGAGTTCAATTCCCAGCAACCACATGGTGGCTCACAACCATCTGTAATGGGGTCCAATACACTCTTCTAGTGTATATCTGAAGACAGCTGCAGTGCACTCATATAAATAAAAAAAATTAATAAATCTTTAAAAAAAGAAAGTATTCATTGAGTCGTTTTATATTATAGTTTTATAAAGAAGACCAAGATGGGAGCAGTTAAGAAAATTACCCAAGGACCCCAGGTATGAGACAGCCTGGATGAGACAAGCTTCTAACTCATTAAAGAGCTTTGCTTTGAGAGCTTATAACAGGAGGGGGCTTGATATTTCCTTTCTTACCAACCTGTGACCTGGTGCGTGATGACTGAGGTAAGCTCAAGAAAGCTAGAAGGAATGGTTTTAAACATGGAACTGCTAATGAGGCCAACCTTACTTAAGTAAATCTCTAATCTGAGAACTATGTGACTGAGAAAATATTGACGGAGTCTTGTTACCTGCCTGGAAATACAATATATATTTCACATGTGTGAAATTTAAACACTGAGTTGCTTACTTATGATAAGAAATTGCTGTAATAAACCAAGGAGGTTTGAGCCCAACAAATGTCCTTCTTTGACAGAGTATCTGTAAACAGAACCTTGACCAGTGACTCCACAGGCCGCCCTTGTCTTCTCCAGTTCAGAAAAGCTCAAGTGACTCTGTGGTAGTCAACTAAAAAACAAAAAACAACAACAACAAAAAAAACAAAAACAAAAAAAAAGGAAGTGCTCCCTGCTCAGCACAAAATTCTCTTTTAATAGGACATCAGTTATAAAGATTGTTCTGCACATTCTTGTCTGGATGCGGTTAGGCAGTGTACAAAAGAACGAGCACGTGAAAACGGAGCTATATCTCGGTATGTGTGGTGATGGCGTCAGAGGATGACCCTGAAGCCGTACCTTAGCCCCCTTTTAAATGGAGCTTTCACTAGGTAACGGATGTATCCTGGAAAGAGAAGAAGATGCTAAAGATAAACCACACATATGCCACACTTGGCAACTCCCTAAATGCTTTCTTTTCAAAAGTCACAGACATTTTAGGATTCCCTGTCCACTTAAGAAAGAGATCTGGTTACTTGTGGTGATGGGATTTTTTCCCAAAGCAAAACATCAATCATGAAAGGTTAAAAGCTGGGACTGAGTGCTCCACTATGAAACTGCATTTATATATTCTTGTTAAATTTGAAGAAGCTGAGCTGGACAAGATAGCTTTAAGTGACAAAGTGTGTCCCTTCTTCGGGTACACATCTGAATCCCTATGTCTGTGGTCACCAGGGAGGCTGAGTGGTTCCATCTGTCTGTCTATCTCCTGGCCCACTATGCTAGTACACCAGAGACTGCATAAATCTCTAGTGTCCCCAGTGGATCTTTGCAATGACAGCTCACAGAATGGGAAGCCAGAACTCACTGATCTGCAAGCTGCTAGTGGCTACAATCCTTGATCTTCCAGTCCTAGCCTGTAGACCTTAGTCTTAGTATCAACTGAAGGTGCCTGGAACTGTACATCCATAGCTGAGCAGCCTCTCCCGGTGACGGGAGAAGAAAGGTCCCTTTCAGGACATGGTGGGTAATATTTTGCAGATTCCTCAATACTGACACCCACACCCTTAGGTTCCAGACAGTGCAGGATCAGATGGGCTCCTATGCTGGTGCTATCTCCTCAGCCGACCACTCTGCCTCTCACCCACAAGTTCTTATAGCTCTCCATCTCCTGGAAAGCAGTCCCACTGACTCTCATCACCATCGTTCTACACACTGCCCACTTACAGCCTTGCTCCTCATCTTTCCAGACTCTTACAGAAATGTTACAAGGTTTTCTGGATCATTCCAAATCACAGACACAGGCCGTCCAGCTGTCCCTTATCACCACAACTCCACAGATGTGAGAGCCATCAAACGGTCCCTGAGCTTTTCTCCCAGTGCCTCCCCACCAGAGGATACTGTTACCACCAAGCCAAGGTCTAGCCTCACAGAGGTAAAAACCTAGACCCATGGACTAGGTAGCTCTTGTGTGTGACTAGGAATTGACAAGTATAATGTCCTGGCTAGTTAGTTCGATGTCAACTTGACACACACAGAGACGTCTGAAATTGAGAAAACACCTCCATGAGATCCAGCTGTAAAGCATTTTCTTAGTAGGTGATAACAGAGGGACCTGGACCATGGTCAGCAAGTGGTGTCATTCCTGGGCTGGTGGTCCTGAGTTGAGCAGGACCTATATGAAAGCAGGCTGAGCAAGCCATGAGAAGTCGGTAAACAGCAGCCCTCCATGGCTTCTACATCAACTTCTCCCTCCAGGACACTGCTCTGACTTCCTGTTCTGATTCCATTCAGTAGCAAACAGGACTGACTGTGGAAGTATAAGCTGAGTAAACCCTCTCCTCCCAGTTGTTTTGGTCATGGTGTTTTATCACAGCAATAGTAACCCTAACTAAGATACAGAAGGGTGAGTACCAAGTACTTATCTAGCTGCCTCTCTGCCCAAGGCTCCTGAGGCCCCTGTGCATGCACGTCTTTAAAAGGCCTTTTCTGAAACGTTCTTAAAAACTCAACCAGGATATCAAATACACAGTTCATTCGGTACACAAAGCTGACTTGCCATTCTATATGGCTGTGCTGCCCTCTAGTGTTCAAAAAGAGAGTAACTGTAAGCAGTCATTTTTCATCTTCAAAATATTTCTCATCCCATCCCCTGCAATTGCAATGGTGACTCTATGTGTACTGACTAGGTTAAAATTTTAAATCTTGTGTGTGTTTCTGGACATCTCTACCCTTCCTTTCTAGCTCTTCCGGATACTTTGCCCTGACCCTTGGGATCCCTGCCACCTACAGACTCTCATCCTGGCACAGCCTCAGTCTGGTTCTTCATCTCCCCAAGTCACCTTGACATAGATCGCACTCTCTGCATACCATTCATCAGGCTGGAGGCCTTCCTGACCTCGTGTCTGTGTCCCTCTCAGTCACCACTTTCATCCTCCTACAGTCCATTATCCTACACAGGTCCTTCAAGTCTTCAGTCTTGTCAGCAAGCTCCATCCAGCCTGGCACACATTCACCGTTGACCTGTCCTGCCAGCCACCGCCCTTCTAAACGTGCCATTGTATTCATGACTCACTGGCATGTCTGAACTCCCCCAATCTGTCAGCTGTGTCCCTCTCTCCAACCACCTTCCTGTTCATCTAAGACTGTCAGGCTGAGTCTAGGCTATGCCTTTGTCAACATCCCTAACTCTTCAAAGCTCTTCACACTTAGCTGCGTGTCTCCCAGTGGAGTACAGTGTAACAAACAGGAACCGAGGTGAACTCTTCCTATAAAGCTCTCACATTCCTATTGATTCAATGGAGGCTTGCACCAATCAACCCATCTCCTCACCATCCCCACCTTGCTTCTAGCAAAAGACACCAGCTCTTTTTGTTTTGTTTGTTTGGTTGGTTGGTTGGTTTGGTTTTTCGAGACTGGGTTTCTCTGTGTAGCCTTGGCTGTCCTGGAACTCACTCTGTAGACCAGGCCGGCCTCAAACTCAGAAATCTGCCTGCCTCTGCCTCCCGAGTGCTGGGATTAAAGGCGTGCGCCACCACGCCCGGCAAGACACCAGCTCTTAACTTGGGGGGAGAAATGGTGTTCTATTATCAAAAAAGCACTTTCTTGTGGATATATTTGACACATGCAACAACTGAGACTAAAGTCTTACAAGCCAACAAACCAGGCCTACAACACTGTCATAAAGAAATCACAGTTGTTAACAGAACCTGGGTAGGAACATGACTCCTAACTATGAGAATCCCTGTCATGTATGAAGAAGGTTCTCTGTCCACAGGTTCTAGGGAGTCCTTGGTCACCACCTCTGGAGAGTGCTACTTCTATATAGATCCTCCGCTGTTGGCAAAGCACCTGCAGTTCATTTATTCCAGGCTAAAAGAAAAAGTGGAACAGCCTTGAGAGCAAGATACTTCTTCTGCTTTGAGAATTGTTAGTACTGGGGGTTGTGTTTCCTTGTGTGCCAATTGGTCTGCCATCTTCAGAAGCCTTGCCTGAGACTGTTCGCTTTCAATAATATGGGTCACAGCTTTGGAACCAGTACCAAGCTCTCCTGGCAGGAAAACTCCACAGAACCGAGGCATGTGAGTGCAGGCTGTGACAGTGCGGTAGAGAACTCACTGACCTAAGTGCCGTACACTTAAACCATGAGCTGACTTTCTGTGAATACATGATATTCACAGAAGTCGATCAGACTACTTCCGCTGGGAATAGAGGACCTGAGTCACTTAGCAGCTGATGGAACTCTCAGCCCTTTCTTGGGCCTTCCGCTGAAGCATGACAACCATGCAGACCTGCTTTAGTCAGTAAAGTGGGTCCTACTCTGTCCCCATTTTTCTTCTAATACATCTTCCTTTGCACTGCACCTATACTGCTGTACATGATGCTGATCTTCAACAGGACCCTTCCCACCGATGGTGCCCCAGATGTGGCCTGCTCTGTGATCTGTGCACATTGGATGGGGCCAGGAGGGTCCCCTCACTCCATGCCATCAGAGCTGATATCTACAGGCTACACTAGAAGACCTGGCCTGGGAGATGTAGCTTGTAAGTGGACTTGGGTAAGGAACTCATTCTCTTCAGTCTCAGTGTTTCTCTCTGAAAAAAAACTAGGTGCTTGCTGTTGTCAAAATCAACTCAACAGCACTGTGGGGACTAAGTGTATTATCATAATGAATGAAACGCCAGGAGCAACCAGAAAGGACTCCAGGACAGAGGAGTCTGTGTGTGTAAAATAGATTTAGACACTTACAGTTAAGCATGTTACTAAACAGTGTTTTCTTAGAGGGGGATGGGCAAAGGAGAACGGCGGCGGCACTGTGTCAGGCCATGAACAAGCATCATCTCCGTAGAGGAACGCCCAGCCCATGTCGAGTGAATCAGCAGGCAGCGTGAACCTACGGCATGATTGATGTGTGAACATTTTAAGCTGTTTATAAAAACAAATGGGGGAGGAATGGAACAGGATTGGACTGGCCCGTGGGGACAGTTTGGAAGAGATGCCTCCGAATCCTTACCCATTCCAGCCTGTGGCAGGCCTGGCATGCTGCCCCTCTACCGCCGAGTGGGTAGTGGGGGAGCACGGAGCTGTGATAAGCCCTCAAGAGCGGACATCTGAAACACAAGGGTGTGGCTTTCAGCAAACAGTAACTGTTAATGTTCCACGGAGCCCTTTCAAAGCAAAGGAGAGGGGGCCTTCTAGTAGCTGCATGCTGCCCAAGTCCAGCATGTTCACACATGAAGACAGGACAGTGCTTTCCCAGAGCCCGGAGCAATAGCTAATGCCTTCAGTGCTCTTTCTTCTTAGGGAGGGAGGAACTCTGAGACACTTGGGAAACTGCCCACACCCAGCTAAGGCATGTGAGAGGGTTGGGATCCCAGCTCTCTTTTAACAAGCTTAGCTACTTAGATAAACTTACTCAACTTTCTGGACTTCTTTCTGCATTTCTAAAATATACAAATGTGGTACAGTCAAAAAAAGTGTTTATCAGATGGAGGCTGGATAACTTTCCACTTAGGATCGTTGTTTCAATTAATTGTTCTCAGGTGTAATGGCTATTTCTATGTGTCAACTTGCCTGGCTACAGGGTACCCAGGTATTTGTTATACCATTACTCTCTTGTGTAAATGTGTTTAGGATAAAGTTAGTATTTCAATCAGTAGACCCCCCCCAAAAAGCACCTGCCACTAATCTTCACTTAGAGACTTACAGAGAACAAAAACTTAACCCTCCCTGAGATTAGAGTGCATATCCCCCTCATCTCCTGAAAGACAGCTCACTGCAGAGACATCCCTTTTCCAGTTTCCCTTGAGTCTCAGGACTGCTCACTCTGGATCCTAGGATTTGTCAGCTTCCAAATCATAAAAATCAATACCTTATCTTATAAATATATCCTATTGGTTCTGTTTCTCTGAGGAAACCCAAGTATAGTATGTACTAAAAAACATTGATTTCTTAAAAGTGTTAACATTAAAGAAAGTAACATCTGCTTGTAAAGGCATTTGAAATTCTGTTTCTAAGAAGCAGAGAAAATAACCATAATATGATGTTCAGTGGGTAGACCTGATCTTCTAAACCCCAAATGTACAGCAGGGATTGGAGAAGGGAGACTTGACACTTTGAGTAAGACATTTTAGATTTCTATTATTCATTTCCTCTTCTTTGTACAGTTCTCTGAATTTTTAAGAACTGTGTTATTTGTGCTATGGTTTTACAGTGCATTTGCTAAGAAGAAATCACTGAAAAGCAAACCTGGTGGTGCTAGAGTCAAGGAACTACTCCGCCTGCCTCCCGCTGCAGTGCATGCAGATAGTGAGGGGCTCTTACAAGCTGGGGCCGCAGAAGAAGGCAGCCACAAAATCTCAGAGGCACAGAAGGGGAGGCCAGAGGGAGTGCAGACACTCCCATCTCCCCATTTGTAGGGCTCATCCACAGAACAGCATGGGCCAACAAGCAGCAGCAATTCAAGGAAGAGCCACTGTATCCTTGACATCAGTGAGGAGATATATATCTTGAGGATAGACGGATGCCTTAAATGCTTTGTAAGGAAGGAATAGAAGGAATGTAGGACCTGGGGCTCCAGCTGGTGCTATCTCTTCCTGTCTGTCCAGGCGTGACTTTGACAAGAAAGGATGATGTAGGAAATGGACTATTTCCTACAATGAAGTTAAAGAATGTGACTGCTTACTGATTTCCTAGTGTTGACTTTGGTTCCCGAAACACAGACCCTGCAAGGAGCATTAAGAAGTCTACAATGACTATCAGATGACTGGGGCACAGAGCTGGGACAAAGGTTCATTTTCCAGTGAAGTTTCAACTGAAATATGACCTGGAGGGGAAAGAAAGTGGTCCATTGCAACTTAGAGTATGAAAGAAGACAGGGGGCGTGTGTCAACATTTCCCAGGAAAAGGCAGCAAGACTGTTATGAACAATTTAATTCAAGCACTGGTTTATCCACCAAGGTGCATCAGATTCCAGGGTGTCCTAGAAAATGTCCTAAGGGAGATTGATATGTAATGTTTAGGATCTCTATCATCAGATGGAGGCTTTAAAATCAAGGTGTCTTAGATCTTCATCAGCATTGTTAACATTTTTATCTCTGAAAAGGAAGTAAAATCTTTGTTTCTCTGGAGTTTGATTCTGACTTACCAAGAACTAGTCATTGATTGCCTGATTGCAGGAGTGGGGTTGGGGTGGTGGGCGAGCTGTGACAGTTTTTAGCTTATAATCATGCCCCTGATGTAACTGAATGCATACAGGAATTTTTGGATGTTATCACATATTTGGAGGAAAAAACTGATTTCTTGTAAGAAGTACATGGATCTAAGACAAGTTGATACTACAGTGATAGGTGAGTCAAGAAGAGCTCTAAGTCATGTGACTGCAGACGACCCCTTCTTTTGATTAACAGTGTGAAAATGGTGGAAAGAGAGTACTAGTGACAGAAAGACCAGTGAATGGTTTGAAGCTGTGGGCCTTTCAGCAGCTGAGAGCTATACAAAGAGTAAGGACAAGAGGACTTATAAAAACCATACTTGACTTACACGTTCATGCATAAGTAAATGTAGATATGGTCATTGTAGATATTAAGCATAAAGCAGATCTATATACACTAATATAAAAATAGTACAATAGAAATATATTCGTAGTTTTTAAAAAATCAAATCACTGGACCTAAATATAGAAGCCCATCTAGATCAGAAGGTGCCTGACTTCTCGAGCCTTGCTAAAGGCAGGTACCGGAACCATTCTCAAGGACAAGAGCTGGACTCATTCAGGACAACTGGAAGGTCTGAAGGTCTTGCTCACGGAGAACCAATAGCTTCAGAGATGGACATATACTGCGTGGTACTGTGCTTGCTCCAAGGACCATAGAGCATAATATTCCTGTAAACACACTCAGAGAAATAAGGAGCATGGTCACAGTAGTGACTGTGGAGGCATTACCCAGTGCTTGGGAAATGCGCAAGTGCCACGTTCCAGTCCTGGTGCATGGAGCCTATAGCCTTAGTTAAGATAGATGGACTGGGGCCCTCACTCCAATCCAGAATATACTGGGTTGTTGCTCACAAAATAGTCCCTTTGGACTCATGGCAGTATCTTCTTAAAAATATGTTTATCTTGTATTTAAATTATTTTGAAATTATAATTGCGTAATTTCTTCCTTTTCCTTCCTCCAAGCCTTCCCATATAATTTTCCTTGCTCTCTTGTCAAGTCATGGCTTCTATTTCTTTTACACACACACACACACACACACACACACACACACACACACACACACAGTTACCTGATAGTATACCTCAGGGCTTCCCACTGGTATTGGATAACCATCGGATGCTCTCCGTAGAGAAGACCATCTCTCCCTCTCTTGACATTTCCCAACTGCCTGTAACTGTTTCTCTAGGATTGAGGCCCTGACATTTTTCTCCCTTCCATATGAGTATGTCCATTAATATACTTTATGTGTATATGTATCTTCCTGCATGTATGTGCACCGTGTGTGTGTGTGTGTGTGTGTGTGTGTGTGTGTGTCCACAGAAATCAGAATAGGTCACTGGATCCCTTGGAACCGAGGTTCAGGATGGTTGTGAACCAGCATGTGTATGCTAGTAACTGACCCTGGGTCTTCTGAAAGAGCAGCAAGCACTCATAACCAATGAACCATCTCTTCAGTCCCATGCTGTCAATATCTTACTACATACTACTGTTATTCTGCTTTGGCATCTCAGGGTTGCTCCTCAAGTTTCCATTTTAATTCTTCTGTTTTCTCATCGTTATAGAGTAGAAAGAGAAGCTAGACACAGAGGATCACATAGCATAATGCTGCCTAATGATTTCTACACAAGGTGTGCTTTCCTTCTACAAGAAACTGGAGATACATGCAGCAACAAAGACTGCAAAAGCGTCCCCCCTTGGGTGGGGAAAAGCTAACCTAGACAAGTTAAATGATGACTGCTCACTAAAAGCCCAGATAATCAAATAGAATACACAGAATAAATTTGCTGGGGTGATAGAAATGTTTTATGTCTTAATTAGGATAGCAGCTACCAGAGTACATAAATTAAGGCATACATCAGTAAACATCTAAAATAAATGTTATTTTACATGATTCTATACTTCAATAAAAATGAACACATGGAAGAATTTGTATTTTAAAAACTGATTATAGAAGAGTGTACATTATTAGTCTCACATGAAAGAAAACTGATCTCTTTATATGCATAAGAGCAGCACATGGAAAGCATGAGTGTAATCATGTGCTCAGACACATTTGTGTGTGTATAGACATTTCTGGAGCGTAAATAAAATGGGAAGTTCCATAGAGGTGGGTTGGGACATGGGGGGGGGGAGGAGCGGATTGGTTTTCATTACAATCATATTGCAGGAAAATAAAACTATGTGCACATAGACTTTTCAACAAAACCACATAGCTGTTTTTTTCATGTGCCAGAACTCCATAGCTGTGACAGGCCCACTGCCGTAAGCCCGGTGCGTTGTCAGCAGTAAGCACCCCACCGCCGCAGCCATCACCAGTCTCTCCACTTGACCCTCCATGATACTTTCAGTGTTCTCTTTTGCAACTGAAGTTGTGTAGCACAGTGTGATGGCACAGACCTCTGATTCCCGTGCTTGGAAAGCTGAAACAGGAGGACAGCTGTGATTTAGAGGTCAGCCTTTGCTACACAGCAAGAGTGTGTCTCCAAAAAGGCATTTTCTCACAAATGTGTAGATATGCCTAAGAGAGAGAGAGAGAGAGAGAGAGAGAGAGAGAGAGAGAGAGAGAGANGAGGAGGAGGAGGAGGAGGAGGAGGGAAGAGAGAAGAGAAGAAATTATTCTTGTTAATTTCTGTAGCGTAATATAAAGTCCAGTCTCCATAGTAGGTTTAGAGGAAGTGATACCACACCTTTATGTTATGTTTTGTCCACTTGTTGGCCTCATCTTCACTTGGGTCCATACCTGGTCAGTCAGCCAGGCCTGATCATTTGTTCTGATGGTCTGTAAGCCCACCACCGTCCCACTGCCTTCCCACTGTCACTACCCTAGACCAGACTCGTCTCAGAGATTTACCCTCTCAGGCTCTAACTGGAGCCCTCTCAAGTCTTTTCTCCATGCCTGTCTTATCTGTGCTATCAACGCCGTTCTTTCCAAACATAGACACCATGCTCTCCTCACTCTGCTTCAAACCCTCCCATTAAACTTAAGCAAACAGTGAGGGTTGTTAGCACTGCCTGCACTGACTTGGCTCCTGCCTCTTTGTTCGTGGTAACCTCTTGCCGATTCCTTCCTGTGCACTCAGACTATTTAGTTCTTTAAGGGCATGCTTTCCCTATGCACATGCTATTCCCTGTCTAAAACATTCTTCTTCTCTCTGTGTCCTGTATCTTCCAAACTATTCAGCTCAACCTTCAGAGAGTTGTCGACAGTAAGGATGTCGTAAATAATGGAGGTAAAACAGAGAGATGAAAGCCTTGGTAAAGGATATGGCTTAGAAATTCAGCCTCAGAAATGCTAAATAATAATAATAATAATAATAATAATAATAATAATAATAATAATAATTGTGTGAAGCCAGAGATGAGCGCTGAGAGGATAGGAAGTTGAAAGTAGCGAGATCCATCTGGGTTTGGGGGGGATGCAGAAAATGAGGGAATGGGTGACTGAACAAAGCTAAAAGCATAAAGGGCCTTGAAGACCAAGCAAATGGATTCTCTGTTTTGCAAACGTCTATTTTTAAACTGGGGAGGAACAATCCCTCTGTTTTGGAAAGAGTATCCAATGGGTTGCAGAGAACTGCAGTAAGGAGATGTGCAGAAAAAGATGACCAGGCAGCAGCAGGTAGAGATCACTAGGAATGATAAACTTGAAGGCCTAGAGCTGTGAGTTTATGGGTGAGATGGACAAAGGCAGAGAAACAGGTATCCAAGAATAATGTAGATACCCACTAGGGTTTCCAGTACAGTCTCTGGTTGAGATAGGAATCTGCAAGTTGGGGGAAAACAATGATTTAGATTTGTAATATGCAGACTTTAGGTTATTTGCTCACAAGCAAGCCAGCATGCAAGGTTTAGTTCAGACCTAGCCATAGCTGCCGTATGTGACGCCTTACAGACACCTTCTCACACCTTTCCCCTCCTTCCTTGTGTCTGTGTTTCCACAGCTCCTGTTTTCTGTTTCCCAGCCAAGGGAAGCAAACTGTCTCCTGTGCTTACAGAGCTGTGAAAGCAAAGCGAGAATGAGTGACAGTGAGGCCAGTCCTGCCAGGGTCCACGTTTTCATTAGAAAAATGTTGTACCGTTTCTCCTCCTCGAGGTTCCTCCCGTGGCCCAATGCTCCCTGACACTCCAGACCACTTCACGACTTCTTTGCTGAGCCCCATGGGCACTTTGAAGTCTGAAGGAGGCACATTTTTCACATAGTTACAGTGCCTTTGAACTCTTTGCAGGTGTACATAACACGCTAAGTAAATCCTTGAACTTTGAAAAGGTTCAGCTTATCCAGTCTTTCATTTTCCTATTGCCCTTGTGCTTGATACAGTTCCAGCCACATACACATTCAAAAATACAAACTGGACTGAAACCTATATTGAAATCTTTAGGGTGAAAATAGCCACCTTGCAAGGATGTTACAGTGGGGGATGGTGTACAGGTTAGGAATGTGTAACCATATTAGATTCTAACACATAGCACAGTATAACAAGAATCCTCTTAAAAGTGGTAACTTTTCCTTCTTCGAAAGAGGAGAATACTTGATGCAAGGCATAGCTTGGTGACCTTGCCTTGTATATTTGAGGCTCTGAGTTCAACTCTCCTCGAAGATATGGGCACAGGGAAAAAATTCCTCAACAGAACACCAATGGCTTGTGCTGTAAAATCAAGAATTGACAAATGGGACCTCATAAAATTGCAAAGCTTCTGTAAGGCAAAAGACACTGTCAACAAGACAAAAAGGCCACCAACAGATTGGGAAAGGATTTTTACCAATCCTAAATCTGATAGAGGACTTATATCCAATATATACAAAGAGCTCAAGAAACTGGACTCCAGAAACTCAAAAAACCCCATTAAAAAATGGGGTACAGAGCTAAATAAAGAATTCTCAACTGAAGAATATCGAATGGTTGAGAAACACCTGAAAAAATGTTCAACATCCTTAGTCATCAGGGAAATGCAAATCAAAACAACCCTAAGATTCCCTCTCACACCAGTCAGAATGGCTAAGATTAAAAATTCAGGTGACAGCAGATGCTGGTGAGGTTGTGGAGAAATAGGAACACTCCTCCATTGCTGGTGGGATTGCAAGCTTGTACAACCACTCTGGAAATCAGTTCCACAAAATGTTAGTCAACCAATTAAAAGTTTGGGGTCTTGCCCTTAGCTTGTGAACAATAAATACTGGCTCATAAAATGCAGACCTTGCCATTTACAGAAGACGATGCCCAACAGCATAAATGACAAGACTTAGGGTAGATGGTTTCCTTTTGGTTAGACTTCTATTGGCATGTCCATTGGGATAGTTGGGCAACTTAAAGGATAGGTATTCATGACTCAGCTGGTAACACCATTCCTCAGGCAGAAGAGGAGAGGCAGCAGACCTGTGGTGGCCAGAATGTGCTGGTCAAGATGGAGGAAGCTATCTGGAGGTGAGGCGCAGACATATGGTTTGCCTTGTGTGCCCTGGCCATCAAGCCTTTAGCCTCTGGCACTCTATCATTGATGCCACTAGTTCATGCAAACTCTCCATTGGGAACATCCTAATCCCTCTATGGGCCACATGAGAACTCCAGCACATAGCTCTAAGAGGCACAACTGAGATCAGGAAGTGTGTACCAAGGGAGGTGGGTCAGGTTTACTAGGGAGCAACCAGAGGCATGCCTCCGGAAGTGGCAAGGGCAGGAGTGGAGGGGAGAGGGAGGTTGTGCAGGCACTACCACAGTGGCTGCATAGCTTGGCTGAAGGCTTGTTTTGGAGCATACCTTTTCCCTCCCGAAGTTCTCAGGAGGCACAGCGTAAACAGCAGGAGAACTCCTTGTGCCCTTGGTGGCACCAACACCCATTGACTCTGGGTCACATTCCTTTCCAGACTTCACAGGCCTCGGGTTACAAAGGCCTTGTTGCACAATCCATAGAGGAGCAGGTATTAAGGGGGCTGGGTTAGGTTGAGGGCGTGTGCCCTGCATGTGTCAGGGAGCTATGTGTGGTCAGATGCCCAGGCACCTAAGAGGCAGCGAGACTCACCAGACAATATCTCGTGATCTTTTCAGAGTTATCCTTCTTTCTTATATCCCCCCTGGAAGCCTTTAGGAACCACTTGTCAAGCTGCAAGTTTTGCAGTAATTTTAGGGGGGTATATTCCAAATGCTTACTAGGCACACCTGCATTTCAGTTTATTGGAGAGAGTTTATTGGGACTTCAAAACCACATTGCAGAAGCTAAATCTAGACTTCCTTTCTTCTTCCACAATCAGCCCCCTCCTGCCATACTATGTGAAAATTACTCAATATATTACACAGCTTTTGAAAGTAATATGGAAGTGAAAAGATAAACCACAGCTCTATTCAAAGCCTATGTCACAACAGACTTGTTTTTCTAAGGAATGTTCATAATTCTCTTTAACACAGACAAGTTTGTATGGAAATCCAGGAATATACGGAAGAGTCTTTTAGGAGTTAGACATTGCAGTTGGCTTTAAACAAATAGGAACCTATAACATCAAAGATCATCTGCATTTATTAGTAGCAGTGAAAGTATTCACCACCCATTTCCAGTGATGGAGCAAGCTTACAACTATGACAATTAGGATTTATTTATCTTAAACGATTATTGGTTTCACTCAATTTCTTTCAGAACTTAGGTCTTTGTGTAGACATTAACATATTTGCAAGGAGTTCAGATAGAAACTTGGTGTTCCTGTGTCCAGAGCGTGCCCAGGCATAAACTTACAAGCTGATTGGAGATGTAAGACATAACCGTGCTACAGAAAAACTCTGGCATGGCTGAAGGAGGTAATTACCAA
This sequence comes from Mus pahari, assembly GCF_900095145.1. Classification (NCBI taxonomy): domain Eukaryota; kingdom Metazoa; phylum Chordata; class Mammalia; order Rodentia; family Muridae; genus Mus; species Mus pahari. Next base: position 15,190,985 of record NC_034593.1, on the reverse strand, counting down.
GGGAATTGCTACCAAGATAATTTCCAAGGGAATCTGAATTCATAGGAAAAGTTCCAGGATCCTCACTTAGCAAATATATTGGATAATAAGGGTGAGTCACTTAACATTTACGTGTCAAATAGCCTCAGTCACCATACAATGTTATCTACTCATATACATTAATAAATTAGCATGATCTGCTTACACTGTAAAAGGCAAAGCCACAGAAAGACTATTACAAGGTAAAAAGTCTTGTTTAAATGCTTAATAGTGTATATACATACAGTGTGTGCCTGTTGTATATGTTTGTGCCTGTATGTACTTGTGCGTGTATGAACATGTTGGGCCAGAAGTCAAATCTGAGTTCCTCTATCCATTTCCCAAATCATCATCATCATCATCATCATCATCATCATCATCATCATCATCATCATCATCATCATCTTAAGAAACCTCAAGACTACTAGCTAAGGAAGACTAGCCAGCTAGTAAGCAGCACAGATTCTCCTGCCTCTACATCCCTAGTTCTTTGCTCACAGGCAAGTACCAACACACCTGTTTTTTTCCCATGAGTTCTGGGGATCGGAACTCCGGCCCCCGTGTCTGCGTGTAAACACGTTAAGACGGAGCCTTTTCCCCAGCCCAGTTTTTTGTTTGTTTTCTTTGTAATGGGCTTTATCTAATCAGTTTTCAAGACAAGGTAGCTTGCTAACTTCCCTGTGGTTTTTTTTTTTTTTTTTTTTTTTTTTCATCATTATCTCCAACTTTTGGATGGGTTTGGGGTCTTGACCGCACATCTGTTAGTCTGGAGGAAGGCCAGAGGCTGGAGGATGAGCCATGGTCTGCAGTTACCAATAACCGGTGGGGGAAATGAGGTGGCCTCGTTTTTTAGAGTATTCTAAACTTGGAAATGCAAAGAGTTAGCTCAGATATAAACGAATTCAACATGAGTCAAGGACAGAGTGTACTGGAGCAGCCGCCTAGCTGACAAGACTGGAGCTGTGGCTCCCAGCCAACACACCTCCCTGTGCTGTTCTCCTCAGGACAGAAGCGGCTGGGGGGGGGGGGGGATGTTTCCTAGATGATCTCGCTACAACTCTAAAATCCTGTGCCACGTGGCAAAATTCTTGAATATTACAGTCAGTAAATGTAAATGCAGATGAATTAGGAAACTAGGTTTTCTGTTTATTAGTTTACATAAAGCCTAAGCCTGACTTTTCGGTCTCTATAAAATGAAAGAAGTCTAAAAACTGACCAGTGAAAGTTTAGTTTTCAGAGTCTTAAGAAGTTGGACCATAGTTCCATCGTGAAAAATCACAGTAACCTTCCAGATGGAAGCTGAGTGTGTGCTCTGCAGTGAGCAGGCAAGCGCTTGTGCTTTTCTCTGGGTCCCTCGGTGTCTCCCACGCTGTGGGTCACTGCTGCTTCCACAGAGCGTCGGGGCACTGGTCTTACTGTGATACACACGATTGTGGAAGCTGAGTGAAAACTGTAGCCCAGGTGGATAGGGTCTCCTTTCTTGTCTGTTGTGCCTGGTGTGTCCTGTAGGTCACTGATCCGCATCAGGGCCCCAGGCTGCTCCTTCCAGTGTCCTAACACGGCTCTTGCAGACCAGTCTCAGAAAAGCCTGCTTGAGTAGTCCTACCCTCTGACTGTGGAGTTGCTGTGTGCTAAGAAAGACCCAAGGGAGTCCAAACCAAGACGAGTCAGGGCCTGGCACCAACCCTAAGCTCCGCCCTGCTGCTAAACAGAACAGCTCATTGCTGTCATTTGGAGTCTTTCTAGGCCTCCAGGAAGAAACAAATACTTTAGAAGCCAAAACTCCGTAGCAAAGTAAAGAAAACAGAATGTTCACATGTCCGGCAACGATTCTCTGCTGAGTCCCTAGACACGGGCGGAGTGGGGTAGGGGTAAAAGCAAATGACTTCAGCTGACCTGTACAGCTTGACTTCTCAACCACAAGGCCTCTCTCTCTTCCACTGTCCCTAGGGATGGCCTTTTGCCTCTGAAGTCTTGGAATTTCAAAACTAGACTTTGGAGTTAATCTCTATTGCTAACCCATAATACACCTTTCTCCTCTTGATTTTAATTTTTGTTGTATTTTTAAAACCATCTCTATTAAAATTATTCTTTCACGTAAATATTTAAAATATTTACTCTTCTCTGTCCTTCTGGGAGAAGTCACTAAAACTCAAAACTCCTATGGAGCAGAGTATCATAGAATGAGTGAATTCCTTTAGAAAATAACGATGAACCGACCACTGGAGATACCAGTGCTTTCTGCACTTCCCCAGTAATTGAGGAGAGGCCAGTGGGTATCTGAGAACTTTATGAATGCCTGTGTTTTGTGGCTTCATGGCCTCCTGGGTATACTTCTTCTTTACTTCTGCTGGGAACCCCTCTGGATTCCTACCATCCCTTAAAAAATAATAGGTCCCTGTGTAAGTGTCTCCTTTTCCTTTAGACACTATTAAGTTCTGTAATTAGCTTAGCAAAAGTCATGTACCTTGTACCTGAACTGGAGGCATGGCTGGCTGGTCCTTCTGGGTCCTTCCACGAGTGTTCTGCCCCTGCTCTGTCAGTAACTGAGCCTCCGTTGCTTTTCCTTCTCAGATGCTAAGCTCTAGTCTATGCTGGGTATTGTGATGTCATAGACTAGAATTCCCCCACCCCCACTACCCAGCTGAGACCTTCCCATCCACATCACTAACTGTCTCTCAATTTTCATTTACTTTAGCACTCAGGATCTTTTGAAATCTCCGGGAAGAAACATTGAAAACTGTGGTTGTTGGAATATGCTTGGCCCAGGCAGTGGCACCATTAGGAGGTGTGGCCTTGTTGAAGGAAGTGTGTCACTATGGGGGTAGGCTTTGAGAGAGCTTCTTACTAGCTGCCTGAGGATGCCAGCATTCTCCTGTTTGCCTTTCTGAACAAGATGTAGAACTCTCAGTTTGCCTGGACACTGCCATGCTTCCCACTTTGATGATAATGGACTGAACCTCAGAACCTGTAAGCCAGCCCCAATTGAATATTGTCCTTTATAAGAGATGCCTTGATCATGGTATCTGTTCACAGCAATAAAACCCTAACTAAGACAAAGACCATCCATTTCACCTGCTTTACACATAATGGCATTGAGACCCCGGATGGTGGAATGTCTGAGCTAACTAGAGCCCAGTGGCCCTCTGTGTGGTGCTCTAACCTCTCTCGACACATTGCATTTATATCCTGATCTCCTGTCCAGAGTTCATCAACAGCAGGAGTTTCTGGCAGGCAGCTCAAGAGACTACCTGCGTCTGCATTACAAGAAGCCACCCAAGTAAAGTGCATTGCAGTGATTGAGCATTCACAGTGGAGACCACTCATTTTTCTTACAACCTATAGATGCCAGGAAGAGCTTGTCCTAACCCGGACTCAGAAATCCTGGCCCCCCCAAACCAATTCTAGAAGAGCAAGCAATGTGACTTCTGAGTAATTGATGTTTTCACAGATTTGGTGATGAGTAACAAAGTCAAAGTTACTAATCATATTTACTGCAATAACACATCACCTTCTAGTATTTACTAGAAAAGGAATATCAGTAAAGAAACAGATTTCTGCTATAATGTACTTCATGTCCCCGTCTCCTTTTTGTAGACATTTCCCCATGATGTTAAGGGATTATCATCACTACATGAGCTGACTTGTATCTTGAGAGTATCTCAGGGGTGAGGGAACACATATCACACATTTGTAATACCAACAAATAACTTTTTATATCATGCTTCAACATTTACAAGCCATTTTCACATATATCATTTCATTTAATCACATCTCAGTGAGGTATATTATGTTTAGTACAATTTTATGGATGAGAAAATTAGAGCTTAAGGTGCTTATGACTTGCACAAGATCACGAAGCTAATTAAGTAGAAAGGTTAACATTAACTGTAAACCAGATCTTCCAGCCAAGCATTTTCTGCAACATAGAACTTGCCCTGGGTCAGAAATGCCATTTGGTCCCAGAAAAAAATGTAAAGGCAACTGCATTAAGGGACCCTTTAAGGAATAAAGTAAAATCATTCCCATGGGTTATAAATGTCGTTTTATTAACTTCCTAAATGCCTGCATAAAAACTAAAAGGAATGGTTGATGAAGACCTAATTTCAAACTTTGATCTAATTACTACTCTTCTACTCAGTTCCACATCTGTGAATCTCCTAAGATAGCCAATATGGGCATGAACAATATTTAAATGTAAGAGTTGTTTGTAACACTGTTTATAACAGAAGAAACACTAAAAGCTCAGCAGTAGAAAAGTGGTAAAAAATGAATATGCTAAACTCATGAAAATGTTTTTGAATAAAGTTTCCTGGACCCTAGACTCCATTGTTGGCCATTTGTTTGCCATCTTTGGAATGTTGCCAGGAACACTATTTACTTGATATTTTCCTTTAAATTAACTCATATTTTAGTAAGAAAACAATGATTGACAGTATTTTATATAACAGGTTGAAATATAGCTTCAAAGATCATGTCTGATGATGATGTCAGGGGAATGGTTAGTATTAATGGCTTAGTTTTGTTCTTACACCTAACTGAAAATATACAACTGACTTCATCAAATCCCAATTCATGACTTTCATTTCCATCAAAAGTTGACCTTTCTGGATGAAAACACAAAGCAACTTTTCATTGCTCATCTATAAAAGGTCCAGTGGAGAAGTGAAGTATGTGTCTAATTCCATATTGTAGCTAGATATGTTTCAATACACCTTGCACTAAATCAATAATCTGCCAAAACTTGTTTTAATAATCACCTTACTTAGATAAGTGTACTCATAGCAAGATCATGGCCCCTTTTCCCAAAGTAGTTCCATGCAGCTGCTGCCTCTAGGGAAACACATGGTCCTTAATTATGTCCCATCTTGACTAAGCACCCAGAAAATTATATTCTATGGAGTATGGATTCCACTGTTTCTCTGACTCTGTAATGCAACTCAAATACTACCTGTCTCTGAGTTGGGCACAGCCTCACTTGGAGTATAGGTGGCAGTAAGTCCCTGGGAGAGGGATACTCGAGTTCTTATCCTCCTGTTGGTTGACTCTTTTTTTTTTTTTTTTTTTTTTGGTAAATGAGGTATGATAGCAAAGGGTTTTGTTCACCTTGAAGGTGGACTTTGTGGGGGAAAATACCAATTTTGCCAACACCTAAACGCTAATTCAAGCAAAGAATTACTCGATTTGATCTATAGACCAACAAGATGAGACACATCTACCGTGTGTGTGTGTGTGTGTGTGTGTGTGTGTGTGTGTGTGTGTGTG